>NC_025997.2:86027455-86394955 GCF_000442705.2 Elaeis guineensis
TGGCTTCGGCCTAGATGAACTCTCCACTAGCACCGAACAGTATGAAGTCACCTTCATTCAAACTCCTTATTTTCTGTAGATCCTGTAATGATTTACAAAGGTGTGAGCCATAGGCAATATCCAATACCCAAGAATCTAAAGTTGAAGTACTTAATGATAAGTTTGTTTGTATCATATACAAACCTTTAGCAATGTTTGCTTCTTTGTGCATTAAAGTTGTAAGGTATTCTTTGCAATTCCTCTTCCAGTGCTTGTCCTTGCCGCAATGATAGCAAATACCCTTGGTGGAGACCTTATTCATCTTCTTCTTCAAGATGCTAGTCTTAGGGTTCATCTTTTTCTTAGAATCTTTCTTGTCTTTCTTTTTGGAGATCTTATCTACAAGAAGAACTGGAGCTTTTTCACCTTTGAAATGGCTCTCTACTGTTTTAAGCATATTCAGCAGTTCAGGCAAGCTAGTATTCAGTTTGTTCATATGGAAGTTAATGACAAACTGTGAGAAGGAATAGAGCAGTGACTGCATGATCAAATCCTGACGAGCTCACCATCCATGGCAAAATCCAATTATTCTAGATGAGTGATCAGATCAATCATCTTAAGGATATGAGTTTACACGGACGTGCTTTCATTCATCCTGGCATAGAACAACTGCTTAGATATCTCATATCTAGCAGTTCGACTTTATTCTCCATATAACTCCTTTAAATTAAGGAGTATGGAAGGAACATCCATGCCTTCATGCTACCTCTGAAGCTCATTATTCATAGAGGCAAGCATGATATATTTGACAGTTGTACTATCATCCTGCCATATTTTATATGTGGCTCTTGTTGAAAAATGTAGACGATTTTATGCATGTATTTCAAAATATTTTTGAATAAATTACAGTGAAAAGCAAATAGATTAATCAAATTAATCTAATATGCATATGATCTAATCATCAAATCAACCTACTCTAGAATCTATGATATGATATGTTGCATATAAAATCTAAAATAATTCGAAGATAAAATCAGCATGCATGCAAGCAGTAGATCACATCTACTTCTAATCTGAGTTCAGAACTCGATACCCGAGCATGGGTCGATGATCACCATTGCTGAGAGATATGGTAGAGAGAGTCTTCGCTAGTTGCTCATAGCCACACATACATCCGACCTCTATAAAAAATCCACTCGAAGCCCCGATTAGATCAATCTTCTCGGGAGTGCTAGCTCACATGAAGACCTTCTTTGACTGATCTGGATCTTTCTTCAAATCTCTAGAATCTTTCTAGTGATTGAAGATGATCATCTAGAGGAGATGAGGATGTGGAAGAAGAAAGGAGAATAAATAATTTTCTTTCATATTTTTTTCTCTTCCCAAACCCTGAGGATCAAAAACTTAGAATTTAGATTTTTATGCACACCCCAAGAGAAGAGGACTCTCCTCTTTTTTCACGCCATGAAACCATGCCCAAGACCCTTCTCAACATGAAGGCCTCTCTCTCAGCTCTCTTACATATACAAGAATAAAATAAAACTCCTTTTGTGTCAATGTGTAAAGAGGTAGGGTGAAGAGTCCTAGAGATGATAGACTCTTGATGTGTTGTCACCCCTACTCAAAAATTTATGCCAAAATATATCAAAAAAATATGGGACACCCTTTCCCATATTTTTTTATAGTAAATCAGTTCTCCAAATAATCTCCCACAAAAGACCTCCTCAAAATGTCACACATATAAGGAGAAAAAAATAAGTTGGCATGGAGAGGTTGATTTAGATAAGAACAGACTCTCTTGATAAGGAATATTTTAAAATTTAATTTTAAAATCTTTCTTTTATCAAAACTAAATTAGATTTGGATGTAAGATAGAGAGGGAGAATAACTCTTTGTTGTAAAAAAATCTCATGCAAAAACTATTTGTGCGTGGAGATAAATGGTGTGCAAAGTGGGTTGGTGCAAGGGAGAAGAGTCCAATCCTATATGGACTCTTTATTTTCTTATTTGAATCCAAACCAAATCACATCTGGTTTAGCCCAAATAAAATAGATAAAATCTAATCTAATTAAGTTTATAAATTTTTAATCAAATTTTAATCAAATTAAAAATTGATTGAAGTAAGTTCCGATCAAATCAAGGATAATTCTCCTTTAGCGATTAGATCATCTCATAATCTAATCGGATCAAATCTAATTGAATCTAATTCAATTAGATTTTATTTAATCCTATTTACTCAATCAAATTGAGCTAATCAAAAATATAATTATTAATTAATTCTCTATTAATTTACTAACACTTGATGAATTAATTTATTACAACTTTGCATAAGGTTAACCATCAATTGAATTGACGATTAAGCCCTTGAACAATTCTCAATCGTTCATCAGCCACATGATCAGTTAGAAACTTCTTTTGAGTATGACTCCATAGGTTCGAACCTAAGCCAATAGCACAGGAATAACTATCTGAACCAATCGATGTAACCATCTAGTAATGGTGACCCGACATCCGGATAGGTCGAAAGAAGGCAAAACAATATTCAAGAACCTATTGGCATATAGTTACTGTATAATTTATCCCTTTGATCCTAATGCTCAAGGATGATCTAGGATTTAATTGTCAATTCTAGATAAGTAATCTATATTATATTTTAATTTTTTTTAAATCCATCACATAGATTATTCGAGCTCAGATTTTGCTAAATTAAAATATATTGATACATTAACTCCTACTAATTCGGAGGGGTCAATCCTATCTTGACTCACCCACCGACTTGACAAGTATTTGACTGCACTCAAAAATATTTTATCACTGAATTATAAACTCAGTTAGTCTGACACCAAAGTATAGTGAGTTGCTTGCAAGTCATCGTGGTGATATCAAATCAGAGAGACACTTATACCCATACCCTTCACGAGCTACTCTTGACAGCAAAGTGCTCCACAATTGGTCATGTTCAGTGATGATGTACTCCTACATTTCACCTGCATGCCATACCAGTGTATCCATACTATTTAGTTACGAAGATAACCAACATATATGGCACACAACGACCTACACTTGATTTCGCTATCGTCCTAGTAATAGCGCATCGTTTGGTTGCGAACCAATTTAAGGACTACGTGATAAATCCTCCTTTATCGATCAAAGTAGTCCAAGGACTTCATCACAATATCGGAGTTCATTGGAAGATGTAATCTTGTGATAAAAAATATCAATTAATTTTTATTATTTATCAATTTATATATATTTTTAATTAGCACAATCGTCAAATGATTGGCTTTAGGATACATTTTCCAACAACTCCCACTTAGACTAAAGCCAATCAGTATAGTATCATATACCGATCTTTGATTTATCATCTCAAAACTCTTAGATACTGAGGCTTTAGTAAATGGGTTAGTCAAGTTCTTCTTTCCATCAATCTTTCAAAGATTGACATCACCTTAATAGATTTCTCAAATAAGGTGGTAGCAATGCAAAATATCTAGTAAGCTAATGGGACTTTAGCTCCTTAGTATGAGCTATGGCTCTGATACTGTACCATACAGTAGGACCATCATCGGATGGTGCCTCTCTTAGCTTGTCAGTGAACCTATACAATTACATTGCTTCCTTGCAAACATCGGATGTTGCAATGTATTCAGCCTTGCAAGTTAATTGGCTATGTTGCTCTACTCGAAATTTTTCCAGCAGATTGCTCCATTATTTAGGATAAGATGAATTCTGATATGTTTTTGCTATTATTATATTCAACTAAAAATTAAAATCAAATTTTATAAGTTTTAAGTTAAATTCTCTATAATCAAGTCATCGATTCTTAGTATTTCTCAAATACTTAAGGATGTCCTTCTAGTGATTCTAATATGAATCTTGCAGGTATCCACTCACTATCCTAGTAAGTATACTATATCCGATCTCATACATAATGTACATGATAGAATAAATTCTACTCATAAACACTCTATGTACGTTGGACTGGAAAAACTCAAGCAGCCTCTTAGATTTATCTCTATAAATCTTCATGCCTAGGATGAGGGATGTTTTTCCCAAAGTCCTTTACGAAAAATAATAATAACAGCAAAACTTTTATTCCCTGTAATATAAGAAATATCATTTCTGATTAAGAAAATTTTATTTACATACAAAATAAGAAATACACTCATAGAACTATTAACCCATTTGTATTTGTAGGATTTTTCTTCATTCTCAATGAAGCCATACATTTTGATTACTTATCAAAATACATATTCCAACTCCGAAATATTTAGCATTGTCATAGGAGAAAATATCTCACTATGGTCAATACTATAATATTAACGATATCCTTAAGCAACCAGACGAGCTTTGTAGGTCTCCACCTTCTCGTATGCGCTCACTGATCCTATTGTAGATCCACTTACACTCTATGGGTTTTATCTCTTCAAGTGAATCAATGAGTATCCATACACCATTGATCTTCATGAACTCCATTTCAGACTCTATGGCTCCAAGTCATTAATCGGAGTCGAACCTCTTCATGGCATCCATGTAGGTGGTCAGATTTTTGTTGTTCTTATTGAGTTCAATAGGATCACATCCCAGATCTAGAAATCGAAGTCTCTATCCGACGGATGCGGTACTCTACCAGATCTCCTTAATGGTGCCTCTTCAACGGGTTTCGAATATGATCTAATCAAATCTGGTTCTATGGGTTCACTAGATTGTGTCAGTTTTCTACCTATCGAACTTCATAAATTTCATATTAAAGGCATAGTACCTTCACTATGGTACTCCTTTTCTAAAAAGAATGCCGAATAACTCTTGTTCTTTAGCATGATAGAAGTTATATCTCCTAGATTCTTTGAGGTTACCCTACAAAATAATACATATATGATCGGGATCCAAGCTAATTGATTTGCAATTGCTTGACATAAACCAAATACTCTCAAACCCTAAGATAAGAGAATATCGACTTATGCCTAGTCCATATCTCATATGGAGTCCTTGCGACTGATTAGTTTGAAATCTAGTTCAGAATATGATAAGTAGTCTCAAGAGCATAACCTTAAGAGGACACTGACAGACTTATAAACCCCATTATGGATCGAACTATGTCTAACAAAGTTGATTCTAATAAGAAAAAATTCTATTCTCTTCTAGATATGTCAAAAACCTCACCGGAAGGGCATTCTCCTCTTTGATCTGATCGAAGAATTTCAATGCTCTTTTTAGTTTGTTTCTCTATCTTATTATAAAATTATTTAAATATTTCAAATAATTTAAATTTATAATAAATATGTTCATAGATCCAATACATCAGTATGTATCAGACTTAGAACATCATTGGCTCGTTCACTTTTTCTAACAAAAAGTGACTTGATCATCTTACTAAAAAGATAGGATTGACAGGTTGATAATGATTTACAATCATTGACTTTGAAAATTATTCTGTTGATCCTATTCTTGCTTAATAATCGAGCCTAAACTGCCAAAGATAGGCTTCTAGGACATAATCTACTTTAGAAGTTTGATTGTTGTGTACTATACACTAACAGACTATGATTATTCATAAATATCATTTCTCAATTATCCATATGATTTTGATATCATTCATAATGATATCACAAAAATCATTAGACAATAATGACCATCACTAAAATGATATTGGTAGAATTGAAAATGAGCTCGATGATTCTTAAAACTAGGATTGGAACATGACTTCCATCTCTAACATTCAAGAACCTCTTACTGTTTTCAATCTTTCTACTAACCTGAAGTCGTTGCAATAATTTGCATGGGCTTTCGATATCCAATATCAAGACAGTAGTGTCATAGATAGAGAAATCATAAGGTGTTATTATATAAGTACCTTATCCAGCAACTCTTTGCTGATTTCTCTTCCTTAGCCTGTTCGGATCAAGAGACTCTGCCAGACTAGGTTAACCTTAGATTTTTTTGTCAGTTCGGATTTATTAGCCCAAGCACAACTCTTTTGTATCTTTTTTTTTTCTCAAAGAATTGTTGCCCCATTGAAGATACATCTTCAGAGGTGCAAAAAGAACTCCTTCAATATGTGAAGGATTTCCTCCCACTGAGTATCAACAAATTTACAACTAAAATCATGTTCTTTGCTGCTCTCAAAACACAACACATGGTGATATGATCATTTGGCCACTTCTAATAAGTGCCTTTGATCGCATCATATGTGTTGGACATGGAAACTTCAGCTGCCGGATCCATAATCATATGTAGGAACCATTTGTGCTCTAGAATATTTGTAACTTTCGATACCATCTATCGAAGTTGGATCCAATAAATAAATCACTATCAAGCAGTGAATGGAGCAACAGACATCTAGCAATAATTGAAAGAAAAATACAAGACCTTTATGTTTATAAATTGATTAAGCCTAAATACTTAGACTTTAGTCTAAAGGTTCTCCCATTATTTTATACGAATTGATAGCCTCTACCTCCAATTCGAGAAATTACCTTAATTTTTTAGTAGGTACTAGAATCCACACAGATTGCATACAAGCCCAAGGATGGTTCGATCAACCCATATGCACCTATAGGTAGGTTCTCAATCAATTATTTCTCCAAATAATTTTTAGTAATTAATTTCATCCCAAATTTTATTTCAATAGGTGATAGGCCTCCACTGAAAGTTTTGGTTAGGTCAAACCATTAACATGAACCTACTCAAAATTTCTAACTAATGAATGATCAGATCCGAGGATGGCTCTATCAACCCAACCATCATCAGATAGTACAATAGAGTCATTATATGATAAATGATAATTCCATCATTCAGAGAGAACACCAGACAGATGGCACCTGCAATATCAATCAAAAATAACAGACCCATTACCATTCATCTTAATGGTAGGCTATATCTAGTTATCTCTATAACTAGCTCATTTTATGGATCTAATAATTTATAGGATTTAAGAATCAGTTTAGAGAAGAGATGAGAAGAGATCAATCAGTAAACCATAATCCTCCCACAGACTTCATTAAGTTATTGAATTGGATTAGGATCATGCTGGTTGAAATGGCACCTAGATAATCATTAATATCAATTTATATATCAATATTAAAATATTTTATATGTGTAAGTATAACATATGAACATTCATCATCCTAGGACAACCTTGCAGCATAATCCCGTTATGCTAGGACAACCTTATGTCAGGATGATGAAGTGGTGAATCATATATGCATCATTTTATATCATCATATGAAAGTATAATAGAAGACATAAATTATTTTATAGTATAAATCATACTATGCATCATATAAACATTATGTATATATGATTGCACCAAACAAGGTCGGCTCTGATACCACTGTAGCATTTTAGGGTGGGCATGCACAATGAAAGCATAATGGATTTTAAAATTTAAATTAAAAAATTTTAAATATAAAACTCTTAAACCAGCATCTTCTTGATGATTAACAATCATATATAATATAAATTAAAAATTAAATTCAAGCTATAGAAGAATACCTGCAGCGCTTAATCCAAATTTCGGCAGAACCTCCATCATGCACCCCAATGTTCGCCCTCCAACGATGATCCACATAGGGCTATGATCAGGACACCAATTTTTTGAGATGATTCTTCCTCTAAAATTCTCACTCTAAGAATCTTTTTGGATACCAGGATCTCAAGACCCTCTTCCTCTTCTCCTAACCTTCCTATCCCTACCTTTCTTCTCTCCTTGTCTTCCTTAATTCTCTTCCTAGACTCTTGTCCTAAAATTGGACTTGTCCTTACTATTTTGGACTTGTCCTAATAAGAGAAGGAAGGGACAAATTAGATAATAGAGAAAAAATATTAGAAAGAAAAGAAGAATTGAAAATCTGAATGAATCCAATCCCCCGATGCACCCCCCTTTAAATACTTAGCGATGGGTTACCTTTGGAAATTATTCGCGCCCCTTCCACGCGCCATGTCGCATCCATCAGAAAATCTCACACATCCTGATAAATTCTCATGCCCATTTAAAAGATTTTGACACATAGCAATCATTGGAAAAAAATCTAAAAGATGCTTCACACAGAAGGACTCTTCAGAATATTTTTCTCGATGATTCTCTGATGCATCGTGCAGCTTCCTATGGCATAATTTTTTTTCACCACCCATCAGTGAAATTTTATCTATCCAATAGCAAAAAATGAAGGCACTCACATTAGAATAGTGTAAAAAAAATTTTAGATTAAGAAGTGACGTGACAAATGGGTTAGAGTCCTTCACAAGTTGGACTCTTGGTCAGGTGCATGGATCAGACTGACAGGATTTCCAACTTTGATGAATTTCGATGTTTACTAGAAAGAATTTTAACTTCAAAAAAATTATTTATGCACAAAATTAAGTAATAATCACTTAAAAAAAAATTTCATCATGGAACATTGGATAAGATCAAGGATGAGGCATCCCATCTCATGGGATGTGAAAACTGTTTCTACGCACAAAAACTGCACCCATGCACAAGAAAAATTCTTGACTCATGGAGACTTGATTTTCTAGCTCTATTTTTTTGATACAAATACCTAAGGGCTGGCCCAACTCAAACATAAAATTTGTTTGAATTAATTTGGCCTCAATTAACCCAATATGGAATCAACTTTGAATCCAATTTGAAACAGGGAGCTAGTTTTTGCAACAAGTGCTAGCATGTCAATTTTGCAAATATGATCTAATCCAATTAGACCCCTGATCAATTTTCTTTGTGTGTGATCTATTGGGTTCTACATCTAACCAGCAATGGGTTTGAGTGCAAGTTGATTTGATTTGATTAGAATTTCATATAACCAATCTAGATCCAATTGAACTAACCCGATTTCAATAATTAAAACTCTTTCTAATTAGCGATTGAATTAAACTCTTCAATTAGATCAAACCCACAAAATAAGATTGACATCTAGCAATGTATCATGTCTACCTAGAAAATATAAAATTTTAGTAGAAATACTAAAAATACCCTTCAGTGGAAAGTTATCATGCAATTTGATCTTGTGATCTCCCTGCACCCCGAATATGACTCCGGATATGGAATGATGTCAAATCCACTATCATACTCATATTTCTCTCAATCTTATATAATGATTTAATTAATCAAATATTAAAAATACTTTCTAATTTTTATTCTGCTTTGATCAAAGGCTTCCTGAATCATCAATCGATCAGAGCAAAGGGATGCGATCTCTTCTTACCAGGAGTGATCGATTCCATATTGACCCACTCACAACCTCCATACACATTCTACCATATCCACAACACCTCGTATATAACTAAGTCATGAATGAGTATAAATCAAAAAATATGGATTCATGTATACAAGGTTCTATGGTAGTCTCAGGTCAAAGGATTATATGCACAACTCCCACTATAAGAAAACATCTTTTGATGGGTAAGTAAATTCCATAAGATGTTTCTTAAGTCAGATCAATTCAGTGAACTCATTCTTTAATAAGCACCCACTTTCTTGTATTAGTTTCTTACACAAGTAGCATATGAGATCAGCCACCCTCTCTATCGAGCATACATCGGAAGTGCTAGTCTATCCGGAACATTGATCTCCTTCGCGATGCTCCTATATGACTAGGAATATTCTAAATCAAGATTTTTAGGATTTTAAGTCTCATAGGTATGATCTCATCATAATCCTAAATCCATTACCCTGATTTATGGAGTTCATCATAATCATTACAAAAGTAAGATGTAGCATATGATGAAAAATATCTTTTATTATTTAAAGAGTCAATACATGAGTCTGAAAGATTACAAGAAAAATCCATCAAAATACAAATTTTGATTGGCTTGTAGGGCATATTCCTTTCAATCTCCCACTTACACTAAAGCCAATCACCCTTATATTTTGTCCCTATACAATCGAGATAGCGATCAAACTGCTGCTGTGGTAGAGCCTTAGTGAACGGGTCTGCTATGTTATTCTTTGTTTCTACTCGTTCAATGACAACATTTTATCTTTTGATTATTTCACGAATGAGATAAAAGCACCTTAGAATGTGCTTGGATTTATGATGAGACCTTGGTTCCTTTGCTTGAGTAACTACTCCAGTATTATCACAGTAAAGTGGTACTGAATTCTTAATCTCAGGAGCGACACCCAATTCAGTGATGAACTTCTTCATCCAGACAGCTTCTTTGGTGTCTTCACTTACAGTTATATAGTCTACCTCAGTGGTTAAGTCAGCTACAGTCTACTGCTTGAAACTTTTCTAACTAACAGCTCCACCATTAAGACTAAAGATATACCCTGAAGTAGACTTGCTATCATCAGGATCTGATTGAAAATTAGAGTCAGAATAACCTTCTAGTTTTAGATCAGATCCTCCATATACCAAAAAAATATCTTTAGTCCTTCTCAGGTACTTAAGAATATTTTTTACTGCTTTTCAATGATCCTCTCTTAGATCAGCCTGAAATCTACTAACTATGCCTAAAGTATAGGCAACATCAGGCCAAGTACATAGCATAGCATACATGATCGATCCTACTGCCGAAGCATAAGGAATAGAACTTATTCTATTCCTTTCTTTCAGTGTTTTAGGAGACATCCTTTTAGAGAGATTTATACCTTGACTCATGGGTAAGTAACCTCTTTTACTCCCATCCATGCTAAACCTCTTTAGCACTAAGTCTATGTACTTGGATTGGGACAAGCCTAACATCCTCTTAGATCTATCCCTATAGATCTTTATACTTAGTATATAGGATGCTTCACCAAAATCCTTCATGAAAAACTTACTTGATAGCCATGTCTTGACCAATTGTAACATTGGGATATCATTCCCAATAAGAAGTATGTCATCCACATATAAAATAAAGAAGACAATGGCACTCCCACTAGTCTTCTTATATACACAAGGTTCATCCATATTTTTGATAAAGCCAAATTCTTTGACTGTAACATCAAATCGGATGTTCCAACTCCTCGAGGCCTGCTTTAATCCATAAATAGATTTTTTAAGCTTGCACACCTGATTTGCTCTCCCTTTTGAGATAAATCTTTTTGGCTGAGATATGTAAACCTCTTCCTCAAGATAACCATTAAGGAAGGTGGTCTTCACATCCATTTATCAAATCTCATAATCATGGTATGCTGCTATTGCAAGCATAATCCGTATAAATTTGAGCATGACAATAGGTAAAAATATTTCATCATAATCAATACCCTATTTTTGCCTGAAACCTTTAGCTACCAATCTAGCTTTATAGGTTCCAACTTGGCCATCTGCTCCAATCTTTTTCTTATAAACCCATTTGCATCCAATAGGAGTCATACCCTCTGGTGCATCAACTAAAGTCCATACTTGGTTGAAGTACATAGAGTCCATTTTGGATTTCATAGCCTCTAGCTATTTATCTGAGTCCCTACTCATGATGGCTTCCGTATAGGTCAAAGGTTCATCATTCTCAATGATGTGGGCTTCACTATTCTCAATAATGAACTCATACCTTATTGGTACATTTTGTACTCTATCTAACCTTCGAAAAGGAGGTATATTTTATGGTTGTACTTCATTAATGAATATTTTTGGTTAAGGATCATCTTGTGCCTGCATTTGTAGGTCTTAAACTTCTCCAAGTTCAATTTTCTTTTCATTGTCTCTTTCTAGAATAAACTCTTTTTTCATAAAAGTCGCATATTTACTGACAAACACTTTATATTCAGTAGGATGATAAAAGAGGTATCCTATACTCTCTTTAGGATAGCCTACAAACAAGCATTTATCTGCCCTAGCACTCAGCTTATGTCCAAAATTTCTTTTAACATAAGCTGGACAACCCCATATCTTAAGATACTTAAGATTAGGCTTCTTTCCTCTCCACAGATTTTGAAGGTACTTGACACAGATTTTGAAGGTACTCTATTCAGAATATAGACAGCAGTTTCTAAGGCATGTCCTCAGAAGAAAATGGGCAAATCTGTAAGGCACATCATGGACTATACCATATCTAATAAAGTATGATTCCTACTTTCTGCTACATCATTTAGCTGTGGTGTATAGGGAGGGGGTCCATTCTGAGAGAATTTTATTTTTTTTAAGATGATCTAGATACTCGTTTGATAAGTATTCTCTTCCTCGATCAGATCGAAGGATTTTAATACTTTTTTCAGTTTGTTTCTCGACCATAGTTTGATACTCTTTAAATTTATCAAAAGCTTCAGATTTATGCTTCATAAGATACACATATCCAAACCTAGATAAATTATCAGTGAATATTATAAAATAAGAGTATCCTCCTCTGACTTCTATTGTCATAGGATCACATACATCAGTATGTACAAGTTCTAATAACTCACTTGTCCTTACTCCATATCCACTAAATGAAGTCTTAGTTATTTTTCTCATAAGATAAGATTCACAAGTACCTAATGATTCATATTCATAAAGATCAAAGAACTCTTCTTTGTATAACTTGTTAATCTTTGTCTCACTTATATGATCAAATCGATAATGTCCAAGTAAAGTATTATTCAATTCTTCTCCCTTTCACTTTTTACTTTCATCAATATGAAAAATATTATCATTAGATAGAATCAGAAGACCATTATTAATAATGCCATGACAAAAAATTTTATTAGAAAAAAAAATTGAGCAACTATTGCTCTTTTCATTTATTTCATAATCTCATTACAATAGCAACAATACAGAAATAATATTTCTAATGATCTTATGTATATAATAACAGTTTTCTAGCTCTAAGATCTTTTCAGAAGGTAACTTTAACATATATGTCCCCACAACCTCTGCCTGGATGGACTCTCCTCCAGTACCGTAGAGCTCGAAATCACCCTTCTTCAGCACTCTAATATTCTGAAGCTCCTGCAACGATTTGCAAATATGAGAACCACAGGCGGTATCCAATACCCAAGAGTCTGAATTGGAAGAACTTAATGACAAAATTGTATGTATCTCATACATACCTTTTGGTGCGTCACTTGCACCAGCCTTTACAGTTACAAGATATAACTTGCAATTTCTTTTCCAGTGTCCTGCCTTACCGTAGTGAAAGTAGGTACTCTGTCCTGAGACTTTCTTCCCCTTCTTCTTCATCTTGCCACCCTTAGGATTCAGTGCTTTCTTTGAACCCTTAAAACCTGACTTCTTCTTAGAGGTTTTACCCACAAGAAGAAGTGGAGCCTTTTCTTTCTTAAAATGACTCTCAGCTATCTTAAGCATATTCAATAGCTCAGACAAGGAGGTATTTAGTTTGTTCATGTGATAGTTCACGACAAACTAAGCGAATGACTCAGGGAGAGATTGCAGGATCAAATCCTGACTTAATTCTCCATCCATCATAAAATCTAGTTAATCCAATCTAGTCATCAGATCAATGACCTTCAGGACATGGTCTTGTATGGATGATCCCTTAGTCATTCTAGCATGAAATAATTGCTTAGATATCTCATATCCAGCAGTCCTACTCTGTTCTCCATACAACTCTTTAAGATTGAGGAGTATGGATTGAGTATCCATGCTCTCATGCTGCCTCTACAACTTATGACTCATAGAGGCCAGCATGATGTACTTGACAGTCAAACTATCATTCTTCCACATCCTGTATATGGATACCTTCTCCTCTGTGGCATCATCCCCAACCTTTTATGGTTCAGGGATATCAAAAATATAGGAGAGCTTCTTCTGAGTGAGTACGATCTTTAAATTTCTCAGTCAGTCCATATAATTGGGACTGATCAACTTGTTGGAATCTAAAATTCTTCGCAATGATAGTGAAGATGCCATTTATAAAATTTAATCTATAATAATTAAAGAATATTATATAAGCAAACAATTCATATTGACTCATACAATTAAATAAGATCTTTAGATTTAATTGTGCCTCCCACTATTTTATCAAACATCATAACCCTCTACTATGATGAATGAGATATATTTCATATTTATCTTAGTGGGATTGAGATCCTAATTCCTCATAATGATCTTGTGTTAACATAACAAACTCTTATGAGTTCATAGGTAGCAAACTCTTTCCAATTGCATCTCATGCAATTTTCAATATCATATCTTGGCCTCTAAGATATTATTAGCCTTGTGTTAACACAACAAGCTATAATATTTTAGTTAAGTTAGATTCTTCATTTCAATACAGTCAAATTCTAATATAACTGTCTTTGTGTTAACACAACAAAACAGTACATTCAAAATTGCCGTAAGCATCTTCTATGCATCAGGATTATGCTATATCAATCCTTGTGACAAGCCTTATGTTAACACAACAAACTAGCTATAGTTCATGATGGTTATTAATCTAGCATGAAAGAAGGCCCTTAGTAATATTTTCAATATTAGGGTTTTTCAATATCAAGATTGCTTAATTAAATTGGCTAGGTAAGGAAGGTGGGGGTCCCCCATTGCTTTCTTTAGACACCAATAAATTGATCAGATTAGACAACAAAACCAATTAAAAAATTACTTATAGCATTTTTTTAGACACCAATTGATCAAAAATTGGTTAACCCATAGTTGCATATCACTACCACTTAATATAATTTTTAATGAGGGCTATTATTTGGTCTCATGCACATTCTAACTATATAATATCAATTTATATATCAGCATTAAAATATTCTATATATGCAAGTGTAACATATGAACATTCATCATCCTAGGACAACCTTACAGCATAACCCCATTATGCTAGGACAACCTTATGTCAGGATGATGAAGTGGTGAATCATATATGCATCATTTCATATCATCATATGAAAGTATAATAGAAGATATAAATTATTTTATAGTATAAATCATACTATGTATCATATAAATATTATGTATATATGATTGAACCAAACAAGGCCGGCTCTGATACCATTGTAGGGTTTTAGGGTGGGCATGCACAGCGAAAGCATAATGGATTTCAAAATTTAAATTAAAAAATTTTAAATATAAAACCCTTAAACTAGTATCTTCTTAATGATTAACAATTATATATAATATAAATTTAAAATTAAATTCAAGCTATAGAAGAATACCTACAGTGCTTAATCCAAATTTCGGCAGAACCTCCACCAGGCGCCCAAATGTTCGCCCTCCAATGGTGATCCACACAGGACTATGATCAGGATACCAACCTTTTGAGATGATTCTTCCTCTAAAATTTTCACTTTGAAATTTTTTTTGGACATCAGGATCTCAAGATCCTCTTCCTCTTCTCCTAGCCTTCCTATCCCTACCTTTCTTCTCTCCTTGTCTTCCTTAATTCTATTCCTAGACTCTTGTCCTAAAATCAGACTTGTCCTTACTATTTGGACTTGTTCTAACAAGAGAAAGAAAGGACTAATTGGACAATAGGAAGAGAATGTTAGAAAGAAAGGAGGAATTGAAAATCTGAATGAATCCAATCCCCCGACGAACCCCCCTTTAAATACCTAGCGACAGATTGCCTTCAGAAATTATTCGCACCCCTTCCATGTGCCATCTTGCATCCATCAGAAAATCTCACACCTCCTGATAAATTTTTATACCCATCTGAAAGATTTTGATACATGACAATCATCACAAAAATATCCAAGAGACGCTTCGTGCAGAAGGACTCTTCGAAATATTTTTCTTGATGATTCTCTGATGCGTCGTGCAGCTTCCTATGGCATATTTTTCTCCACCACCCATTAGTACAATTTTGTCTATCCAATGGCCAAAAATGAAGGTGCTAACATCAGAATGGCATGGAAAAAATCTGAAGTGGCATGACAAATGGGTTAGAGTCCTTCACAAGTTGGACTCTTGGTCAGGCGCATGGATCAGACTGACAGGATTTTCAACTTCGATGAATTTTCATGTTTAAATCAAAAGGAATTTTAACTTTAAAAAAAAAAATTTAAGATAAAATTAAGTTAGGAATCATCCAAAAATTTATTTCATCATGAAACATTGGATAAGATTGAGGATGAGGCATCCCATCTCATGGGATGTGAAAGCTATTTCTGCGCACAAAAACTGTACCCACGCACAAGAAAAATTCTTGACTCATGGAGACTTGGTATTCTAGATTTAAATTTTTGATACATATAGCTAAGGGCTGACCCAACTCAAATATAAAATTTGTTTGAATTAATTTGACCTTAATTTTCTCAATCTGAAATCAATTTCAAACCCGATTCGAAACAGGGAGCTAGTTTTTGCAACATGTGCTAGCATGTCAATTTTGTAAAAATGATCTAATCCAATTAGACTCCTGATCAATTTTCTTTATGTGTGACCCATTGGGTTCCATATCTAGCTAGCAATGGGTCTGAGTGCAAATTAATTTGATTTGATTAGAATTTAATCTAACCGATCTAGATCCAATCGAACTAACCTGATTTCAACAATTAGAACTCTTTCTAATTAGCGATTGAATTAAACTCTTTAATTCGATCAAACCTACAAGACCAGATTGATATCTAGCAATATATTATGTCTATCTAAAAGATATAAAATTTTAATAAAAATATTAAAAATATCCTTCAGTGGAAAGTTACCATGCAATTTGATCCTGCGATCTTCCTGCACCCCGAATATGACTCTGGATATGGAATGATGTCAAATCCAATATCATACTCATATTTTTTTCAATCTTATATGATGATTTAATTAATAAAATATTAAAAACTCTTTCTAATTTTCATTCTGCTTTGAGAAAAGGCTTCCTGAATTATCAATCGATCAGAGCAAGTAGGATGCAATCTCCTCTTACCAAGAGTAATCGATTCCATGTTGACCTACTCACAATCTTCATATACATTCTACCATATCCAGAACATCCTGTACATGACTAAGTCATGAATGAGTATGAACCAAAAAATATAGATTCATATATACAAGGTTCTATGGTAGTCTCAAGTCTAAAGATTATATGCACAACTCCCACTATAAGAAAATATCTTTTGATGGGTAAGTAAATTCTATAACATGTTTCTTAAGTCGAATCAATTCAGTGAACTCATTCTCTAATGAGCACCTACTTCCTTGTATTAGTGTCTCACACAAGTAGCATATGAGATCAACCACCCTCTCCATCCAGCATACATAGAAAGTGCTAGTCTATCCGGAACATTGATCCCCTTCTCAATGCTCTTATGACTAGAAATATTCTAAATCAGGATTTTTAAAATTTTAGGTCTCATAGGTATGATCTCATCATAACCCTAAACCCATTATCCTGATTTATGGAGTTCATCATAATCATTACAAAAGTAAGATGCAGTGTATGATGAAAAAATATCTTTTATTATTTAAAGAGTCAATACATGAGTCTGAAAGATTACAAGGAAAACCCATCAAAATACAAATTTCGATTGGCTTGTAGGGCATATTCCTTTCAAAAACATAGCAAAAAGATGTGGGACACCCCTTCCCATATTTTTTCATAGTAAATCAGTTCTTCAACTAATCTCCCATGATAAACCTCCTCAAAATGTTGCACATATAAGGCAAAAAAAATTAGTTGGTGTGGAGAGATTGATTTGGATAAGAACAGACTCTCTTGATAAAGAATATTTTGAAATCCAATTTCAAAACCTTCCTTTTATCAAAATCAAATTAGATTTGGATGTAAGATAGAGAGAGAGAAGAACTCTTTGGTGTGAAAAACTCTCAAGAAAAAACTAATTGTGCGTGGAGATAGATGGCATGCAAAGTGGGTTGGCGCAAGGGAGAAGAGTCCAATCCTATATGGACTCTTTATTTTTTTATTTGAATTCAAACCAAATCACGTCTAATTTAGATCAAATAAAATAGATAAAATCTAATCTAATTAGATTTATAAATTTTTAATTAAATTATAATCAAATTAAAAATTGATTGAACTAAAGCCTAATCAAATCAGGGATAATTCTCCCTTAGTGATTAGGTCATCTCATAATCTAATTGGGTCAAACCTAATTGAATCTAATTCAATTAGATTTTATTTAATTCTTTTTGTTTAATTAAATTAAACTAATTAGTAATCTAACTACTAATTAATTTTTCATTAATTTACTAATACTTAGTGAATTAATTTATTATAACTTTTACATAAGGTTAACCATCAATCGAATTGACGATTAAGCCCTTGAATGATTTTCAATCATTGATCAGCCACATGATCAGTCAGAAACTTTTTTTGAGTGTGACTCCATAGATTCGAATCTAAGATGGTAGCACAAAAATAACTTGCTGAACCAATCGATTAACCATCTAGCAAAGGTGACCCGACGTCGGAATAGGTCGAATAAAGGTGAAGCAACATTCAAGAACCTATTGGTATATGGTTACCATATAATTTATCCCTTTGATCCTAATGCTCAAAGATATCCTAGGATTTAACTATCAATCCTAGATAAGTCATCCACATTGTATTTTAATTTTTTTTTAAATCCATCACATGGATAATTCGAGCTTAGATTTTGCTAAATTGAAATACATTGATATATTAACTCCTACTAATTCTAAGGGATCAATCCCATCTTGACTAACGCATCGACTTGACAAGTACTTGACTGTACCCAAAAGTCTTTCATCACTGAATTATAAACTCAGTTAGTCCGATACCAAAATACAGTAAATTGCTTACAAGTCACCATGATGATCTCAGGTCAGAAGGACACTTATACCCATACCCTTTGCAAGCTACCCTTGATAGCAGAGTGCTCTGCAATTGATCACGTTCAGTGATGATATACTCCTACATCTGACTTATATGCCATACCAGTGTCTCCACACCATTTGATTATGAGGACAACCAATGCATATGACACACAACGACTTACACTTGATATCGCTATCGTCTTAGTAATAGCATATCGTTTGGTCGCGAACCAATTTAAGGACTACACAATAAATCCTCCTTTATCGATCAAAGTAGTCTTAAGGACTTCATCACAATATAAGAGTTCGTTGGAAGATGTAATCTTGTGATGAAAAATATCAAATAACTTTTATTATTTATCAATTTATATACATTTATAATTAGCACAATCGTCAAACGACTGGCTTTAGAAAATATTTTTCAGTAGCTCTTTCCTCCTTGGATGCATCTTCTCCGATCGTATCAGGTGCTGGAGTATCCAGTATATAGGAGATTTTCTTCTATATGAGACTATTCTCAAGTTTCTCAATTGGTCCACATAATTTAGTTCGATCAATTTATTTGCATCTAATATGCCATGTAATAATAGTGAGGATGTTATTATGCAGTTAATCTATAATAACAAGAATACTATATAAGCGAACAACTCATGATGACAGGAATAACTGGACTAAGTCTTTTATCTAATTGTTACTCTCACTATTTTATCAAATATCATAGCCCTCTAATATGATAAATGAGAAACTTCTTATCAGTTTTTTAAGTGGGATTGAGATCCCTATTTCTCACAAACACCTTATGGATAGCACAACAAGCATTCATGAGTTCAAGAGTAGGTAACTCTTTCTCAATTATACTTCATACAATTCTTAACATTTTTCTTGCCTCTAGATCACTTATAGTCTTATGGACAGTACAACAAACTATAGTATTCTAGTTAAGTTAATCCTTCATTCCTATATGGTCATACTCAAACAATGTTATCCTTGTGGATAGCATAATAAGATAATACTATTCAAATATGCCATAAGTATCAGTATGCACTTGAACAATATCATACCAATTTTTATAGTAAGCCTTGTGGATAGCACAATAAGCTCATTAAGATCTTGACATACTCTATTGACTAAGCATGAAGGAAGGCCTTTATAGTGTCTACATCACTAATCAATCTAAGTTCGAAACTCAATTAAACCAAATTGACTAGATAAGTAGGTGGGAGGCTCTCTGTAGCTTTTCTTAGACACCACATAGTTGGCCAAGCTAGCATACGAACCTAATTAGAGAACCACCTTTAATACTTACCTAGATACCAATAGATCTAATGAATTCAACATTCGATTTGCAAGTGAATCCTGATACTACAACTTAATTTAATTTTTATAGAGGGTCTTAGACTGGTCTCAGCACATCCTAACATCTATATAATATGTAACATACATATAACAATTCATACTACACAACATACTTTTTAAGTTATAATATCATTCATATTATCATGCCAAAAATGATTGCTAGAATCACAAAGGGTGTACAAATAATTTTGACTTAACATATAATAAGTTCATCAACTTACTAAACCCTAATCGAATTAGGCATATATATACAATACACCCTTAATCAAAATGATTTAAGCATCAAACTACCATGAACCATAAAATTTTAGATTATAGCAAATTCTAAATTTAATAACTAAAATTTAAATTCATGCTTCAAATAAGGTCAAAAATAATTTTTGATTTTAAGACCGATGCTAGAAATCGATATAGCATATTGGCATTATATGAATCAGATCAAATCTATACTACAACTTTGGCACTTGTTTGATTGAATTTACCAAGGATGGCTCTGATATCACTATTGAGTTTTGGTCACACAGTAAAATATAAATTTTTAAAAAATTTTAGCATGCATATCAAAAGCTTTAACAATTAAAACTAGCCAATCGAAACTCAAACCCTAGAATCACCTTGTAGATGTCAAACAAACCAAAACCAAGCATGCAAAGAGTTAGAAACTTATACTTTCTAAAATAAATAATATGATAAAATGGTAATCTTCATGAGACTCCAATGTAGAAGTCCTCCAATGGTGATCCATATGGAGGATGATCAAGGTCCTTCCCAACCGATGCAGCGCCTTAGCCTTTTCTTCACAAGTGTGCTGCGGCTTCTTTCACTAAGCACAATCACACCAACATCTATTTGTCATCAATACCTCTACTAGGACCATGTTAAGAGAGTTTTCTCTAGAAATCTCATAACCTAGGATTTGATTTTGTACTCCAACATATGAAAAAATCAAATCCTAGGACAAGCACTCCACACTTGCCTTTTTTTCTCACCTCTCTTCTTTCTATTTTTTTCTACTCAATTTTCTTATCTTTTTACTCTAATTTTTTTTTGAATTTTTCCTCTCTTATCACACACCTAAGAACTAATTTTTTTAGGATTTTATCCCATGTAAGACATCTCATATAAATATCAAATGAAGGAACGGTAGGGAGTCCCAAGGGGTGCCAACTCTTGGTGCTCCACCTTCCCACATGGAGAATTACTCTGATGAATTAATATAGAAGGACTCCTCTTCTTCTATACCACATAAATTCTCTAGATTAATTTAGCATGTGACAATTATGGAATGAGTGGATAAACAGGAGGTGGTTAGGTGCCTTAATGCAGAAGGACTCTTCCTTCTCTTAGGTGCCAATAAATTTGGGGTGGCAATAAATAAATGGCATAGACTTGGTGGCATGGAAGACTCCTTTTCCATCTAAAACACTTCCAAGATAAAGAAATAAATCAAATAAATTGAACCTAATCTAATTAGATCAATGGCAATAGGTTAAGTCTAGCTCAAATTCATTTGAACTAACCTAATTGGGAACTTGGGTTAACACAATGTGCTGGTATATCAAATTAATCCTTAGGATTTACATTAAATCTTTATTAAATTAAATCAAGATCAAATTTTAAAGTATGTGATCCATTGGATTTCAAATCTAGCCAACAGTAGACTCAGGCTCCTGACCTAACCCTAATCCGATTAGACTAGGCCAGTCTAATTGCACTAATTAACTAGGACTCTTTCTAATTAATTCTTGAACTAAACTCTTTTAATTCTTGTAAGTCTATAAGTCAAGATTGATATCTAGCAACATGTCATGACTATCCAAAAAAGATAGAATTTGATAGAAATATCAAAAATATCTTTCAGTGATAAGTTATCGTGTAATCCAATCCTTCAATCATACAACACTCCAGATGAGTTATGGATATGAAATCATGTCAAGTCTAATTACTTATCTAAATATATCTCGATCAGAAGGTAATGATTCAGCTGATGATATATTAGAAATCTCTTTCTAATTATCATCCTGCTTTGACCAAAGACTTCCAGAATCATCAATCTATGAGATCACGTAGGATGTTCGCTCTCCTTATTAAGAGTAACTGATCTCTTATTGACCACTCACAATCTTCATGCATACTTTATCATATCCAGAATATCCCACATAAAGATTACAGAACCAAGTTAGGAAGTGAACCAAAATATGGATTCATGTACACAAGGTACCATGGTGATCTCAGGTCAAAAGATCACTTGTACAACTTCCATTAGAAAATAACCAACTGACATATAAATAAGACTCCATCAGATATTCTCTCGTAAGTCAATTCAGTAAATTTATTCTCTAATAAGCATCCATATCTTTGTATTAGTGTCGCCACATAAGTGATTGTGAGATCAACAACCCTCACCACTGAGCATACATAGGATATGCCAGCCTTACTGGTATCATTGATCTCTGACTCAATGAATCAATAACTGAAAATATTTTAGATCAGGACTATCAAAGATTTAGATCTCACTGGCATAATCTTATTACGACCCTAAAATCATTGTCCAGACCTATGGGGTTCATTATAATCTTAAAACAATAATAAGATATAGCATATAATGAATCAAAATGCCTATTTTATTAATTAACAATATCAAGTATATGAGTTTGGAAGACAAAATATAGAAAAACACTCTATCGTATCCCATATGCGATTGACTTGTAGGATGTAATTCTTTCACTTCTGCCCAAAAAAAATTATGAGATTTTAATAAAAAAAATTTTGTGATATCATTTTGAATGGTGTTACTATAATGTACAGACAATTGAACAATGAAATTTATATTGTATCATGATCTAGTGTAATGTACACATCAAGAAAATGCCCTAGGATAGATGATATATCCAATGGCTACTTTTGACATTATAGGTTAGGTCATATTAATGAGAGCAGGATGAATAGATTAATCCAAGAGGGAATCCTTAAGGAGAATGATTGTGAGTCATTACCAACCTATGAGTCTTGTTTGCTTGGAAAGATGACCAAGTCACCTTTTATTGAAAAAGATGAACGTGCTAGTAATGTTCTAGGCCTTGTACATACTGATGTATGTGGACCTATGAGTATAAGTGCCAGAGATGAATATCACTACTTCATTACATTCATAGATGATTTATCTAGATATGGGTACATCTACTTGATTAAATATAAATTTAAATCATTTAAAATGTTCACACGATTCCGTAGTGAGGTAGGGAAACAAACTGAGAAGAGCATTAAAACTCTTCGATCTGATTGAAGGGTTGAATACCTTTTTGATGAGTTTCTGATACATCTAAAAGAGAATAAGATTCTCTTATAATGGATCCCTCCTAGAATGCCATAGCACAATGGCGTCTCAAAAAGGAGAAATCGAATCCTATTGGATATGGTTCGGTCTATAATGGATTTTTCAAGTCTATCGATCTCTTTTCAGGGATATGCACTCGAGTTGGCTTGTTATGTACTTAATAGAGTTCTAAGTAAGTCTACGAATAAAATACCGTATGAGATATGGACTAAATATAAACCAGTACTCTCACACCTTAAGGTTTGGGGGTGTCCAACTTATGTCAGACATTTGAAAACAGACAAATATGGACCTAGATCTGACAAATATATCTTCATAGGGTATCTGAAAGAAACTAAAGGGTATTACTTCTATCTTGCTGATGAACAGAAAGTGTTCATTAGTAATAAAGCACACTTTTTAGGAAAAAAAAATCTTAGTGAAGGAATTAGTGCTTCTAAAGTTGAGCTTGATGAAATTCGATGAATAAAAGAGCCAACACAATCTAGTGAATCCACAGAACCGAATCTTATTGGATAAAATCCAGAACCTACTGTTAATGCACCATTAAGAAGATCCGATAAAGCATCGTACCAATCAGATAGATACTATGATTTTTTGGTCCAGGATAGGGATCTTATTGAACTTGATGAGAATAACGAGGATCCAATCTTCTATATGGATGCAATGTAGAGGTCCAACTCTGATAAATAGCTTGAAGTCATAAAATCTAAAATAGAGTCCATGAAGGTCAATGATGTATGGACATTAGTTGACCAACCTAAAGGGATAAAACCCATAGGATGTAAGTGAATCTTCAAGGGCAAGAGAGGCACAGATGGGAAGGTTGAGACTTATAAAGATCATCTGGTTGTCAAGGAATATCATCAACGTTATGGTATTGATTACGATGAGACCTTCTCCTCCTGTGGTAATGCTAAAGTCTATTCGAATCATACTTACGATAGCTGCACATCTAGACTATGAGATCTAGCAAATAAATGTGAAAACTACTTTTTCAATGGTGAGGTAGAAGAGGAGGTGTATATGATACAACCTGAAGGTTTCACATCTATAGATGAGTCTAAGGTATGCAAGCTTTAGAGATCCATTTATGGATTGAAGCAAGCAAGCAGGAGTTGGAACATGCATTTTGATAAAGCGATCAGAATGTATGGCTTCATTAGGAATGGAGAAGAATCTTGCATCTACAAATGGGTTAACAATCCTATGGTAGTATTTTTTATTCAGTATGTAGATGATATTCTCTTAATCGGTAATAACGTCCCTACATTACAAGGAATAAAGGTTTGACTATCGTCTCAATTTTTCATGGACTTGGGAGAAGCATCCTACATCTTGAGGATGAAGATCTATCAAGATAGATTGAAGAGGATGCTCGGATTATCCTAGTCCACGCATATTGACACTGTGCTAAAATAGTTTAGCATGAAAAATTTTAAGAAAATCCATCTTTCGATTGGCCATGAAATTACTCTCTCAAAGAGGGATTATCCAACAACTCCTCAGGAGAGAGAACATATAAGTAGGATTTCATATGCTTCAGCAGTGGGTTCTATAATATACATTATGACATGTACAAGATCAGACATGACGTACTCACTAGGAGTAGTGAACAGATACCAGTCTGATCCTCGAAAGAACCACTAGAAGATTGTAAAAATCATCCTTAAGTATTTAAAAAATACTAAAGACCAGTGGCTCATTTATGGAGAATCTGATTTGAAACTTATGGGATTCACAGACTTCAGCTTTCAGTCAGACCAAGATGATAGTAAGAGTGTGTCGGATTTTGTGCTTACCTTAAACAGTGAAGCAATCTGTTGGAAAAGTTTCAAGCAGCATATCATGATCGACTCTGTGTGCGACATGGAATACATCGTGGCATCCGATGCTGTGAAAGAAGCTGTATGATTGTGAAAGTTCATCAGCGAGCTCAGAGTGGAACCCTTCTTGGATGGTTCGATCATATTATACTGTGATGGAACTAGCACCATTACTCAAGCAAAAAAATCAAAGTCTCATCAATGCACCAAGCACATACTACACCGTTACCACCTAATCTGAGAGATCATGGATCGAGTAGACATTGAGCTCCAGAAGATCGATGAAAAGGAGAATCCGACTGACCCATTTATTAAAGCCCTCAATGTCAAAGAGTTTGAAGATCATAAATTAAAGATGGATATATGATATTGTACTGATTGACTTTAGTCCAAGTGAAAGTTGTTGAAAATTATGTCTCAAAGTTAATCGACAATCTGTTGATAGTTGTGCTTATTATGTAAATATATATGAATTGATAAATTAATAAATTATCATCTGAGTTTTTCATCATAAATTAGTGTACATCTTCTTAATAAACTCCATTGTTACGATGAAGTCCTTAGGACTATTTTGATCGATAAAGAAAGATTTATCGTGTAGTCCTTAAAATTGGTTTACGACTAAATGATACGCTATTACTAAGATGATAGCGATTATCAAGATAGGTTATTGTGTGTCATATGCATTGGCTGTCCTCATAATCAAGAGGTGTGAAAATACTGGTATGGCATACAAGTGAGATGTAGGAGTACATCTTATTAAATGTGATCAATTGTGGAGCACTCTGCTATCAAGAGTAGCTCACAAAGGGTATGGATATTAATATCTCTTTGACCTAAGATCACCATGGTGACTTACAAGCAACTCACTGTACTTTGATGTCAGACTATCTGAATTTTTAATTCAGTGATAAAAAATTTCTGGGTATACTCAAGTACTTGTGATAGTCAGTGTGTGAGTCAAGAAGGAATTGACCTCTCTAAATAAGTAGGAGTTAATGAATCAGTATATTTTAATTTAGTAAAATTTTGACTAGGGTAATGCATGTGATAGATTTAAAAGGATGAAATATAATGTGGTTGACTATTTTAAGATAAATAGTTAAACCCTAGGTCATCTTGAGCATTAGGGTCAAAGGAATGAATTATAGGGTAACCATATACCAGTAGATTCTTGAATATTGCTTTACAATCATTCAGCCTATCTAGATATTGAGTCTTATTTCTAGATGGTTACATCGATTAGTTTAAAAAGTTATTCCTATGCTATCGGCTTATGTTCAAACCTATGGGGTCACACTCAAAAGAAGTTACTGACTGATCACATGGCTAATCAACGATTGAGAATCGTTCAAGAGTCTAATTATCAATTCGATTGATAATTAGTCTTATGCAAAAGTTGAAGTGAATTATAAGAAGACTAATTAATAATTAAATTACTAATTAGCTTAATTTAATTAAGCAATGTAAATTGATTCAGAACTAATTGAATGGATGTAATTTGGTTTGTACCGATTAGGTTATGAGATGATCTCATTGTCTAAGGTGAATGATTCCTGATTTGATCAAAAATTGAGCTTAATTAAATTCTAATTTGATTAGAATTTAATCATATTTGGAATCTAATTAGATTGGGTTCAGATTGATCTAATTGGTTTAACCTAATTTGATTAGGTTGGAGACTTATTGGATGAAATCCTAGAGTCTAAAATAGTTTGGACTCTTCCTCACCCTAGCCGACCACCCATGGATTCTGGCCCCTTTTCCCAATGCCAAAATAAGATTGGCATGATGATCTCCATGCCCATAAAGCTTTGTCACCCACTTTTGATAGGGATCAAGAGTTTAGATCAATTGGTTGATTGAATTGAATTCAAATCTGATTTGAATTCGAGTGAAGATGAGAAATCTGTTCTCATCCAAACACCTCCACACCTTATCTATATAAATCTCTGATTTTTATGGGACAATCATCAGATTATTAGATCATTGAGAGATCTTTGGGGTTGGGTATTGGGCGTGAGGTCTTGGGGTTGGGCGGCCAGCATTGGCGTGTGAGCATAGAGGAGTCTTTTCTCCTCTTAGGTGAGCATCCTAGAAATCTATTCTAGGATTTTGGGAGAGGGAAAAATATAAGAGAAAAAGAGTTCTTCTCTCTTTCTTCTAGTGCCACAACTCCTCCTTATTCTTCTTCAGATCTGGAAGAGTTCAGAACATCCGAAGATAGAAGATAGATCAGCCTCCCAGAAGTTTCTATGCAAGCTAGCACTCCTATAGAAGCTGATCAGCATGGTGGCTCGAGTGGATCACCTGTAGAGGCCAGACATCCTGTGCAGCTGCGAGCAACCAACAAGATCATGATTTTCAGATGTGGAGATCTTCTACCCACATAAAGGTATCGAGTTCTGAACTCATACTTGATATATGTAGGATGTATATTGTAGATTAGATCTATAGTTGCATGTATGATGTGATCATGCATGCTGATTTTTTTTTTTCAGATCATATACATGCAACATAACATGTTATAGATCCTAGGATAGACATTAAGATTAGATCTTAAGCATGTAGTATAGATTAAAATTATTTAATCTGGTATTTTGTTGCATAAAATTTTTTAAACATATATGCTATGCACCTGGTGATTTTCCAGTAGAAAATATATTGACCGATTTGAACCATGTGGATTGGTTGAGGGACTTGTGAATTAGATTCACACAAAAGAAGATCTCCGATATTCTGAAAAATTCTAACCCTAGTTCGATCAAAGATAATAATAAGGCAAAGGATGTCCATATGGATATTACTTGTTGTTTTTATGGTAAGTTAAGGCATTGAAAGAATAATAGCAAGCATTATCTTGCAAGTGCAAGTAATGCACTGAAAGGTGCGTATATGATACAGACCTACTTTTCATTGAGTGCTTCAGGCTCTGATACTTGGGTATTGGATATTGCCTGTGGATCGCATATTCGTAATTCTTTGCAGTGACTACAAAATATTAGAAGGCTGAAAAGTGGTGACCTCAAGCATTTCAACGTGAGTGGGGAGTCCATTAGCGCAGAGGCTATGGTAACCTGTATACTCAATTTATCTTTAGAAAGATGTTGGAATTAAAAGACTATTATTACATGCCTAAGATCATTAGAAATATTATTTTTGTATCTTTGTTATTAAATAAGATTATGAAATAAAGTTAATAGGCAATGGTTCCTCCATTCAATTTTCTTATGAATATTATGGCAGTGAATATATTGATAATAATCTTTTAATTCTAGCACTCAATGAAAATATTTTTCATACTGATAGAAATATGAAAAAAAAGAGAGAAGATATGAATATCACATATCTCTGGCATTGCCGTCTTAGTCATATTAGTGAGTCAAGAATAAATAAGTTATACAAAGAAGAATTTTTTGACCTGTATAATTATGAATCATTGGAAACTTATAAATTTTATCTCATGAATAAGATGACCAAGACTCCATTCTCTAGACATGGAGAGAGGACAAAGAAACTGTTAGCCCTAGTATATTCAGATATATGTAAGTTAATGACAACTCAGGCTAGAGGAGGATACTCCTATTTTATCACCTTTATGGATGATCTATCAAGATTCAGATATGTGTATCTCATGAAATATAAATTCAAATGAAAGGAATATGCCCTACAAGCCAATCGAAATTTGTATTTTGATGGGTTTTTCTTGTAATCTTTCAGACTTATGTATTGACTCTTTAAATAATAAAAGGCATTTTCATCATATGTTGCATCTTACTTTAGTAATGATTATGATGAACTCCATAAATCAAGAAAATGGGTTTAGGGTTATGATGAGATCATACCTATGAGACCTAAAATCCTAAAAATCCTGATTTAGAATATTCTTAGTCATAGGAGAACTGAGTAGGAGATCAATGTTCCGGATAGATTAGCACTTTCTATGTATGCTCGATGGAGAGGGTGGCAGATCTCATATGCCACTTGTGTTAGACACTAATACAAAGAAGTGGATGCTCATTAGAGAATGAGTTCACTGAATTGATCCGACTTAAGAAACATCTTATGGAATTTACTTACCTATCAAGAGATGTTTTCTTATAGTGGGAGTTGTGCATGTAATCCTTTGATCTGAGACTACCATAGAACCTTGTATACATGAATCCATATTTTTTGGTTCATACTCATTCATGACTTAGTCATGTACGGGGTGTTCTAGATATGGTAGAATGTGTATGGAGGTTGTGAGTAGGTCAACATGAAATCGATCACTCCTGGTAAGAGGAAATCGCATCCTACTTGTTCTGATCGATTGATGATTCAGGAAGCCTTTGATCAAAGCAAAATAAAAATTAGAAAGAGTTTTTAATATTTTATTAATTGAATCATCATATAAGATTGAGAGAAATATGAGTATGATATTGGATTTGACATCATTCCATATCCAGAGTCATATTCGGGGTGCAGGGAGATCGCAGGATCAAATTGCACGATAACTTTCCACTGAAGGGTATTTTTGGTATTTCTATCAAAAATTTCATATCTTCTAGGTAGATATGATACGTTGCTAGACGTCAATCTTGTCTTATGGGTTTGATCGAATTAAAGAGTTTAATTCAATCACCAATTAGAAAGAGTTCTAATTGCTGAAATCGAATTAGCTCGATTGGATCTAGATCGGTTAGATTAAATTCTAATCAAATCAAATCGACTTGAACTCAGACTTATTGCTAGCTAGATGTGGAACCCAATGGGTCACACACAAAGGGTATTGATCAGGGGTCTAATTAGATTAGATCATGTTTGCAAAATTGACATGCTAGCACATGTTGCAAAAAACTAGCTCCTTGTTTCGAATCGGGTTTAAAATTGATTCCAGATTGGGCTAATTAAAGCTAAATTAATTCAAATAAATTTTGGATTTGAGTTGGTTCAGCCCTTTTCTGCATTTACTAAAAATTTAGAGCCAGGAAACCAATTCTCAACGAGTCAAGAATTTTTCTTGTGCGTGGGTGCAGTTTTTGTGTGCAGAAACTGTTTTCGCATCCCATGAGATGGGACGCCTCATCCTCGAGCTTATCCTATGTTCCATGATGAAATAAATTTTTAAATGATTTTCAACTTTATTTTGATCGTCAATAATTTTTTTGAAGTTAAAATTCCTTCTGGTTTAATCGTAGAAATTCGTTGAAGTTGGAAATCCTGTCAGCCTGATCCATGCACCTGACCAAGAGTCCAACTTTTGAAGGACTCTAACCCATTTGTCATGCCACTTTTTAATCTGAATTTTTTTCCATGATATTCTCATGTTAGCACCTTAATTTTTGGCCATTGGATGGACAAAATTACATTGATGGGTGGTGAAAAAAAATTATGCCATGCGAAGCTGCGTGACTCATCGGAGAATCATCGAGAAAAATGTTCCGAAGAGTCCTTCTGCATGAAGCATCTCTTGGATTTTTTTTCGATGATTACCATGTATCAAAAACTTCTAGATAGACATGAGAATTCATCAGGAGGTGTGAGATTTTCTGATGGATGCGAGATGGCACGTGGAAGGGGCGCGAAAAATTCCCGAAGGCAACCCATCGCTAAGTATTTAAAGGGGGGTGCACCGGGGGATTGGATTCATTCAGATTTCCAATTCCTCCTTTCTTTCTAACATCCTCTCCCTATTGTCCAATTAGTCTCTTCCTTCTCTTGTTAGGACAAGTCCAAAAATAGAAAGGACAAATCCAATTTTAGGACAAGAGTCTAGGAAGAGAATTAAGGAAGACAAGGAGAGAAGAAAGGTAGGGATAGGAAGGCTAGGAGAAGAGGAAGAGCGTCCTGAGGTCTTGATGTTCAAGAAAATTTTCAGAGTGAGAATTTTGGAGGAGGAATCATCTCAAAGAGTTGGTGTCCTGATCATAGCCCTGTGTGGATCACCGTTGGAGGGCGAACACTTGGGCGCCTGGTGGAGGTTCTGCCGAAATTTGGATTAAGCGCTGCAGGTATTCTTCTATAACTTAAATTTAATCTTGAATTTATGTTATATATGATTGTTAATCATCAAGGAGATACTGGTTTAAGGGTTTAATATTTAAGATTTCTTTATTAAAATTTTGAAATCCATTATGTTTCCACTGTGCATGCCCACTCTGAAACCCTACATCAAAGCTTTTGAAAAGTTTAAGGAGTATCAAAGTATGGTCGAGAAACAAACTAAAAAAGTATCAAGATTCTTCAATCTGATCGAGGAAGAGAATACTTTGTCCAATGAATTTCTTGATCATCTTAAGAATAAATGTATTCTCTCTGAATGGACCCCTCTTTATATAGCACAGCTAAATAGTGTAGCAAAAAAGAAAAATTGTACTTTGATGGATTTGGTATGATCCATGATGTGCTTCACAGATCTTACAATATCATTTTGGGGATATGCCCTAGAGACTACCGCATATATATTGAATAGGATGCCTTCAAAGTCTTTTGCTAGTACTCCATATGAGATATAGAAGGAAAGAAAGTCTAATCTTAAACATCTTAAAATTTGAGGCTATCCTGCTTATGTCAGAAATATCTTTGGACATAAGCTAAGTGTTAGATCAGAAAACTATAGGTTTATAGGATATCCTAAGAAAACTAATAGTAACTACTTCTACCACTCTACTGAATAAAAGGTATTTGTTAGTAGGCACGCCACTTTCTTAGAAAATGAATTCATCCAAAAAGGAGGCAGTGGGAGGAATATTGAACTTGAAAAATTTCAAGACCTACAAACTAATCTAGAAATACCTATGGTTGGATCACAAGAAGATTTTCAACCAGAAGTATCCAAGGATGAAGTACATCCACAATGCACATCTCTTCTCTGAAGGTCAAATAGAGTGCGTCAAATACTCTGAGATATGGTTTTGTCATTGAGAATGGCAATATAATCAATATCATTCATGATGATAATCTTCTGATCTATTCGAAAGCTGTCATGAATAAAGATTTAGACAGATGACTGAAAGTCATGAAATCTGAAATAGACTCTATGTACAACAATCAAGTGGGACCTTGGTTAATGCGCCTGAGGGTGTGACCCCAATAGGGTGCAAGTGAAGGAAAAATTGATAGTTCTATGCATGCAATTTTAAAATTTTTCAACGGAACATGATAGATTAAACTATGTAATCTACATTAGATGCACAAGATCTAATCTAAACTATCATGTCAAGATCTATAATATGATTAAATATATAATTAAAATATAAAATTAATGAAAACTTGCATCGATCACATCGATGCCCTAAATCAGATCTAATCGTTAGATCTAATCTAGTCTGATCTAATGAGTTTAGAACTCATTACTTTTTATTGGGTTGATGAACACCGCTACTGATCATGTGGATCTGAGATCTCACTTGATGTTGTGCAGCCGCACAGGATGTCCGACCTCTATCGTAAGTCCACATGAAGCCCTCGAACACCGATCAACCTTCCTAGGAATGCTAGCTTGTGTAGAAGGCTTTTGGACTGCTGATCTGAACTCCTTCGATCAACTCATATCCTTTCGATGTCGAAGATGGATGAATGGGGGATGTATGTGGTAGAAAATAAAATCAGAGAAACACTTTTTCTCTGATCTGATTTCTCTCTCCCAAAAATCCTAATGCTTAGGGCTAGAACTCTCACCCAAGAGGAGACGATCTCCTATAAACTCATACGCCAACAACTTGGCCTCCCACCCCAGATCCTCACACCCCAAACCAAGGTTCATCCCCTCTTTCTTTTTGGTGTCTCATGGTGAAAAAATCAGATCTTTCATCGACGCACAAAAATCATAAATCTTTTATGGTTGCCGAACTAGAGGATTGGATAGGATCAAGACTTGTTCGAGTTTGAATTCAAAAACATTTTGAATTCAATCTCAACCAAACCAATCCTCAACTATTCCTATTCCAAAAAAAAGGCTGAACATTAGTAATTAGCATGGGAAAAGAACCAAGAACATTTCTTTTTGTCACACAAAAGAAGCTCTTCACAAGTTTGCCAGCAAGGGTTGATAAGATAAGATAATGGTTCATTTAAATTCAAAATCCTTTTAAATTTAAACCAAATCATTCCTTATCTATGATGGATGACTAAGAGAAGGTTTTTTGGGGGTTTTTTCATGCACAAATAGGCTTTGTGCGATGAGAATTGCCATGAAGAAGAGAAGGTGGCGCAAGGGAGTTTATCACTTGAAATTTGAATTCAAACTTGAATTCAAAATTCAAGTTGATTTCAAATTCAAATCAAGTTTGATCCAATAAAAATTTATCTGGTTAGAAGTAATTGAACCCAATCTAACTTGATCCTAACTCAGTTAAAAATTAATTGGGTCCAAGTCCTGATCAAATCAGGGCCTAATCTCCCTTAGTGATTAGGTCATCCTATAACCTAATTGGATTTGACCTAATTGAATCCCATTCAATTAAACTTGATCCAAATTTTTATTGGATTTTGATCATACAATAGAATATAGATTTTAAAAAATTTTAACATATATATTGAAAGCTTTAACAATTAAAACTATCCAATCAGAATTCAAATCCTAGATCACCTTATAGATATCGAACAAACCAAAATCAAGCATGCGAAGAGTTAGAAACTTATACTTGCTAAAATGAGTAATATAGTAAGAAGGTGATCTCCATGAAACTCCAAAGTAGAAGTTCTTCAATGGTGATCCACATAGAAGATGATCAAGGTCCTTCCCAACCGTGCACCACTGCAGCCTTTTCTTCACAAGAACACTACTGACTTCCTTCTCAAAGAACGATCGCACCAATATACTTTTGCCTTTGATTCCTCTATTAGGATAATGCCAAGGGAATTCTCTCTAAAAATCTCATAATCTAGGATTTGATTTTGTACTCCAACATATGAAAAAATCAAACCCTAGGACAAGCACACCACACTTGCCTTTTGTCTCACCTCTCTTCTTTCTATTTTTTTTCCACTCTTTTTCTTATCTTTTCTTTCTGATTTTTTTCAAACATTTTTCTCTATTATCACACATCTAATCCTCTAATTTTGCACCAATTCTCAGCCTTTATACCATAAGGGATGCCCTATTTAAATAGGGAATGAAAAGGTGGCAAGGAGACCCAAGGGGTGCCAACACTTGGCACTCCACTTCTTCATGCGAAGAAATAAATTTTTTGATGAATTAAGTGGTGTAGAAGAGGCTTCATACAAAAGGACTCTTCCTCTTCTGCACCCCATAATTTTTTGATTTAATTTTAGCATGTGACATTAAAGGAAAACTGGTGGAAATCAAAGAGATATCAAGTGACTTAAAGAAGAAAGACTCTCCATCTTCCTTAGTGCACAAAAGGAGTGGGCGGCATTTATTTTTGGCATGGACACTAGGTGGCATGGAGGAGTCCTTCCACACTTGAAACACTTTCAAGTTAGGTAGGAATCCAATTAAAATAGACCTAATCCAATCAGGTCAAAGGCAACAAGTTTGGTTTAGCTCAAACACTTTGAACTTAACCTAATTAGGAACTTGGGTTAATACAATATGCTACCATATCAAATTAACCCCTAGAATTTATAATAAATTCTAATTAAATCAAACTAAGATCAAAGTCTAAAGTGTGTGACCCATTAGGTTCTAAATCTAGTCAGTAGTGGACTCAAGCTCTTGACCAAATCCTAATCCGATTAGACTAGGTCCGTCCAAGTGCCCTAATTAACTAGGACTCTTCCCAATTAACTCTCGAATTAAATTTTTTTAATTCTTATGAGTCTACAAGTCAAGATTGACGTCTAGCAACATGTCATGACTATCCGAAAGAGATGAAATTTGATAAAAATTATCAAAATATCCTTCAGTGGCAAGTTATCATGCAATTCAATCCTTCAGTCAAATAACACCTCAGATAAGCTATGGGCATAGAATCATGTCGAGCCCAATTACTTATCTAAATATATCTCGATCAGAAGGTGATGATTCAGTTGATGATATATTAGAAACTTTTTTCTAATTATCATCCTGCTTTGGCCAAAGACTTTCAGAATCATCAACCTATGAGATCACATAGGATATTTACTCTCCTTATTAGGAGTGATCAATCCCTTATTGATCACTCACAATCTCCATGCATACTTTACCACATCCAGAACACCCCACACAAGGATCAGAAAATCAAGTTAGAAAGTGAACCAAAATATAGATTCATGTATATAAAGTACCATGATGATTTCAGATCAAAGGATCACTTGCACAACTCTCACTAGAGGACAATCAGCTGACATATAAATAAGACTCCATCAGATGTTCTCTCATAGGTCAATTCAGTGAACTCATTCTCTAATGAATACCCACATCTTTGTGTTAGTATCATCACACAAATGGTTGTGAGATTAACCATCCTCACCAGTGAGCATACATAAGATGTGTCAGTCTCATCAGAATCATTGATCTCTGACTCAATGAACCAATGATTGAAAATATTTTAGATCAAGACTATCAAAGATTTAGGTCTCACTGGCATGATCTCATCATGACCCTAAAACCATTGTTCAGACCTATGGGATTCATTATAATCTTAAAATAATAATAAGATGTAGCATATAATGAATCAAAATATCTATTTTATTAATTAACAATATTAAGTACATGAGTTTGAAAGATAAAATATAGAAAAATATCTCATCGTATCTGTTGGATATAAAATACCCCCAGCCAAAGTTTGTAAAAGACCGACCCTTCCAGGACTTTTTCGGCTTCTGACCTTGTGTGGCGTCTCTCTGAACCCCCTCGACCGTCCGGACTTCTCCAACAATGAGCTTCTCTATTCATCTACCGGGCCGCTCCAAAGGCTCTCTGGGCCTCACTATCAGCCGACCTTCTACAGTGATCAACTATTCTCCGAATTCCTTTCGGACTTCTTCCGGCCGCAGACGACCCTATTCCAAACTTCTTTCGAACTTTGTCAATATCCGAGCTTCTCTGATAATGAGATTTCTATAGTAATCAGACTCCATCCAAGTTTCTATGATGGTCGACCGCCTTTCGAATTCCAACCGAGCTCCTGCGAGAGCCGAACTCCTACTACAGGCGGTCTACTCTGGATATCTACTACTTTAGCCGAGCTTCTCCATAGTGGATGGATTTCGGACGAGCTTCTACAACGGGATAGGCTCCACTAGCCAGGATACTACTCCGAGCTTCCATGACAACCGATCCTCATCCGAGCTTCTACAATAAGCGGCCTCCTTTCAGCCCTCTGCAAGAACCAGACTCCGTCCGAACTTCCATAGTGGATGGATTCCAGATGAGCTTCTACAATAGACGGGCTCTAGCAGCTGGATTTCTATAACGACCGATTGCCTTCGGTATCTGTCGAACCTCCCCAGCCATCAACCTTCAATAGCATCAGCCAGATTTCAACAACGCCATCCAGACTTCCACAAGATCCCCCAGACTCCTCCAGCGGACGAACCTCCCCAACGCCATCCGAAGTCCACCACCGACCGACCCTCTGCCAGATTCCCCATGAAATCGGACTTCTCCAATGGATAATCTCCAGATGAGCTTCCACATCAGGCAAATCCCAAACGGACTTCTCTAGCAATCAGACTCCTACCGGACTTCACCAACAGAAAGTTTTCATCTGAGCTTCTACCGCAGATGACTCCCGCCTGTAGCATTAGCACCCGAGGCATCCGACAACAATAGACTCGTCAGTAACCTTGAAAATATCTGAGCTTCTCCTAGATCGACGGGATAAAGAGCCATTCTGCTCCATGAGACATCCCAGTCGAGCTCCAGCTGACAGATCCAAACTCTCTGGCAAGTCATGACAATGGCCACTACCCTACTCCACTCTCTGCAACAGATTCCACATGGTTCCACCACTCTCTGGCAAGTCATGACAATGGCCACTACCCTACTCCACTCTCTGTAACAGATTTCACATGGTTCCACCACTCTCTAGCAAGTCATGACAATGGACACCACTCCACTCTCCGAGCTCTACCACTCTCTGGCAAGTCACGACAATGGACATCACTCCACTCTCCGTAACAAACTCCACGTGGCCCTGAACGGCCCCTGACGCCACTACTCTCCGCAACAAACTCTGCGCAGCCACGAACGGCCCACTACCAGGTGGTTATAGACGTCACTATCAATCAGTTATGCTCTCTGTCTATAAAAAGGGACCTCTAGATACGTTCTTCTCTAAGCTCTAAACTCTATCTCAAAACTCTACTAAAATTCTCACTCGAGCACTCCATTTCTGTTGAAGCAGAGTACTGACTTGAGCATCGGAGGGTCTTGCCGGAGCACCTCCAACTCCGATTTAGACTTCCCTTGCAGGTCCCGACGGTGGCCGCGGTCATCTCAACTCCAGCAACTCCGACTTCAGTGGAATTTTGCACCAACAGCATCCTATATGTGATTGGCTTGTAGGGCATAATTCTTTCAATCTCCCACTTACGCTAAGGCCAATCATCTCTATACTTGATGCCCATACAATTTAGGAGGCGGTCAAACTGCTGCAATGATAAGGTCTTAGTGAACGGATCCACTATATTATTCTTGGTGTCAGCTTGCTCCACGATCACATCGCATCTTTCGACCATCTTTCGAATGAGGTGGAATCTCCTTAGGATGTGCTTGGATTTATGATGAGACCTCAATTCCTTGGCTTGAGCAACTGCTCTAGTATTAGCACAATAAAGTGGCACTGGTTGTTCAATTTTCAAAACTACACCCAATTCTGAGATGAACTTTTTCATCCAGACGGCCTTCTTAGCAGCCTCACTAGCAGCAATGTATTCTTTCTATGTGACTGAGTCAGCAATAGTTTGCTATTTGAAATTCTTTCAATTTACTGCTCCATCATATAGAGTGAACACATATCCAGATATAGATTTACTATCATCCGGATCAGATTGAAAATTAGAGTCAGTATAACCTTTTAGTTTCAAATCAGATCCTCTACATATAAGAAAAATATCTCTAGTCCTTCTTAGGTATTTGAGTATATTTTTTATAGCTTTTTCATGATCCTCTTCTAGATCTTCCTGAAATCTACTTACAATGCCTAAGGTATAAGCCACATCAGGCCTGGTACACAGCATGGCATGTATTATCCATCCATGTGTTGGAGCCAAAAATTAAATCTTAAGTTGTGTGAAATCTGAAGAGTATCTTCCTGATGTCATTCTAGTGGCAAGATCAAAAGCAACTAAGCTTTGGTGCGATCGTGATGCAAGTTCGAAGCCGGCAATGTTCTTAAGAAGACAAGGCTGCAGGAACGTATCGATTGGGAAGGACTTTGGCCAACTTTCATGTGGATCACCATTGGAGGACTTCTACCTTAGGGTCCTGTGGAGGACACCAACATGCCACTTTTTCATATTGGTTAAAGTATAATATTCTATCTCTTTGTATGTTTGAATTTATTTTGATCATGATCGACAATGTGATTCTAAGATTTTGGGTTTAGCTCGATAGTTTTATTTGATAAAACTATTGACTTGTTTGATTTTAAAATTTTTAAAAATTATTTTTCACTGTGTGGCTGAAACTCAATAGTGGTATCAGAGCCATCTTTGTCTATTTCGATCAAACAAGTACAATAGTAGTGCATAGAATTGTTATTGATCATATATCCTGCCAAATATGTTGCATTATTTTTAGCATCGGTCTTTAAACTCAAAAAAATATTTTTGACTTTATATATACCATGATGTTAAATTTTAATTATTAAATTATAAATTTATGATAATTTTAAAATTTATATTATCATGGTAGCATGATGCTTATATCGATGTATGGTTAAGGGTGTTTTGCATGCCTAATGTGTTTAGGATTTGCTATATTTCTTCGACATGCTTATCATATGTTTTGATCTCAAATGCACCCTTATATGATTTTGACATGATTATATGATTGTAATTATGAATTGTAGAAGTATTACATAATATGTAAAGTATATTTTATGTAGTTATAGTTAGGATGTGCCGAGATCAGTTTAAAGTCTCTCATAAAAATTATATTAAGTTGTAATGTCGGGATTCACTTTTAAATCAAAAGTCAAATTCTTAAGATCAATTAGTGTCGAGAAAAATATCAATGGTGATTTTTTAATTAGGTCCGTATGTTGGCCTAGCCAACTCTGCTGGTGTCTAGAAAAGCTACGGGAGCCTTCTACCTACTTACCTGGCCAATTTGACTTATTGATTTTTGAACTTAGATTGATTAGTGATGTAGACATTACAAGGGCCTTCCTTCAAACTTGATCGATAGAGTATGTCAAGATTTTAGTGAGCTTGTTGTCCTATTCATAAAGATTACTATAGAAATTGACATGATGTTGATCAAGTGCATATTGATGCTTATGGTATATTTGAATAGTATTGCTTTATTGTGCCATCCACAAAGGCAGCATTGTTTAAGTATGACCATATAGGACTGAAAGGTCAACTTAACTAGAATACTATAGTTTGTTGTGCTATCCACAAGACTATATGTGATCTAGAGGTCAGAATGAAAGATGTTGAAAATTATAAAGGTATAATTGGTAAAGAGTTACCTACTCTTAAACTCATGAATGCTTATTGTGCTATCCACAAGGTATTTATGAGGAATAAAGATCTCAACCCCACTAAGAAACATTAGAATGTTTCTCGATTTTCATATTTGAGAGCTATAAAGTTCGATAAAATAGTGGAAGACACAATTAGATAAAAATCTTAATCTAGTTATGCATGTCATCATGAGTTGTCTACTTATATTATGTTCTTGTTGTTATAAATTAACAACACTTATGGCATCTTCACTTTCACTTAGAGGTATCTTAGATGCAAACAAGTTGACTGGACCTAACTATGTCGACTGGTTAAGGAACTTGAGAATTATTCTCACTCAGAAGAAAGTCACCTACATTCTGGATACACCTGCTCCAGATTCTCTTAGAGAAAATGCTTTCGAGGAGGATATGGCTACATATAAGATGTGGAAAGATGACAGTGTGACTATCAAATGCATCATGCTTGCCTCTATGAGCAATGAGCTCCAGAGGCAGCATGAGAATATGGATGTTCCCTTTATTTTTCTTAATCTTAAGGAGCTATATGGGGAACAAAGTCAAACTGCTTGATATAAGATATCAAAGCAATTGTTTCATGCCTGTATGACTGAAGGCACCTCTGTGCAAATACATGTCCTAAAGATGATTGATTTGATTACTCATTTGGGATAGTTGAGTTTTTCCATGGACGGTGAACTAAGCCAAAATTTGATCCTGCAGTCTCTTCTTGACTCTTTTTCTCAGTTTGTTATTAATTATTACATGAACAAACTGAATATCAGCCTGTTTGAGCTACTGAATATGTTAAAAAGAGTAGAGAGCCATTTTAAGGGTGAAAAGGCTCAGGTCCTTCATGTTGATAAGATCAACAAGAAGAAGGCAAAGAAGGGATCTAAGAAAAAGATGAACACTAAGGCTAGCATCTCCAAGAAGAAGGTGAAGAAGGTCTCCACCAAAGGTACTTGTTATCACTGTGGTAAGGAGGGCCACTGGAAGAGAAATTGCAAGGAGTACCTTGCAACCATGAAAACAGCAAATGTTGCTAAAGATTTGTATATGATACAAATTAATTTATCATTAAGTACTTCATTTTTAGATTCTTGGATATTGGATACCGTCTGTGGCTCATACTTTTATAAATCATTGCAGGGTCTACAGGAAGTAAGAAATCTGAATAAAGATGACTTCGAGCTATTCGGTGCTAGTAGAGAGTCCATTCAGGTCGAAATCGAGGAACCAAGATTTTGAAGTTGCCTTCCAATAAAATTTTAAAACTGAAGATCTGTTATTATTTTTCTGATATTGTTAGAAATATTATTTCTGTACCATTGTTATTGAAATAAGATTTTAAAATAATTGCAAAGAACAATAATTATTCTATTTACTTTTCTAATGAATGTTATGGAAGTGCTTTTATTGATAATGGTCTTATATTTTTTTCACTTAATGATAATGTACTTCATGTTGAAAATATGAAGAAAAAAAAAGAGAGGATGTGAATGTCATATACCTCAGGCACTGCCGACTTGGCTATATAAATGAGTTAAGGATTAACAAGTTATACAAAGATAATTTCTTTGATCCTTATGATTATGAATCATATGAAACTTGTGAATCTTGCCTCATAGAAAAAATGATCAAGACTCCATTTACTAGATATAGAGAAAGGGTGAGTGACTTATTAGACCTTATACATATTGATATCAACTCAAGCCAGATGTGGATACTCTTACTTCATCATATTTACTGATGATAAGTCTAGATTTGGATATGTATATTTAATGAAATACAAATCTGAAGCCTTGATAAATTTAAAGAGTATCAAAAAATGGTCAAGAAACAAACTGGTAAAAATATTAAAATTCTTCAATCAGATCGAAGAGGAGAATACTTATCCAGTGAGTTCTTTGATTATTTAAAACTAAATGGAATACTCTCTCAATGGACACCTTCTTATACTCCATAATTAAATAAAATTATGGAAAGGAGGAATCGCACCTTATTAGATATAGTGCGGTCCATGATGCATTTCACAGATCTTCTGATATCCTTTTGGAGATACACTCTCGAGGCTGCAACATATATCTTAAATAACGTGCCTTCGCAATCTGTTTCTAGTACTCCATATGAAATATGGAAAGAAAAAAGTTCAATCTTAAGTATCTTAAGATTTGGGGTTTGTCCAGCTTATGTAAAAAATATTGATAGACATAAGCTGGATGCTAGATCAGAAAAATATAGATTTATAGGTTATCCCAAGGAGAGTATAGGATACTACTTTTATAAAAGGTGTTTGTTGGTAGGCATGCCTTTTTCTTGGAGAAAGAATTTTATCCAAGGAGGCAGTGGGAGGCCTGTTGAACTGGAGAAAGTTTAAAACCTACAACCCAACCAGGATTCATCAAATAGTTCTCAACCGGTTGTGCCTATTGTTGAGGCACAGCCATTATACACACCTCCTCTTCGAAGGTCAAATAGAGTGCGTAGTGTACCACTCAAGTGTGGATTTATCATTGAGAATGACAATACAACCCACATCATTGAGAATGTTGAACCTACAACCTATTCGAAAGCTGTCATGAGTAGTGACTCTGACAAGTGGCTAAATACCATGAAATCCGAAATGGACTCCATATATGTCAACCAAGTATGGACTTTGGTTGATGCACTTGAGAATGTGATCCCAATAGACTGCAAATGGGTCTTCAAAAAAAAGATTAGAGCAGATGGCCAAGTAGAGACCTATAAGGCCAGGCTTGTGGCTAAAGGTTTTAGGCAAAAATATAGTGTTGATTATGAAGAAACTTTTTCGTCGGTAGCCATACTCAAGTCTATTCGGATAATGCTTGCTATTGCAGCATACTATGACTATGAGATCTGATAGATGGATGTCAAGACTGTCTTCCTCAATGAAAATCTTAAGGAAGAAGTCTATATAACTCAGTCAAAGGGATTTATCTCAAGTGAGAGAGCAAATCAGGTATGCAAGCTGAATAGATCCATACATGGATTAAAGCAGGCATTGAGGAGCTGGAACATCCATTTTGATGAGACAGTCAAATCGTTTGACTTTATCAAAATATGGATGAATCTTGTGTGTACAAAAAGAATAGTGGGAGTGCTATTGTCTTCTTGATCTTGTATGTGGACGACATACTGCTCATTGAGAATGATAACCCGATGTTGCAATCGATCAAGACTTGGCTATCACAAAAGTTTTTTATGAAAGACTTGGGTGAGGCATCCTATATACTTGGTATTAAGATCTATAGGGATGGATCGAATAGGAGGCTAGGCTTGTCCCAGTCTAGGTACATTGATCTTGTGTTGAAGAGGTTCAACATGGAGAGAAGTAAAAGAGGTTACTTGCCCATAGATCATGGCATACAACTCTCTAAGAAGATGTCTCTTAAGACACCTGAAGAGAGAAATAGAATGAGTTCTATTCCTTATGCTTCAGCTGTAGGATCAATAATGTATGCTATGTTATGTACCAGGCCTGATGTTGCTTATATTTTGGGTATTGTAAGTAGATTTCAGACTGATCCTGAGGAGGATCATTAAAAAGTTATGAAAAATATACTCAAGTACTTGAGAAGGATGAGATATTTTTTTGATATATGATGGTTCTGATTTAAAACTGAAAGGTTATATTGATTCTAGTTTCTAATCTGATCCGAATGATAACAAGTCGATATCTGAGTATGTGTTCACTCTGTATGGTGGTGTAATAAGTTGAAAAATTTTCAAATAGCAAACTATTGCTGACTCGATCACTGAGGCTGAGTATATTGTTGCAAGTGAGGCTGCTAAAGAGGCTGTCTGAATAAAAAAATTCATTACAAAGTTGGGTATCGTTCTGGATATTGAACAACTAGTGCTCCTTTATTGTGTAATACTAGGGTAGTTGCTCAAGCCAAAGAACCAAGGTCTCACCATAAATCCAAGCACATCCTCTGACGGTTCCACTTCATTCGGAAGATTATCGAAAGACGCAATGTGATCATAGAACGAGTTGATATCAAGAATAATATAGCGGATCCGTTCACTAAGGCTTTGTCAATGCAGTAGTTTGACCACCATTTTGATAGCATGGGTATCAAGTATAGGGGCGATTGACTTTAAGTGTAAGTGAGAGATTGAAAGAATAATGCCCTACAAGCCAATCACATATATGATGCGATAGGATGTTTATTGTAATTTATCTTCCAAACTCATGTAAATTGATATTTATATCAATTAAATAGATATTTTTGATTCATTATATGCTGCATCTTATTATTTTTAAGATTATAATGAACCTCATAGGTCCGAGCAATAGTTTTAAGGCCATGATGAGATCATGCCAGTGAGACATAAATCTTCAATAGTTCTGATCTAAAATATTCTTAGTCATTGGTACATTGAGCTAGAGATCAATGATATCGATAAGACTGACATGTCCTATGTATGCTCAGAAATGAGGATGGTTGATCTCACAATCATTTGTGTGATGACACTAATACAAAGATATGAGTGCTCATTAAAGAATGAGTTTACTAGATTGACCTACGAGAGAATAATCAGATGGAATCTTATTTATATATCAACTGATGTTTCTCTAATGGAAGTTGTGTAAGTAATCCTTTGACCTAAGATCACCTGGTACCTTATGTACATGGATCCATATTTTGGTTCACTACCTAACTTAATTTTTTGATCCTTATGTGGGGTGTTCTGGATATGATGAAGTGTGCATGGAAGCTGTAAGTGATCAATAAGGGATCAGTCACTCCTAATAAGGGGAGCGAACATTCTATGTGATCTCATAGGATGGTGATTCTAGAAGTCTTTAGCCAAAACAGGATGATAATTAGAAAAAATTTTTTAATATATCATCAACTGAATCATTATCTTCAGATCAAGATACATAATAATAAGTGATTGGGTTTGACATATTTTCATGCCCACAGCTCATTTGGGATGTTGTTTGACTGAAGGATTGAATTATATGGGAACTTGCCACTAAAGGATATTTTAGTAAAATTTTACCAAAATTTTAAATCTTTCAGATAGTCATGACATATTGCTAGATATCAATCTTGACTTATAGATTCATCAGAATTAAAAGAGTTTAATTCTGGAGTCAATTTAGAAGAGTCCAAGTTGATTGGGACTCTTCGAGTGACTTAATCTCATCGGATTAGGATTACGTCAAAAGTCTTGGTCCACTGCTATCTAGATTTGAAACTCAATGGGTCACATGCTTTGAGATTTGACCTTGGCCTAATCTAATTAGAGTTTAATATAAATTTTATAGGTTAATTTGATATGCTAGCATATTGTATTAACCCAAGTTCCCAAATTGGTTTAGATCAAAGTGTTTGAGCTAACCTAGACCAGTTGGCTTTGACTTAATAGGATTGGGTCAATTTAAATTGGATCCTTATCCAACTTGAATCAGTTTCAAGTGGAGAAGGACTCCTCTACACTCATTAAAAGTCATGGAAAAAAATAAATATCGCCCACCCCTTTATGGCATGTGAAGTGGAGAGTCCTTCTTAATGAAGGCTCTTAACTAATACGTGTTGCCTTAAATTTTTGATCAAAAATCTTATGTTTTGATGCCAAAATTTATTAAAGTTTTTATGGCATGTAGAAGACTAAGAATCCTTCTAGTCTAAGTATCTAGATCATCAAAAATTCACTCAACGAATTTATTTGGCATGTGGGAAGTTAGAGCACCAAAGGTTGGCACCCCTTCATCCCATGTGACGTCCCCTAGTCCCCTATTTATAGGGGACACCCCAAATAGTTTCTTGTTGAGATTTTTAAGTAAAATCAGAAAGAAGGGATATGGTAAACATAAAAAAAAATTTAGAAAAAATTTGAAAAAAAAAGAAAGAATTTTGAGTGGCAAAAGTTGCTACAAGAGTGGTGAGATTTTCAGCAAGTATTGCTTGAGTATCCTAGGATTTGATTTTTTCATGTGTTGGAGTCAAAAATCAAATCTTAGATTGTGTAACATCTTTCTAGTGTCATTTTGATGGCAAGATCAAAAGCAACTGGGCTTTGGCGTGATCGTGATGCAAGTTTGAAGCTGACAAAATTCTTGAGAAAACAAGGCTGCGGCAGTGCACCGATTGGGAAGAACTTTGGCCAACTTCCATGTGGATCACTGTTGGAGGACTTCTACCTTGAGATCTTGTGGAGGACACCAACATGCCACTTTTTCAGATTGGTTAAAGTATAATATTCTATCTCTTTGTATGCTTGAATTTATTTTGATCGTGATCGGCAATGTGATTCTAAGGTTTTGGGTTTGACTCGATAGTTTTATTTGATAAAACTATTGATTTATTTGATTTTAAAATTTTTAAAAATTATTTTTTGCTGCATGGCTGGAACCCAACAAAGCCTTTGTCCCAAACCATAGAGTTGTAAGAGAGGGAGAGAGGGAGTGGATAAGGAATGTAAGAATTGAATGATCAATTCATCTGCTACCCCCTATTTATAGCAACAGAGGAGGCACCAACAGAGAAGCCATGTCCCTATTAGAATGGTATATCTGATTCACATATCACTTATCTAAGAGTCTTCAACCCAAAAGACTCAGCAGGGTGTGATACGCTGAATCACTCCTTCTCACGCATGTGCATCAAGAAAAAAATACAATTGGCATCTCTTCTGCTTCTAGATTTGCATGAAACTTTGCCACGTATTATCTGGATTCAAAAAGGAAGCAAATCTATAAGGGATGCCTTCTTTTGAGATGAAATTCAAATCACAGAAGGACTCTCAATGTGAAGAGATGTGCAAGTCCTTCCCCTGATGTAGCTTATGCTCTAAGCATAGCTAGTAGATTTCAGGTTGATCCAAGGTAGGATCATTAAAAAATTATAAAAAATATTCTTAAGTACCTAAGGAGGACTAAAAATATTTTTCTAATATATAGTGGATCAAAGTTGAAACTAGAAGGATATATAGATTCTAGTTTTCAATCTGACCCCAACAATAGCAAGTCAATTTTAGAATATGTATTTATCCTAAATGGTGGAGCAATAAGTTGGAAGAATTTCAAATAGTAGACTGTAGTTGACTCAACCATTAAGGCAGAATACATCACTACTAGTGAAGCCGCTAAGGAAGCAATCTGGATGAATATGTTCATCACAAAATTGGGTATGGTTCTTAAGATAGAACAACCAGGGTTAGTTCATTGTGATAATACTGAAGTCGTTGCTTAAGTCAAGCAACATAGGTCTTATTAGACATCTAAGCACATCCACAGATGCTTCCATCTCATTAAAAAAATTATAGAGGAATAAGATATTATCTTAGAAAAAGAATAATATAGTAGACCCATTCACTAAAGCCATACCACAGCAACTATTTAATCACCATGTTAATTGTATGGAATTGAAATACAAAGGCGATTAGCTTTAGTGTAAGTGAAAGATTGAAAGAAAAGTGCTCTACAAGTCAATCGCATGAATAATATGATGGAACTTTTCTTTGTGATCTTCCAACTCATGTATAATATTATTTATATATGAGGTATTGATTCATCATTTTAGCTGCATCTTACTATGTTTAAGATTATGATGAACTTCAAAAATTAGGACAATGATTTTAGAAGAATGAATGGGTCATATCTGTGAGACCTAAAATCCTAAAATCTTAATCTTTAATATTCTTGGTCGTGGGAGCATTGAGTCAAAGATCAATATTTCAAAAATATTGACACATCCTATGTATGCTCGATGGACAGAGTGGCTGATCTCACTAGTCACTTGTGTGGGGACACTAATACAAAGATGTAGGTGCTCATTAGAGAATGAGTTCACTAAATTGACTCACCAATAGAGGATATCTTATGGAAGCCTTACTTGCATATCAAAAGATGGTTCTCTAAGTGAGAGTTATGCAAGTGATCCTTAGATCTAAGATCATCATGAAATCTTGTACATATAAATTCATATTTTGGTTCATATCCAGGCATGACATTAAAATATATACAGGATATTCTGGATATAGTGTAGTATGTATGGAGGTTGTAAGTCGGTCAACAAGAAATCGATCACTTTTAGTAAGAGAAGATGACATCCTATAAATTTTTATCTCTAAATACTCAAGAAGTCTCCAGCCATAGTAAGATGAAGATTAGATAGAGTTTCTAATATTTCACTAGAGTCATCATTGGTTGATGGAGAATCGATATGGATATATGTTTGAGTTTGATAAAATTTTATACTCATGAACATATTCGAGATGAAGGATGATCGAAGGATTGAATTGCATTGTAACTTACTATCGAAGAATATATTTAGTATTTTTATCAAATTTTATATTTTTTGGATAGTCATAATATATTGCTATATGTTAATCTTGACTTGTAGATTTGATTGAATTAAAGAGTTTAATTCGATCATCAATTAGAAAGGATTCTAATTGTTGAACTCAGGTCAGCTCGTTTTGGACCTTAATCGATTAGAGGGAGTCTAATCAAATTAGGTCAACTTGCATCTGAACCTATTGCTAGCTAGATGTGGAATCTAATAGGTCACACACATAAAAAAAATTGACCAAGGACCCTTTTGATAAGGTTGATTGAAATTTTGGATCCAATCAGGGTTCTCGATAAGCATGCTAGCACGTGTGGAAATCCTAACTCTTTGGAAAATCAAATTTGGTCTCAATCCTTGTAATTTGGATAACCCAATTTTGTGAATAATTGGGTTAGATCGTGCCACCTAGAGGCAACCCAACAGGGGGTGCCTCATTTCAAGTTAATGCCAAAACCAAGAGTCCTCTCGGTTGAAGACTCTTGGGGCAAATTTGAGAAGAGCACATGCACTCTATTTTTTGGCATGCAGAAGGACCAAGAGTCCATCTACTTTGGATTTTTGACTTATATGATAATAAGATCAGAACCTTAACCACCTAGCATGCCATTTAAAATATGAAAAATCCTTTTGGATTGGCGTGAAAAGTCTTCTAGATGTTAGGCGTGAAGTGAAATTTTTAGTGCAGGGGTAAAATGGTAATTTTAAAACTTTTTCAAAATCATTATTTTACAGTGAAAATTATTAATTAATCTAATTAATTAACATGTATTTATCCTACACTAAGATCTAAATATGATATACAGCATGCATGCATTTAAATTTGAAATTCAAATTTGAACAGTAAATAATTTACTGTTATGTGTTCAGAACACAATACCTTTGTGCGGGTAGTCGATCACCGTAATCTGATCACCGTCAGAAGAGTCTAATCATCGCAACATAGTCACACAGTGTGTCTGGCCTCTACGGATCATCCACATACAGCTCCCAATTTGATCGACTCCTCACGAATGCTAGTTCGTGACTGCACCTTTTTTATGGTCGATGTTGATCGAACTCCTTCGATCGATGTTTGCTGACTCTTTGGATACTCTGAATCATCAGCAAAGGTGGTAGAGAGGTGGATGATGCTCTCCCTGAAGTTTGGTGGGCTCACGACACTTGTAGCTCACGTTCTCACTTCCTGAACCCTAAGCCAAAACCCTAGGGTACACAAGAAAACTCTACGCCCACTTTTATTTTTTTTTGTTTCTTTTCTCTCGAAAGATTTTGGACCTTCACCTCATTTAGAAAGCTTCCTCACACCCCCTTCTTTCTCTCAAAAAATTCTACACACGCCCCACATCTCTTTCTCTTTTAAAACAGTGCAAGATGTGTCTTATCCGCGTGAGAGGATAAAGATAAGTGGTTGCACACTTGAATTCAAATCAAATTTGAATTCAAATGCAAACCAACTCATCCCTATCTACTCTGAGCATGAGAAGAGAAGGGGTGTGGCTTCTTTGTGCATAGAAAGATTTTATGAGAAACTCTTTCTCGTGTATGATAAGTGGCGCACAAGATGGATAAGCAAAAAGGCGCAAGGGATAAGTTATCCATTCAAATTCAAACACCCTTTGAATTTGAATCGCTAACAAATCAAGTTTATCCAAAAATTAGTGCACAAGAGTGGGCATGAGATGCCTTCTGCATGGGAGAAAATTCATGAGAAGTTGCTTCTCGTGAATTCAAATGGGTGCTGAAGAAGTGAGGTGGCGCAGGGAGAAAAGTCAAGGTGGTTTGAACCTAATTGAGCCAACCTAATTAAAATAGGTTAAGCACAATTAGACTAAATTAAATCTAACTTAATCAGGCTTAATTAGGCTCAATAAAATCTTAATCAAATCAAGAATTGACTAAGCCCAACCCTTGATCAAATCAGGGACCAAACCACTTCGACGATTAGGTCAACACTTAACCTAATCGGGTCAAACCCAACTGAATCCAATTCAATTGGACTTGATCCAAAAATAATTACTCAATCAAATTGAGTTAATTAGCAATTAAATCACTAATTAAATCTCTCATAAATATTGAGTCCAAATCCGATGGGCAATCGGTATCAAAGTCCATCGATATAAAATCTTGATCGAAGAGTCCTAAACCAGTGGGACTATTGACCCCGGTACACAAAATATGTGGAACTCATGATCAGAGAATCTTGATTCTCGATCATAGGGTCTCAGACACGTAGGACTCATAGTCCATGAATATTAAGACTCTTTATCAGCCATCAGATTAGATAGGAACCTCTAATGTGTATGACACCACAGGTTCGAACCTAAGCCGGTAGCACAGAAACTAATTTCTGTACTAATCGAAGTGACCATCTAGCAATGGTACCCGACATCTGGATAGGTTGAATAGTTGCAATCGCAATACTCAGAACCTACGTGAATATGGTTACTATATAATTCATCCCTTTTGACCCCTGTGTTTAGGATGACTCAGGGTTAAACTGTCAACCCTGATTAGATCATTCGAATCGTGCTCAACTCAAACAGTCCTGTGACTCCTCACTAGGACTACCCTGGCCAAGGTTTTGCTAAATTGAAACATGACTGTATACAGCTCCTGAACTGGAGTGGTCAATCTCATCTTGACACACACACCAACAAGTCAAGTACTTGACTACACCCAGCATCCTTCCGTCACTGAATTAGAAATTCAGGTAGTTCAGTGCCTAAGTGCAGTGAGTTACTTGCAAGTCACCGTGGCGGTCTCAGATTGGAGGGATATTTATACCCATATCCCATCGAAGCAAATCTTGACAGCAGAAATAGCTCCGAAATTGGTCACGTTCAGTGCAGATGTACCCTTATATCTCATCTGTATGCCATACCAGTGTCTCCACACTCCTTGGTTAAGAGGACAACCAACCCATATGGCACACAACGACCTATGCTTGATAAACATTGTTGTCCTTTGTAACAACGTATCATTTGGTCGCGAATAGGTTTAAGGACTAAACGACAAATCCTCCTTTGTCGAGTCTAAATAGTCCTAAGGACTTCACCACAACACAGAAGTTCATTAGAAGATGAAATAATTTGTGATTAAAAATATCAAAATAACTTTTATTTATTTATAATTCATATACTAATACAAAAGGAGCACATCCGTCAACAGGCTGACGATTGGCTTTGGGACACTATTTCCAACAATCTCCCACTTGGCTTAAAGCCAATCAGTGCAGTATCTAATACCCATCTTCAACTTGAAGTCGTCAAACTCCTTCACCACAATGGCTTTAGTGAATGGGTCGGCCAGGTTTTCTTTTCCATAGATCTTCTGAAGATCGACGTCACCTCGATCCATGATTTCTCGGATGAGATGGTAGTGGCGCAGAATATGCTTCGTCCGCTGGTGTACCTTTGGTTCCTTCGCCTGAGCAATGGCTCCAGAGCTGTCACAGTAGAGCAGAACTAGACCAACAAGGGAGGGTGCTACTCCGAGCTTGGTGATGAATTTTCTTAGCCACATCGCTTCTTTGGCAGCATCTGATGCAGTGACATACTCTGCCTCGCAAACTGAATCAGCCATAGTGTGCTGCTTGAAACTTTTCTAGCAGACAGCCCCACCATTAAGGGTAAAAATAAATCCCGACACACTCTTGCTATCATCGTGATCAGACTGAAAACTAGAGTCTGTAAACCCTATAAGTCTTAAGTTCGATTCACCATAAACAAGCCACTGATCCTTAGTATTTCTTAAATACTTCATGATGGTTTTAACAACCTTCCAGTGATTCTCCCCTGGATCAGATTGGTATCTACTCACTACTCCTAGTGAGTACGTCACATCTGATCGTGTACATGTCATGACGTACATGATAGATCCCACTGTCGAAGTATATGAAATTCTACCCATACGCTCTCTCTCTTGAGGTGTTGTCGGACAATCCCTTTTCGAGAGAGAAATTCCATGGCCTATCGGTAGATAGCCTTTCTTGAAATTCTCCATGCTGAATCTCTTCAGCATAGTATCAATGTACGTGAACTGGGATAAGCCAAGCAACCTTTTAAATCTATCCCTATAGATCCTCATCCCTAGGATGTAGGAAGCTTCTCCCAGATCCTTCATGGAGAATTGTGACGACAGCCAAATCTTTATTTCCTGTAATGCAGGGACATCATTCTCGATTAAGAGAATGTCATCCACATACAATACAAGAAATACCACTACTGGACCATTAGCCCACTTATAAATACAGGGCTCTTCTCCATTCTTAACGAAGCCATACATCTTGATCGTCTTATCAAAACGTATGTTCTAACTCCGGGATGCCTGCTTAAGTCCATAAATGGACCTCTATAGCCTGCACACCTTAGACTCATCTGTGGATGTGAACCTTTCAGATGTATCATATACACCTCTTCATCCAGCTCTCCATTTAGAAAAGCTGTTTTCACATCTATCTGCCAGATTTCATAGTCCAGATGGGCAGCTATCGCAAGCATAATCCGAATGGATTTGAGCATTGCCACAGGAGAAAATGTCTCATCATAGTCTATACCATAACATTGACGATATCCTTTGGCAACCAGACGGGCTTTATAGGTCTCCACCTTTCCGTCTGTGCCCCTCTTCCTCTTGAAGACCCACTTACACCCTATGGGTTTTACTTCTTCGGGTGGGTCAACTAATGTCTACACATCGTTGACCTTCATGGACTCCATTTCGGATTTCATGGCCTCTAGCCATTTCTCAAAGTTAGGTCTCTGCATTGCATCCATATAGGTGATCGGATCCTCATCGTTTTCATCAAGTTTGATAGGATCGCCGTCCCGGACCAAGAAACCATAGTATCTGTCTGGTTGACGTGGTACTCTACCAGACCACCTTAAGGGTACAGGAACAATGGGCTCCAAATCTGATCTAACCAAATCCGGTTCAGGTTTAGCTACTTGTGTCGGTTTTTTCACCTGCCGAACTTTCTCAAGTTTGACCTTAGAGGCAACAGTCCCTTCACCAAGAAATTTGTTTTCTAAAAAGATTGCCTTAAGACTGACAAACACCTTTTGCTCATCAGCTAGGTAGAAATAATACCCTTTGGTCTCTTTTGGGTACCCTATGAAATAACACTTGTCAGACCTAGGTCCAAGCTTGTCCGTAATTAAACGTTTAACATAAGCCGGACACCCCCAAATCCTAAGGTGCGAGAGTACTGGCTTACGTCCTATCCATATCTTATATGGCGTTTTGATTACAGACTTACTTGAAACCCTATTTAGAAGGTAACAAGTCGATTCGAGCGCATATCCCCAGAGGGAGATCGGCAGACCAGCAAACCCCATCATGGATCGAACCATGTCCAACAAGGTCTGATTCCTCCTTTCGGACACACCATTATGCTGTGGTGTTTCAGGAGGAGTCCAATGAGAGAGAATCCCATTCTCCCCAAGATATATCAGAAACTCATTGGAAAGGTATTCACCTCCTCGATCAGATCGAAGAGTTTTAATACACTTTTCAGTTTATTTTTCTACCTCATTTCAGAATAGTTTGAACATTTCAAATGACTTTGACTTATGCTTCATTAAGTAGACATACCCATACCTCGATAGGTCGTCTGTGAAGGTTATGAAGTAGAAATATCCACCTCTTGCACTTGAGCTCATGGGTCCACATACATCAGAATGTACTAGACCCAAGAGTTCACTGGCTCGCTCACCTTTTTCAGTGAAAGATGATTTGGTCATCTTCCCAAGAAGACAGGACTCACAGGTTGGAAGTGATTCACAATCACAACTTCAAGAATTCTTTCTTAAGCCAACTTGTTTATCCGATTCTTATTGATATGACCTAGCTTACAGTGCTAAAGGTAGACTTCTGACATATTATCTATTCTAGGGCATTTACCAGAGGTTTGAACCACATTAATAGGCTGTGATAGTAAGTATATTCCATTATTTAGTTGTCCAACAAATATTGTAACACCATTCAAAATGATATTGTAAATATTTTTTTTTATTAAAAATTTATAACCGTACATGGCCAAAAGGCCTACAGAAATAATATTTAATAAAAAGCTTGGACAATAGTGACATTCACTCAGAATTACATTACGAGAATTGATTACAAGGTTCATGATTCTTAAAGCTAGAACTAAAACTTTATTTCCATCTCCAACGTTCAGGAACCTCTCGCCGTCATCAAATCTCCTACTGACCTGCAAACCCGGCATCGAATTGCAAATATGATAAGGGCTTTCGGTATTTAATACCCAGGCAGTAGTATCACAAATAGAAAAGTTGCAAGGTGTTATCATATAATTACCTTGCTTCTTCTTCGGCCTGTTTGGGTCCAGAGAGGCAATGTATAAAGGACAGTTCCTCTTCCAGTGCCCCTGCTTCTTGTAAAAGAAGCACTCCGCCTGACTCTGGTCGGGCTTGTGCTTCTTGGTCTGACCCTGTGCAGACGTCCCAGCATGCGACTACACTTTCTTATTCTTATTCTTCTTGTTCTTCTTTTCTTTCTTAAAGGGTCGACGATCAGAAGAAGACCCTCCCACAACATTCACCGACTCCTTTTGGAGCTGGTGGTCCTTCTCAAAGTTCTGCAGCAACCCCAACAAGCCGTAGTAGTTCACTACAGGCTTTGTCATTCGAAAATGAGTAAAGAAGGGGAGGAAGGACTTGGCCAAAGAATTAAGGATCACATCCTTACCGAGCTGCTCGTGCAAGGGAAAGCCCAGTTTACTTAGGCACTCAATCATTTCGATCATGTACAGTACATGATCGGTGACTGAGGCCCCATCCCACATCCGAGCATTAAAAATGGCATAACTAGTTTTGTGCCTTTCAACATCGTCAGGCATGCCAAAGGAGTCATTCAACATTTGAAGCATCTCCTGCGGCTGGGCATTCTCGAACCTGTGGCTGAACTCATCATTCATTGCCGCCAACATTATACATCGAACGGTGGTGTGGTCGTTGAGCCACTTCTGGTAAGTGTCTCAGACCGTCCCTCTAGCATTCGGGGCTGGCTCCTTGGGTGCCGGATCCGTTACTACATAAAGGATCCGCTCATGCTCAAGGATGATTTTTAATTTTCGATATCAGCTATCAAAATTAGGTCCCATGAGCTTGTCATTATCTAATAATGATCGGAGCGACAGGGTAGTGGCCATAGCTGCATAAAGAAAAACCAGACCTCTATTAGTATATAAATTATTAATACTAAAGACTTGGACTTTAGTCTAAAGTTTCTCCCAGTATTTTTATAAACTGGTAGCCTCAACCTTCAATTCGAGAAATTACTTTAATTCCTTAGTGGGTACTAGAATCCACACAGACTACACACGAGCCCAACTTTGGTTGGTCAATCCATGTGCATCTATGGGTAGGTTCATAACCAATTGTTTCTCTAAACAACTTCTAGTAATAAATTTTGCCCTAGAACCTAATCAGTAGGCTTTGGCCTCCACTAAAAAGATCTGGTTAGGTCCAACCATTAACATAACTTAATTTGATGAATCAGACCAATAAATGATCAGGCCCAACTTTGGCTGGCTAACCTGACCACCATCAGAAAGACTCAATCAAATTATCATACTATGAATGATAATTTCATTAGTCAATAAGCACCAGGCCTTTGGGCCTCCAGTGATTATTAAACTAATGGACTCATTATCACTCACTTAATGGGAGGCAATGACTTAGTTATCACTATAACTTAATCATTTTAGGGATCTAATAATTTTTGAGGATTTTATTAAGTGAAGGAAGAGAAGAAATTAATCAACCAATTTTAATTCTTTCACTGACTTCACCAAGTCAGATTAAAAAGGATTTAATTAAAGCCGACATTAGGAGCACCTAAATCAGTCACACTGATTTACCTAATGACATGGGTGAGCCCTAATCACTAAGTGATCTAATCAAAACCTAACTCACCAGGTTGGCCAGGTAAGTGAGATCAGTGGTGGGGATATGCCATTAACTCGTCAGAGATTGAACAATGCGAATAGCTCCCACTTAAGAACCACGGGTCAAACTGCCGAACTTACCTTAGACACCAACCGGTTCATTAGTTTTAATTTGATCAACTTAGTAAATAGGGTTCCACCGCGTAGCCATGAATTAAGTTCATCTTGGTCTAGTTAAAGACATGGACCCATTCAACTACAACTATTGGAGTTGAGTCTAGAGTATCCTTGACCTAATCTAATTCAACTTTTGATTAGATTTGACCAATTACTCTAATTTAGTCCATTTCTTTAAGCTAACCTTAGGTCTAACCCAATTATAGACCTAATCCATCTAACCCATTAACCCACAAGTTTATGCAATTGTCTTAGGTCTTAATTCACAATTCTAGACCAACTTGACAATACTTAATTCCTTTAATTAAGTATTTGGGCTGATGGGTCAGAGTTTGGCATTTCAAAAATAATTTTAAAATTTGAAAGGTTTTATTTTCTATTCACCAAATATGTTGACTCATTTCACAAATAGATCAGCACATTTCATAAATAGCAATCCTATTGCTAATTACTTAACAGGAAATAACTCAATCAAAATAAATCATGAATATTCCTTTAGATCTAATCTAACACATTCATGATAAATTTTACAATTGAACCTTTACAATTAAGTTCTTTCACTGCTTCATCTGCATGGGATATAATTGCAGCAGCACCCCTACCACCATAGGAGAACCTCATCGAATGGGAGGAGAGGGCCTTTAAATCCTATTTTTCTCCTATGACCGGACGACCATGGCAACCAACCCAATTAGATTACTTGCTATTTGGATCAAGTACATCTAAATATACTAATTTCAAAATTTAAATTTTAAATTTTAAATTTTGAATTTCAAATTTCAAACAAATTTCAAATTTCAAATATCAAAGTTTAAATTTTTGAATTTTAAATTTTGAATTTCAAATTTAAAATTTTAACCAAATTTCAAATTTCAAATTTTGAATTTCAAATTTTGAATTTCAAATTTTTGAATTTTGAATTTTGAATTTCAAATTTCAAAATTCAAATTTTAAATTTTGAACTTCAATTTTTTGAATTTTGGATTTCGAACACATTTCAAAATTTAAATTTTAAATTTTGAATTTTAAATTTTAAATTTAAACTTTTAGATTACAACTTAATCTACACATGTAAATATATATATCATATTTTAGAACCCGCTCTGATACCATTTGAAGTGAAATTTTTAGTGCAGGGGTAAAATAGTAATTTTAAAACTTTTTCAAAATCACTATTTTATAGCAAAAATTATTTATTAATCTAATTAATTAATATATATTTATCTTACATTAGGATCTAAATATGATATACAGCATGCATGCATTTAAATTTGAAATTCAAATTTGAACAGTAAATAATTTGCTGTTATGTGTTCAGAACACAATACTTTTGTGCGAGTAGTCGATTACCGTAATTTGATCATCATCGAAAGAGTCTGATCATCACAACATAGTCACACAGTATGTCTGGCCTCTATGGATCATCCACACGAAGCTCTCGGTCTGATCGGCTCCTCACGAATGCTAGTTCGTGACTGCACCTTTTTGATGGCCGATGTTGATCGAACTCCTTCGATCGATGTCTGCCGACTTCTTAAATATTATGGATTATCAGCAAAGGTGGTAGAGAGGTGGATGATGCTCTCCCTGAAGTTTGGTGGGCTCACGACACTTGTAGCTCACATTCTCACTTCCCAAACCCTAAGCCAAAACCCTAGGGTACACAAGAAAACTCTGCGCCCACTTTTATTTCTTTTCATTTCTTTTCTCTCGAAAGGTTTTGGACCTTCACCTCATACAGAAAGCTTCTTCACACCCTCTTCTTTCTCTCAAAAAAATTCTACGCACGCCCTACATCTCTTTCTCTTTTAAAACAGTGCAAGACGTGTCTTATCCGCGTGAGAGGATAAAGATAAGTGGTTGCACACTTGAATTCAAATCAAATTTGAATTCAAATACAAACCAACTCATCCCTATCCACTCTGGGCATGAGAAGAGAAGGGGCGTGGCTTCTTTGTGCATGGAAAGATTTCATGAGAAACTCTTTCTCATGTATGATAAGTGGCGCACAAGATGGATAAGCAAGAAGGCGCAAGGGATAAGTTATCCATTCAAATTCAAACACCCTTTGAATTTGAATGGCTAACAAATCAAGTTTATCCAAAAATTGGTGCACAAGAGTGGGTGTGAGATGCCTTCTGTGTGGGAGAAAATTTATGAGAAGTTGCTTCTCATGGATTCAAATGGGCGCTGAAGAAGTGAGGTGGCACAGGGAGAAAAGTCCAGGTGGTTTGAACCTAATTGAGCCAACCTAATTAAAATAGGTTAAGCACAATTAGACTAAATTAAATCTAATTTAATTAGGCTTAATTAGACTCAATAAAATTCTAATCAAATCAGGAATTGACTAAGCCCAATCCCTGATCAAATCAGGGACCAAACCACTTCGACGATTAGGTCAACACTTAACCTAATCAGGTCAAACCCAACTGAATCCAATTCAATTGAACTTGATCCAAAAATAATTACTCCATCAAATTAAGTTAATTAATGATCAAATCACTAATTAAAGCTCTCATAAATATTGAGTCCAAATTCGATGGGCAATCGGATATCAAAGTCCATCGATATGAAACCTTAATCGAAGAGTCCCAAACCAGTGGGACTCTTGACCCCGATATCCAAAATGTATGGAACTCATGATCAGAGAATCCTGATTCTCGATCATAGAGTCTCAGATACATAGGACTCATAATCTATGAGCATTAAGACTCTTCATCAGTCATCAGATCAGATAGAAACCTCTAATGTGTGTGACCCTACAGGTTCGAACCTAAGTCGATAGCACAGGAACTAATTCCTGTACTAATCGAAGTGACCATCTAGCAATGGTACCTGATGTTAAGATAGATCGAATAGTCACAATCGCAATACTCAGAACCTACATGAATATGGTTACTATATAATTCATCCCTTTTGACCCTGTGTTTAGGATGACTCAGGGTTAAACTGTCAACCCTGATTAGATCATCCGAATCGTGCTCAACTCAAACAGTCCTGTGACTCCTCATTATGACTACCCTAGCCAAGATTTTGCTAAATTGAAACATGACTATACACAACTTCTGAACTGGAGTGGTCAAACCCATCTTGACACACACACCAACATGTCAAGTACTTGACTACACCCAGCATCCTTCCATCACTAAATTAGAAATTCAGGTAGTCCAGTGCCTAAGTACAGTGAGTTGCTTGCAAGTCACCGTGGTGGTCTCAGGTCGGAGGGACATATATACCCATATCCCATCAGAGTAAATCTTGATAGCATAAATAGCTCCGAAATCGATCACGTTCAGTGCAGATGTACCCTTACATCTCACCTGTATGCCATACCAGTGTCTCCACACTCTTTGGTTAAGAGGACAACCAACCCATATGGAACACAATGACCTATGCTTGATAAATGTTGTTGTCCTTTGTAACAATGTATCATTTGGTCGCGAACAGGTTTAAAGACTAAACGATAAATCCTCCTTTGTCGAGTCTAAATAGTCCTAAGGACTTCACCACAATACAGGAGTTCGTTAGAAGATGAAATAATTTGTGATGAAAAATATCAAAATAATTTTTATTTATTTATAATTCATGTACTAATACAAAAAGAGTACAACTGTCAACAGGCTGACGATTGGCTTTGGGATACTATTCCCAACAAGGCACACGCATGAGGCGTTCTTTAGTCACGTGAAGAGATGCGAGACTCCTTCTATTTTAAGGAGTCTTAGGCGACACTATTATCTACTATTTTTTCTAATAAGGATCAAATTTAAATCCTGATTTTGTGAGATAAATATGAAAATTTATCAGATAATAGACCATTGCTTTTGATGCCATACGTTATTGATCCTATAACCGAAGCATAAGGGATTTCACTCATTCTCTTCCTCTCCTCTGGTGTCTTAGGACACATCTTTTTAGAGAGACGTATGTCATGTCTTATAGATAGATAATCTCTTTTACTTACCTCCATATTGAACCTCTTCAACATTAGATCTATATACCTAGATTGAAACAAGCCTAGCATCCTCTTAGATCTATCTCTATAGATCTTTATATCTAGTATATAGGATGCTTCATCCAAATTTTTTATAAAAAACTTATTTGATAGCCAAGTCTTGACTGATTGTATTATTGAGATATCATTTTCAATTAGTATGTCATCGATATCCGAAACTAAGAAGACAATAGCACTCTCACTTGTCTTCTTGTACACACATAGTTCATCCTCATTTTTGATGAAACCAAACTCTTTGACTGCTGTTGCCCAGCTATGCAACCCAAGAGGGGGGGATGAATTGAGTTTCTAAAAATTTTAAACTTAACTTTCAACTTATGAAGATTATTTAACAATAGCAAGATAAGTAAGGAGAGTGTAATTTATGCAAGGGTAATAGTTGGATGCAGGAATTTAAGAAAATAAAGAAGTTCTAAAGAAGAGCAATTAGACACAACACAAACAAGAGGATTTATAGTGGTTCGGTGCCAATCTTGCACCTACATCCACTCCCCAAGCTCCTACTTGAGAATTCCAATCCACTAACTTGTATTCAACCTGAATACACTCATCGGAACCTCTGACTCTAGCTATCCCAAGCTAGTCCACTTATTTTTCGGGTACAAGCCAACCCAATACAATTTGATTCAAGGTTCAGATCAACCTTCCCACATTTTGGAACTCTTTCAAAACAAAAAATAATAACTCAAAAGGAGTATTACAATTAACAGCACAGAAAATACAAAAGAAGCTCCTTTAATGAGTGAATAAAGATTTAAATACACTTTACTCAAATAGAAAAAAGCTCTTTCCGATTTCCTCAAGGTGGTTGGAGACTTGAATGAGCACTTGAGGAGTTGGTGAACTTGAATTAAAAGCTTCTTGAATGCTTTGAGTGGGCTCTTGCTTAGGGCTGAAAAGTATGCTTGGAATCCTCTTTTAAAACCCTTCTCTTTTTCTCTATATTTTTGATTCCCTCCTTTAGGTCCCTATATATATCTTCAAATAATGGTGGAGAGCAATCTGGGCTAAAATAGAGCTGTTAGACCATATTAAATGAGCATTAAATACACTTAAAATAGATTAAAAACTAGCCGTTGCGGAACTTTTCCATCACAGGGGTCGACTCATGGGGTCGACTCATGCTCATGGGTCGACTAATGGGGTCGACCTCTATGGAAAACAGCAGAAAATAATGGTTATATAATTTTAGCCTAAAAATAGCAGAGGTCGACTCATGGGGTCAACTCATGCCTGGGGGTCGACTCACAGACTATGCCAGCCAAAAAATTCTGCGTGCCATTCAGCCCTTTGTGCCATGAGTCGACTCATGGGTCGACTCAATTTTACAAACATGAATATCTTTCAAAATACACATCCAAAAATTATAAAATTTTCTCCAATGGATCACAAATCTTCTATTCTTGCTCTTGATGCTTTCAAATCAGAATTTGATAAAATTATGATTTTGCCCCTGAAATACAATAAGTCTTTTTCAAGTGAAAATCATTAGTAACCCCCTCAAATGCTTTGTAATCATCAAAATTAATTCAAGGAGCAACAATCTCTCCCTTTTTGATGATGACAAAATACTTGAGCAAAAGCATATATAAAGCATTGAACATAAATTTTAAATTTATGAAGATGCATTATTTAAATATTATAGTCAAGTATTGGAATGAAATGCATCATAAGTAGTTTGAAGATAAATGTGAAATTTATTATTAATTTGAAAATTGCTTATTGCTCATTTGCTTAACAATTTGAAAATTGCTTATATTGCTCATTTGCCTAACAATTTACTCATTTGCTCATTTGCTTTTGATTCTTTACTCCTCCTTTTTGACAGCATCAACAAAGATTCTCTACTTCCCCTGATATGTTGCTTAATTTTTTTTTTTTTAAGGACATATTTTCTCGATTCCTTCTTTTTGATGGGATCAATTTTACTTCTTTAGCTCTTGATTGCTTATTTCTCTATTGCTTATTATTTTGCTCCCCCTTAATATAGCAAACATAAAAGATATACCAATTGGATACCATATTGCAATTCATAGTATTTTACATCATGGATATGAGTTATTTTGCATACTCATAATTAAAAGTAACTTAATTTGAAAGTCATTCATTGAAAGTCAAAGAGTATATATATTTATAATAAAAAAATGACTGATTACATAGTTGTTCCAATACATATGAGGTAATTCAAAACACAAAAGTCACTCAGTCAACATCATTACATAGTCCAAAAGATAGATCCTAGACTAAAACTAAAGAAAGGACAGACAACACTGGATCTAATAGATATCATGACTGGATGGATCGGAGTTAGATGAATCAGAAATGGGGTGAGGAGATGAAGGATCATGTCCCCGAGCTCGACCTCGATCGCATCTGCCTTTGCCACGGGTGGAGGTGCTAGCACGAGTGGACGGGTGAGAAGATCCTGAAGGCTGAGAAGCAAAAGACTGAGCTACAAGAGAGAGTCTGATGGTGTCCAGAAGGTTTAAGACTCTCGAAACAGACTGTAGCAGTGCAGTGAACTGGGTGGAAGCATGCTCACTAGAGCCCTTGATCTCTCTTCTCAGAAAGTCAAATCCGCTCTCCAAGACTCCTCTAAGTCTGGCTGCCTCCGCAGATAGGTCTGAGACCTCAGTGATGTCCTCATATGGCTATGGATGGGCTAGAGCTAGTACTTGCCTCTACAAGTCGAATACCCTGGCAGTCAGTCTCACTACACAACCCTCAAGCTGCTGAATGCGAACTGACTGATCTGTAATCATCTGGAAGACAGTGGAGATGTGAGGGATCAATGTCTGATCAGATACATCGTGAGATGTGGATCCCTGTGCAAAAGCTGAAGTACCCAACTGTCGAGATAGTATGGAAGCTACACACTGAGAGATCATCTCTATCTGATCATCAGCCAATCTGATCTCTGAGGGATGTGCTCTGCTGTCCGACTGCTGATCTGACGTGTGCCTCCTTGCAGACTCTGATGGGCCAGCCTCGTGATCCGAAACAAACTGAATGTCTGGAGATGCTGCCCTGTGATCACGGAGGGGTGAGGATGGTCCTTCTTCCTCAGCTCTGTCCTCAGCTCTCTCTTCCATATCTTTAGTCCAACCACCATCAGTCTTAGTAAATCCCATGCGATGCAAAGTATGGCGGTTGATGGTGTCAGAGTGAGAAAGCCTAGCTACTGCCTCCCCCTCAAAGCTAACTCCAAACCTCCTGAATACTAAAGTGAGAGCCATACCAAAAGGCAGATGTGCCTTGGATCTATTCAGGGTCTCTCTCATAGCTTCAATCATTAATGCCGGGAGGTTCAGGGGGGTATGAGTAACAACATGATATATAATGCAGATGTCTCGACCTGAGAGGAGATCATGTCTACCACTTCTAGGGAAGAATAACTTAGTTACTGTTGGTGCAAAAATCTGCTTGTGCCGGAGAAGCTGGAGTCGGGGAAGTCGCGGTCGCCGTCGGAACCTGCAAAGGAAGTCTAAACCGGAGGTGGGGTTGCTCCGACAAGACCCTCCGATGCTCAAGTCAGTTCTCTAATCCTGTTGGTGCAAAAATCTGCTTGCGCCGGAGAAGCTGGAGTCGGAGAAGTCGCGGTCGCCATCGGGACCTGCAAAGGAAGTCTAAACCGGAGGTGGGGTTGCTCCGGCAAGACCCTCCGACGCTCAAGTCAGATCTCTGCCTCAACAAGAATGGAGTGCTCGAACGGAGAATTTAGCAGAGTTTTGAGATGAAAAATGAGAGCTTATGGAATAACGTATCTGGGATTTCCCTTTTATAGACGGAGGGAGCAGCAGATTGACAGCGACGCCTGTAACCGTCTGGCAGACGACTGCCCAGAGTTAGGCAGAATTTGCTGCGAAGAGTAGTGGAGTAGACCCGTGGCTATTGCTATGGCCTACCACATGGAGCCTGTTGCAGGTAGTGGAGTGACGTCCGTTGCCGCTAGTTGCCAGAGAGTAGTGGAGTCACGCAGCACCTGCCGTAGGGAGCGGAGCATAATCATGGCTGTTGATACAGCCTGTCAGAGAGTAATGGGGTCGCGCAGGATCCGCCGCAGGGAGTGGAGCAGGGCTGTGACCGTTACTGTGGCCTGTCAGGGGTGATGGAGCTGTGCGGAATCTGCCGTAGGAAGTGGAGTAGGATCATGGTTGTTATTGTGGCCTGCCAGGGGGTGCAGATCCATCGGCTGAAGTTCGGCAGCAGTCAGAGTCCGGCCTCTGTAGGGGTCCGGGCGGAGTCCTCCTTGCGGTTGGGGTCGTGGATAGAGCCCGGCTTCCGTGGGAGTCCGGGCGGAGCCCTCTCAGAGCTGAAGTGGCGGGCAGAGTCCGGCTCCCGTAGGAGTCCGGACGGAGTCCTCCTTGCGGTTGGGGTCGTGGATGGAGCCCGGCTTCCGTGGGAGTCCGGGCGGAGCCCTCTCGGAGCTGAAGTTGCGGGCGAAACCCGGCTCCCGTAGGAGTCCGGGTGGAATCCCCTGCAATCAAAATTAGATGTGGAGTCTGGCTCCCATAGGAGTCCGGATGAAGTCTGTCTGCAGCCGTTGGAGTCGAGGGCGAAGCCCGGCTCCCGTAGGAGTCTGGGCGGAGTCTTCCTGCAATTAAAGTTAAAGGCGAAGTCCGACTCCCGTAGGAGTCCGGATGGGGCTTACCAGCAGTTGACGTTGAGGATGGAGCCCGGCTCCCGTAGGAGTCCGGGCGGAGTCTACTTGAGGTCGAAGTTGTCGACGGAGTCCGGCTCCCGTAGGAGTCCGGACGAAGTCTGTCTGCAGCCGTTGGAGTCGAGGGCGAAGCTCGACTCCCGTAGGAGTCCGGGCGGAGTCTTCCTGCAATTAAAGTTAAAGGCGAAGTCCGGCTCCCGTAGGAGTCCGGACGGGGCTTACCAGCAGTTGACGTTGAGGACGGAGCCCGGCTCCCGTAGGAGTCCGGGCAGAGTCTACTTGAGGTCGAAGTTGTCGGCGGAGTCCGGCTCCCGTAGGAGTCCGGACGAAGTCTGTCTGCAGCCGTTGGAATCGAGGGCGAAGTCCGGCTCCCGTAGGAGTCCGGGCGGAGTCTTCCTGCAATTAAAGTTAAAGGTGAAGTCCGGCTCCCGTAGGAGTCCGGACGGGGCTTACCAGCAGTTGACATTGAGGACGGAGCCCGGCTCGTGCAGAGTCTACTTGCGGTCGAAGTTGTCGACGGAGTTCGGCTCCCGTAGGAGTCCGGATGAAGTTTGCCGGTGTTTGACGTTGGCGAGGAAGCTCGGCTCTCGTAGGAGTCCGGGCGGACCTCCTGGAGCCGATTCTGCTGAGGACTTCGACTGTGGGTATTTTATACCCAACACCAGTCCCCCTACTTTCAAGTTCGAATTTCGAATGAAGGAAGTACAGAGAGATGGGCACAGCCGAAATCGTCCCCTCAAATCCTGCGCACCGCCGCTCCCAGATATTTTTGCATTAAATGTGTGCATATCGGAGCTCTTTTTCTGGTTAAGGTGACCTGAAGAGTCTTTTCGGAACTCCCGCCGAAACGTGATCCCAAGCGCCGCGCTTCAGAAATCTGCGAACGGTCAATCCTCGATAGCGGTGAGGGGGACATGCCGGACATGTGGCATGTATTAGTTGGTCGAGGTACATCCGCTGCCATAACTGCGCTAAGATCCGCTGGCTATTTAAACCCCCTACTCTCCCTTCAGGGTTTCATTCTGCCGAGAAGATGGCACCCTTCTTTCATCTGAGAGCCTAGCTACTCAGCTACTTCCCCCGCACCGGTCCTTGCCGTCTTCAGCCCCCCAATTCTTCTCTAAGGGGTTCCCACGCCATGTCCTCTACCCCGGAGGCCATCCTTGAAGGGATGTCTAGGGCTTGGAGGAAGGCGAGGAGGAGAACAGCGGCCGGTGAGGATCTCCGTCGTTTCAAAGGGGGCTCAAGGAAGAATTCCTTCAACAACAGGGGTTTAATAATGGGGGCCGTCGGTAAAGTTATTCTGTCCGAGAATTTCAGAGTAGCAAGGCGGGGTGATACCAGTCAAGTGGGCAGAGCTGTCGTCACAAGCTGTGGCGGGATCCTTGATGCCGTCGGGGTCGAGGGACCAGAAGCGGTCGGCGTCGACGGTGGGGCAGTGGAATTTATTGCGGGGACGGTGGAAGTAGCGCATGCCGACCTTGCCGGAGTATTTTGGGTGGCGGCTGTCGCGGAGCATTCGGAGATGGAGCATATCTTTGGCATCACCGCTGCCTCCAAGGTGACTCAGGCTCTTCTTGAAACAGGTCTTCGTCACTGTTGCCGTTGCCCTTACCACCCCCGGGAATCTATCCCATCCTTTTCCCTTTAGGGTTGGGACTTCGGAGATGGAGCGAAGCGAGACGGGACGAGAGCCGATAGGTCCGTTACACGCACTGGAGAACACGGCTGAGAAGGACAGAGACAGGAAGAGGAGTTTGCAGCTTGGAGCGGCCTCCGGTATATCCTTTCCAAGCCGTATTCGTGGGGCTTGCAATGATGTATATCTTTTTTTCTTGACCCACCGGGTCTTGTAACGTATATCTTATTAAATGAAAAGGAGATTTTGTTACCTTGTCTGCATCTTGCATCAAATAGTTGTCTGTCGAACTTCTTCATTTTCCTTTCCTCTTTCTTCCTCCTTTTCTTCTTTTCTTTTTCACGTCATCCTAAGGTCATCGATGACCTCTTTTATTCGTGTAGGGTTGTTATTTGCCGAGCTCCTTTTCGGCTTTTACGCCGTTCGAAGATACCCGGTTATCATTCTGTCAATGGCTGCAGGTTCGCTTGGGGCCATTCGGGCCCGGGGTCCCTCCTAGGGTTTGAATTCGGGGATCTGAGCCTCTCAGGCGCTGTTTGTTTTCCAATCGTCACTGTTGTAATCCATTGCCTTCCTTTTTCGCTTGGAGTTTTTCTCCACTGAAGCCGAGGCGAAGTTCGGCTCCTGTGGGAGTCTGGGCGGAGCCTTCCTTGGCGTCATGGACAGAGCCCGGCTCCCGTAGGAGTCAGGGCGAAGTCTTCCTGCAATCAAAGTCATAGGCGAAGTCCGGCTCCCGTAGGAGTCCGGACAAGGCTTACCGGCAGTTGCTGTTGTCGGCGGAGTCCGGCTCCCATAGGAGTCTGGGCGGAGTTATCCTGTAGTTGATGTCGGTGATGGAGCCCGGCTCCCGTAGGGGTCCGGGCGGAGCTGTCGGTGATGGAGCCCGGCTCCCGTAGGAGTCTGGGCGGAGCTGTCATGTAGTCAAAGTCGGTGACAGAGCCCGGCTCCCGTAGGAGTCCGGGCTGGGCTTACCACTGGTCGAAGTTGCTTAAGCTAGGGCAAGGTTTTCCTCTTGGGGGGTCGCATATGGGCGTTGCAGGGCCTCTCCCCCCATCCGATCTAAAAGACCCGGGCCTTTGACTTTGTTCATGTCAGGACGAGGTCCTCCTCCTGTTCCTGGCATGGCTGTGGGGGCGCATATGGACGTTGTAAGGCCTCTCCCCCCATCCGGTCTAAATGGAACCGGGCCTTCGACTTTGCTCAAGTTAGGGTGAGGTTCTCCTCCTGTCCCTAACAGGGCTGTGGGGGCACATATGGGCATTGTAAGGCCTCTCCCCCCATCCGATCTAAATGGAACCGGGCCTTCGATTTTGCTCAAGTTAGGGCGAGGTTCTCCTCCTGTCCCTAGCAGGGCTGTGGGGGCACATATGGGCGTTGTAAGGCCTCTCCCCCCATCCGGTCTAAATGGAACCGGGCCTTCGATTTTGCTCAAGTTAGGGCGAGGTTCTCCTCCTATCCCTAACAAGGCTGTGGGGGCACATATGGGCGTTGTAAGGCCTCTCCCCCTATCCGGTCTAAATGGAACCGGGCCTTCGACTTTGCTCAAGTTAGGGCGAGGTTCTCCTCCTGTCCCTAACAGGGCTGTGGGGGCACATATGGGCATTGTAAGGCCTCTCCCCCCATCCGGTCTAAATGGAATCGGGCCTTCGACTTTATGAGGTTGCCCTTTTGTTTTTGATACAGTTTGTTTGAATTGTCCAAAGACATATGGGTATGTGACTTTTGATTAAAACGAAGTTACTGGTAGTACATCTGTAAGTTTTCTGAGCTCCATAGTCGCGGGAGGTCGGCTCCTCCAAGCTCCTTAAGATAATAAGTTCCGGGCCGGACTACTTCTTTGACCTCATAAGGTCCCTCCCAGTTTGGGGCGAGTTTCCCCCAGTCCTGAGGTTGCGAGACAGCAGCTCGTCGAAGCACTAGATCTCCTGCTTTAAAGGCTTTGTTCTTGACCCGAGCATTGTAATATCGAGCAACTTTCTGTCTGTAGGCTGCCATTCGAACCTGAGCGATCTCCCATCTTTCTTCCAGTAGGTCGAGGTTGGCTCTAAGACTTTGTGAATTTTGATGCTCGTCGAATGCCACAACTCGTGCCGACGGGAGTTTAAGCTCGATCGGAATGATGGCTTCCGTTCCGAAGGCTAAAGCAAAGGGGGTCTCCCCCGTAGGTAACCTTTGGGTAGTTCGATACGCCCATAGCACATGATAAAGCTCGTCTGCCCAAGTTCCTCTTGCTTTTTCAAGCCTTGTCTTAATCCCCTGCAAAAGGGTTCTGTGAGTCACCTCAGCTTCGCCGTTCGCCTGAGGATGGGCTACTGATGTGAAGTTGTGGGAGGAGTTTAGATCTTCACAGAATTTGGCGAATCTTGCTCCCGTGAATTACCGTCCATTATCAGTGATTAGTGTTTTGGGCAGACCGAACCTACACACAATTAACTTCCAGACGAAATCTTGTACTTTCGCTTCTGTGATTTTTGCTAGTGGTTCGGCTTCGACCCATTTGGTGAAGTAGTCGATCGCTACAAGGAGAAACTTCCTTTGTCTAGATGCCATGGAAAAGGGGCCAAGGATGTCCATCCCCCATTGTGCAAAAGGCCATGGGGCACTCAAAGGTGTGAGCTCGGTGGCAGGCTATCTCTGGATGTTGGCGTATCTCTGGCATCGATCACACTTTTTGACATATTCAATCGAATCATGATGCATTGTTGGCCAGTAATATCCTTGGCGGAGTAGCTTGTGGGATAAAGATCTAGCTCCCAAATGGTTTCCGCAAGCTCCCTCGTGTACTTCCCATAAGACGTAGTCAGCTTCCGAGGGCCGGAGGTATCTTAAGAGGGGCAAGGAGTATGATCTTTTGTACAATTTGCCCTCATAAAGGATGTACCGGGAGGCTTGATTTTGGAGCTTTCGAGCCTCCTTCGCATCCTGGGGGAGAACTCCATCTCTAAGATAGGTCATCAGCGGGTCGACCCAGCTGGGCTCGTGGTCGATCTCCATTACGGGCTGCGATTCTTCTGTACTCGAATGTTTTAGAACTTCAAAGAGGATGCCTTTGGGCAATTCGATCGGAGCCAATGTCGCCAGCTTGGAGAGAAGATCGGCTCTGGTATTCTTCAGTCTTGGAATCTGCCTAATGTCAAAACTGCTAAAGACGGGGGTAAGTTCCTTTACCTTCTCAAGATATTTGGCCATACTGTCCTCCCGCGCTTCATAACTCCCGCTGACTTGTCCCACCACTAGTTGGGAGTCGCTGTGTACCCAGAGTTGACCTATTCCCAGCTCTTTGGCGATCCTTAATCCTGCGATCAGAGCTTCATATTCCACTCCATTGTTTGTTGCGGGAAACTTGAAACGTAGAGCGTATTCCGCGATGACTCCCTCTGGGCTGACCAAGATCAGGCCTGCACCCGCGCCTGCCATGTTGGAAGATCCGTCCACATAGAGGGTCCAAAAGCAATCGGAGGGATTGGCTTCTTCGTTGGGGGAGTTCGGTTGAGACTTCAGATCGTCACCTTTGCTTTGCTCAGGTTCGGCCTCCTCTGGAATGGTGCACTCTACTATGAAATCTGCCAATATTTGGACCTTTACTACTGGTCTAGGTCTGTAGTTGATGTCAAATTCCGTGAGCTCGATCGCCCATTTTGCCATTCTTCCAGAGGCGTCAGCCCGGTGCAAAATCACCTTGATCGGCTGATCGATGAGTAGCGTCACGGTGTGCCCTTGAAAGTAGGGTCGGAGCCTCCGAGCTGCAACCAACAAGGTGTAGGTCAGTTTTTCTAATTTGGTGTACCTGGTCTCGACGTCCCTCAGCGCGCGGCTAATGTAGTAGACTGGTCGCTGGACTTTCGTTTCTTCTTTGACAAGGACGGCCGCAAGGGCCATGGGAGAGACCGCCAGGTATAAAAATAGTTCCTCCCCAGGTTCAGGCTTTGCCAGCAGCGGGGGTGAGCTAAGGTAGTTTTTTAATTCTTCGAACGCCTGTTGGCATTCAGAGGTCCAACAGAAGTTCTTCGACTGCTTGAGGGTTTGAAAGAAGGGCAAACATCGTTCGGCCGACCTCGCGATGAAGCGATTAAGAGCCGCTATCCTCCCTGTGAGGTGCTGAACCTCCTTGATCGACTTTGGGGCGGTCATCTCTTGGATAGCACGAATTTTCTCTGGATTGGCCTCAATCCCACACCCTGATACCATGAAACCCAGGAACTTTCCTGAGGTTATCCCAAAAGCGCATTTAGTTGGGTTCAGCTTCATTCTGTACTTTCGAAGAGCGCCAAAGGTTTCCTCGAGGTCAGTGACATGATTTCTGGAAGACTTGCTTTTTACAAGCATATCGTCCACGTAGACTTCCTTGTTTTGGCCGATCTGCTCTTTGAAGATTTTGTTCACCAGCCGTTGGTAGGTTGCGCCCGCATTCTTGAGGCCGAATGGCATGACCCTGTAGCAGTAAAGGCCACGATTGGTGATGAAAGCTGTCTTTTCTTCATCTTCCGATGCCATTCTAATTTGATTATAGCCGGAGAACGCGTCCATAAAAGTGAGGAGCTCATGGCCTGAGGTAGCGTCCACCAGTTGGTCGATTCTGGGAAGGGGGTAGCTGTCCTTTGGACAAGCCTTATTCAGCTTTTTGAAGTCTATACACATCCTCCACTTGCCGTTTGCTATCTTGACCAAAACAACATTGGAAATCCAATCAGGATAATTAACTTCCTTAATGAATCCGGCCTTGAGAAGCTTATCCACTTCCTCGGCTATCGCCTTCTGCCTCTCTGGGGCATGACTCCAAATTTTTTCTTTTGTCGGTCGATGCTTCGGATCGACTGCCAGATGATGCTCCATGACTTCCGTGTCAATCCCCGGCATATCCGCCGGAACCCAAGCGAAAACATCCGCATTCCTTCAGAGGAAATCAATAAGACGCGTCCGCACCTCCTCCCCCAGGTTGGAGCCAATTAACACCACATGCTCCGCGTTCCCATCATTCAGGAGAACTGGTTCCAGATCTTCGATTGGGCCGCCCCTTTCTTCGGTGAGGTCGTCGCGAGCATCCAATCCATCGATGGGACAGGGGTCAGCCCGATCGCTTCTTTGCAAGACGATGTTGTAGCAATGTCTGGCCAGGGCTTGGTCTCCCCGACCTCTCTGATCCCCTGGTTGGTGGGGAACTTCAATTTCAAATGGTAGGTTGAAATGACAGCTCTGAGAGCATTGAGGCCGGGTCGGCCAAGGATTGCATTGTAGGCGGATGGCGCCTTTACCACCAAAAAATTCACCAGAGCCCTGGACTGCTTTGGATACTGACCCGCGGCCACAGTCAAAGCTATCATTCCCTCCGTCGGAACAGCGTCACCGGTAAACCCTATCAAGGGGGAGCAAATCGGCCTCAGATGACCGCCAAGAGCGGACATCCTTGAAAAGGCATCGTAGAACAAGATGTCGGTCGAACTTTCGTTGTCGACGAGAATGCGACGGACGTCGTAATTTGCTATATTCAAGGAAACTACGACCGCATCATTATGAGGGAATTGGACTCCCTGGGTGTCTTCTTCGGTAAAGGTTATGGGTTCTTCAACTTTTTGCCGCTTGGGGGATGCAGCTGGTATGTTGGTTGCCTCCCACCGGGATTCTCCCGAGATGGCATTGACGGAATCCGGTAGAGGCCGATCATCCGGCCACTCCTCATCGGCGACCATAGCCGGAGGTAGTTGTGCAAAGGCCTCGCGAGAAGGCATCAGATGAGGGAAGGAGGAGTGGGTGCCGGAAAAGATGGCCGGAAGTAGATCCGTTGAGCACTCCTTTAAGAACAAGGGTATTGCGAAGAAACGCACCCTTCCTCTAGCGTCAATCCTGTTGGTGCAAAAATCTGCTTGCGTCGGAGAAGCTGGAGTCGGGAAAGTCGCGGTCGCCGTCGGGACCTGCAAAGGAAGTCTAAACCGGAGGTGGGGTTGCTCCGGCAAGACCCTCCGATGCTCAAGTCAGTTCTCTAATCCTGTTGGTGCAAAAATCTGCTTGCGTCGGAGAAGCTGGAATCGGGGAAGTCGCGGTCGCCGCCAGGACCTGCAAAGGAAGTCTAAACCGGAGGTGGGGTTGCTTCGGCAAGACCCTCCGACGCTCAAGTCAGTTCTCTGCCTCAACAAGAATGGAGTGCTCGAATGGAGAATTTAGCAGAGTTTTGAGATGAAAAATGAGAGCTTATGGAATAACGTATATGGGGTTTCCCTTTTATAGACGGAGGGGGCAGCAGATTGACAGCGACGCCTGTAACCGTCTGGCAGACGGCTGCCCAGAGTCAAGCGGAATTTGCTGCGAAGAGTAGTAGAGTAGACCCGTGGCTATTGCTATGGCCTGCCACGTGGAGCCTGTTGCAGGTAGTGGAGCGGCGTCTGTTGCAGCTAGTTGCCAGGGAGTAGTGGAGTCACGTAGCACCTGCCGCAGGGAGCGAAGCAGAATCATGGCTGTTGATACAGCCTGTCAGAGAGCAATGGGGTCGTGCAGGATCCGCCGTAGGGAGTGGAGCAGGGCTGCGACCGTTACTGCGGCCTGTCAGGGGTGATGGAGCTGTGCGGAATCTGCTGCAGAAAGTGGAGCAGGATCATGGTTGTTATTGTGGCCTGCCAGGGGGCGCAGATCCATCGGCTGAAGTTCGGCAGCGGTCGGAGTCCGGCCTCTGTAGGGGTCCGGGCGGAGTCCTCCTTGCGGTTGGGGTCGTGGATAGAGCCCGACTTCCGTGGGAGTCCGGGCGGAGCCCTCTCGGAGCTGAAGTGGTGGGCGGAGTCCGACTCCCGTAGGAGTCCGGACGGAGTCCTCCTTACAGTTGGGGTCGTGGATGGAGCCCGACTTCCGTGGGAGTCCGGGCGGAGCCCTCTCGGAGCTGAAGTTGCGGGCGGAACCCGACTCTCGTAGGAGTCCGGATGGAATCCCCTGCAATCAAAATCAGATGCAGAGTCCGGCTCCCGTAGGAGTCCGGACGAAGTCTGTCTGCAGCCGTTGGAGTCGAGGGCGAAGCCCGGCTCCCGTAGGAGTCCGGGCGGAGTCTTCTGCAATTAAAGTTAAAGGCGAAGTCTGGCTCCCGTAGGAGTCCGGACGGGGCTTACCAGCAGTTGACGTTGAGGACGGAGCCTGGCTCCCATAGGAGTCCGGGCGGAGTCTACTTGAGGTCGAAGTTGTCGGTGGAGTCCGGCTCCCGTAGGAGTCCGGACGAAGTCTGTCTGCAGCCGTTAGAGTCGAGGGCGAAGCCCGGCTCCCGTAGGAGTCCGGATGGAGTCTTCCTGCAATTAAAGTTAAAGGCGAAGTCCGGCTTCCGTAGGAGTCCAGACGGGGCTTACCAACAGTTGACGTTGAGGATGGAGCCCGGCTCCCGTAGGAGTCCGGGCGGAGTCTACTTGAGGTCGAAGTTGTCGGCGGAGTCCGACTCCCGTAGGAGTCCGGACGAAGTCTGTCTGCAGCCGTTGGAGTCGAGGGCGAAGCCCGGCTCCCGTAGGAGTCTGGGCGGAGTCTTCCTGCAATTAAAGTTAAAGGCGAAGTCCGGCTCCCGTAGGAGTCCGGACGGGGCTTACCAGCAGTTGACGTTGAGGACGGAGCCCGGCTCCCGTAGGAGTCCGGGCGGAGTCTACTTGAGGTCGAAGTTGTTGGCAGAGTCCGACTCCCATAGGAGTCCGGACAAAGTCTGTCTGCAGCCGTTGGAGTCGAGGACGAAGCCCGACTCCCGTAGGAGTCCGGGCGGAGTCTTCCTGCAATTAAAGTTAAAGGCGAAGTCCGGCTCCCGTAGGAGTCCGGACGGGGCTTACCAGCAGTTGACGTTGAGGACGGAGCCCAGCTCGGGCGGAGTCTACTTGCGGTCGAAGTTGTCGGCAGAGTTCGGCTCCTGTAGGAGTCCGGACGAAGTTTGCCGGTGTTTGACGTTGGCGAGGAAGCTCGGCTCTCGTAGGAGTCTGGGCGGACCTCCTGGAGCCGATCCTACTGAGGACTTCGGCTGTGGGTATTTTATACCCAACAGTTACCATTTGATGTAGTATCCTCATCTCAATGGAAAGGATCTTGGCCTCTAATTTGTTTAGGCTTCCCGAGAAGGTTCTTCCTAGAATCACATTAATTCCCTCCTCCTTAACTGGGAGTTCCATATTTGTGTATCCCTCACAGGGTAAATGAAGTATTTCTCCCAAAAGCATAGGATCTAGATTGATTTCTATACCCTTTACAGTGGATCTTACTATTTCATTGCCATAGCTCAAGTTCAGATAAAATTCCCTAACCAGATCCACATAGGTATTTTCTTTAAGTGAGCAGTAGAATTCCCAACCTTGATCCTTGATTTTTGATCCGATAGAGAATCCTTCCTTTTCAAAAAATCTGAAATCTATGTTTTTGCTGGGTTCTACCTTTTTATCAGATAAGGAAATCTTACTAGGGCTAATTTGTGACCTTGTTGAAGCTGGAGTTGAAGTAGCAGCAGGGTGTGAAGCTGAAGTGGTCTCGGTAGGTAACCTCTTTTGGCGCACATTTTCCTCCAACCCACGGACTGATTTCCTCCTTTGTAGAAGCTTCATCTTCGGAGCCATTTGCACTGACGAGACTAGCACGGAGCTTGGGAGAGCAAATGTGAGGGAGAGATGAAGGGTTTCTAGTGGAAGGATAGGGATTTTTGGAGGAGTGATACCCCGATTTGGAAGAGATGGGTAGAATCTAGAGCATGCTCAAACCGCTCCAAATGAAGAGGGAGAAGGGGAGGAACTTGGTTCCTAAGGGTCGATTTGAGGTGTAAGAGACGGTGGGAGAAGAGTCTTGAGGGAAAACTTGGGTTTGGAGAAGAAGAGAAGGGGACCTATGGCTTGGAGGAAGGAAGAAGACGGTGTGTCAGGTCGGCTCAAGGAGGGATTTTCAACAAAAAGAGAGAGCCCGTGGGATTTGGCCAAAAATTACAAGTTTGCCCTTGGGTCGACCCTAGGGGTCGACTCATGGCACAGAGAAATTCAGAAAAATGATGAAACAATTTTCGAAAAATTTGAAACTTTAGGAGAAGGATATTTACTCAAAGATTAATTATGAGAATGATAATTTTGAGCTTTTAAGCCCAAGAAAAATGATGAGAATTAAGTTCAAAGAGTTTTTGACATTGATCCCTTGGGATCAGAGAGACATTTAAGCAGATGGATCAAGGATTCTTAGTTCTCTCCTAATTTCACAAAATCTATCTTCACTTAGGGCCTTTGTAAAGATGTCGGTTAATTATTTTTCAGTACAAACATAGTCAAGAATTATGTCTTTATTTTGAACATGTTCTCTTATGAAATGATGCCTGATTTCAATATGTTTAGACCTAGAATGCTGAATTGAATTTTTAGTAAGATTTATAGCACTAGTGTTATCACATCTTATAGGAGTTTCATTAAGTTTGATACCAAAATCTTCGAGTTGTTGCTTAATCCACAAGATTTGAGCACAACAACTTCCGGCTGCAATGTATTCGGCCTCGGCCGTAGACAGTGCTACCAAATTTTGTTTCTTGCTAAATCAAGAGATTAGGTTAACTTCAAAAAATTGGCAAGTTTCACTAGTACTTTTTCTATCTAATCTACATCCAGCAAAATCAGCATCTGAATATCCTATTAATTTAATTAATGAGTTCTTAGAGTACCATAATCCTAGAGTTTGTGTACCATTTAAATATTTAAGGATTTTTTTAACTGCATTCAAGTGTGATTCTTTTAGATTTGATTGAAATCGAGCACAAAGACAAACACTAAACATAATATCAGGTCTACTAGCAGTTAAATATAGTAGAGAGCCAATCATACCTCTATAAAATTTTAAGTCTACACTTTTACCTTCTTCATCCTTGTCAAGCTTACATGAAGGGCTCATGGGTGTGCCAATTACTTTGGAGTTCTCCATTCTAAATCTTTGAGTAATTCTCTTGTGTACTTGCTTTGGGTGATGGAGATTCCTTCCTGTGTTTGTTTGATTTGGAGTCCGAAGAAGAATGTAAGTTCTCCCATCATGCTCATCTCGAACTCCCCCTGCATGAGCTTTGCAAAATCTTGACAAAGAGTTTCATTAGTAGACCCAAAAATAATATCATCAACATATATTTGTATAACTAATATATCATCTTGATTTTTTTTAATGAAAAGGGTTGTGTCTACATTACCTCTTGAAAAACTATTATTAAGTAAAAATTTGCTTAGCCTTTCATACCAAGCCCTGGGTGCTTGTTTCAAACCATATAGAGCTTTATTTAATTTAAAAATATGATTAGGAAAAGCATGATTTTTAAAATCTGGAGGTTGTTCTACATAGACTTCTTCAGCAATATATCCATTTAAAAAGGTACTTTTGACATTCATTTGGAATAATTTAAATTTCATAAAGCAAGCATATGCAAGTAGAAGTCTAATTGCCTCTAATCTAGTAACAGGTGCAAAGGTCTCATCAAAATCAATTCCTTCTTCTTGATTATAACCTTTAGCAACCAATCTTACTTTATTTCTTATTACATTTCTATGTTCATCTAATTTATTCCTAAAAACCCATTTTGTGCCAATTATTGAATAATTTTTAGGTCTTGATACTAAAGTCTATACATTATTTCTTTCAAATTGATTAAGTTCTTCTTGCATTGCATTAATTCTATTATAATCTTTTTCAGCTTCTTCAATGGTTTTAGGTTCAAGATGAGAGACAAAAGCAAAATGATTGAATGCATCTTTAAGTGAAGAACGAGTTCTTATACCCTGTGAAAGATCACCAATAATTAGTTCCTTGGGGTGATTGTGAACATACCTCCATTATTTGGGTAGATCATTTGTACCTTGAGGTTGTTCTTGTTGTTCTTCACCTCCTTCATCCTGTTTGTCTTCATGTTCCTCATCATCTTGAATTGTTGAATCTTTTAGAGTGATCTCCTTCATCCCTTCTATAAGAGGATCTGCATCATCAACACCTTCATTCTTTCTTGAAGGAAGATCGTTAGTTTCATCAAAGACAACATGTATTGACTCCTCTACTACTAAGGTTCTTTTGTTAAAAACTCTAAAAAATTTACTAGAGGAGGAGTAACCAAGAAAAATCATTTCATCGAATTTTGCATCAAATTTTTCAAGTCTTTCTTTACCATTGTTTAACACAAAACATCGGCAACCAAAAATATGAAAATATACAATATTAGGTTTTCTTCATTTCCAAAGCTCATAGGGAGTTTTCTTTAAAATTTGTCTAATTAAAGCATGATTTAATATGTAACATACTGTATTAATAGCTTCCGTCCAAAAGTATCTTGGAAGGTTGCTTTCACATAGCATGGTACGAGCCATTTCTTCTAGGGTTCTATTTTTCTTTTCTACTACCCCATTTTGTTAGGGTGTCCTAGGTGCTAAAAAATTGTGGCCAATTTCTTTTTCATCACAAAACTTTTTGAAATCTTGATTTTCAAATTCAGTTTCATGATCACTTCGAATATTTTGAATTAAAAATCCTTTCTCATTTGTGAATTTTCGATAAAATTTAGAGAAAACTTGAAAAGTTTCATCCTTGTGTGCCAAAAAGAAAACCCATGTAAAATGAAAGAAATCATCAATAATTACAAAATCATATCATTTTTCTCCTAGACTAGTAGTTCTAGTAGGTCTAAATAAATCCATGTGCAATAGCTCTAATGGTCTAGAAGTTGAAACAACATTTTTAGATTTGAATGAAACTCTTATTTGTTTACCTAGTTGGCATGCATCACAGATTCTATCCTTTTCAAAGTTTAATTTTGGCAAACCAAGAACCAATTCCTTCTTAATGAGTTTTGAAAGTGAATACATGCTAATATGTGCAAACCTATGATACCAAAGCCAACTAGTCTCATTAATCTTGGCATTCAAGGATATTAGGCATTGCATGTTTATCTTGGATAGATCATTCAAATCTACCATATAAACATTACCATGTCTATGTCCAACAAATTTAATGCCTTCATTAATAGGACTAGTTACAATGCAAACAGAAGATTCAAAAATAACTTTATATTCTTTATCACAAAATTGACTAATGCTTAGTAAATTATGCTTTAAACCATCTACTAACAAAATATTTTCAATGTACTTGGAGGGGGTGATACCAATGTTACCTATACCGATGATCTTTCCTTTACCATTGTCTCCAAAGGTGACCATCCCTCCATTCTTAACATCAAGTGTGATGAATTGAGATTCATCACCAGTCATGTGTCTCGAGCATCCACTATCAAGATACCATTTCCTGTTTGCTCCTTGGGATGCTAGACACACCTGCAGGCAAAAGTCAAGTTTTTGCTTTAGGTACCCAAGCTTTCTTGGGTCTTTTTTGGTTAGTCATAATAGTTCCTTTTGGAATCCATATTTTCTTTACATTTGAGTTTATAGATTTGTTAGAGAAACAAGTGTATGACTTGTGTCCTACTCTACCACATTTGAAGCAAGTAATATTAGAAAACTTGTTACTTGAAGAGTTTACATAGATATTTTTTAAATACTTTTGTTTCTTTAAGGGGTTATAGCCAAGTCCAACCTTATCATACACGGCCTTTTGATTTTCAAGAATCATATTAAGTTTATTAGAACTCAAGGTGAATTTTTCAACTATTGATTTTAGCTTGACAATTTTATTCTTTAAATTTTGATTTTCTTGAAACAGGGTAGATTTTTCTATTGAAATGCTCTCATTTTGTTTCAGTAAAGATTGATTTTTTGATTTTAGATCTTTGTTCTTTATCTCTAGTTTCTTTAGTTCATCAATTAAATCATAAAAAGCTTCATGAAGTTCTTCAAAGGTAAAGTCACTAGGAGTTTTGGAATTTACCTCATTTTCATGTGCCATAAGGCACAAGTTGGCTTGTTCATTTGAGTCTTCTTCTTCAGAGCTTGAGTCATCACTTCCACTCCAAGTGACCATCATGGCCTTCTTCTTGTACTTCTTGAGACCCTTCTTCAGTTGTGGGCATTCAGACTTAAAGTGTTCCGATTTCTTGCATTCATAGCAGATAAGAGGTTGGTCTTTATCCTTTTCTTTGCTATGTTTCCCTTTTGTGAGTGGCCTCTTCCTCATTCCTTGTTTCTTTTTCCTCAAAAACTTCTTGAATCTTCTAGTAATGAGAGCCATCTCTTCATCCTGCTCTTCATTTTTGGTATCATCAGTTTCTTCATCAAGTTGAGCTATGGATTTGAGGGTGATTGTTCTCTTCTTTTTGACTTCTTCCTCTTGATATTATTTCATGCTCAGCTCATGTGTCATCAGTGATCCAAGAAGCTCTTCCAAAGGTAGGATGTTCAGATCTTTGGCTTCTTGGATAGCGGTCACTTTAGCTTCCCAAGTTCTTGGTAAGGACCTGAGAATCTTTCTTACGAGCTCACTGTTAGAATAGGACTTACCAAGACTTTTTAAACCATTTATAATATCAGTAAAGCGAGTAAATATTTCAGTTATAGATTCATCATGCTCCATTTTAAAAAGTTTATATTTATGCACGAGCATGTTAATTTTGAATTCTTTCACTTGATTAGTTCTTTCATGAGTTACTTCTAATCTATCTCATATTTTCTTAGCAGACATGCATGTTGAGATACGATTGAATTCATTAGCATCTAGTGCACAATATAAAATATTCATGGCTTTAGCATTTAGTTGAGCCATTTTCTTATCAACCTCATCCCAATCTTTTTCGGGTTTGGCTGATTCCACACCATCAATAATTTTAGTGGGTGTGTGAGGGTCGTTTACTATGATACTCCACATATCATAGTCGAGTGCTTGAATGAAGATTTTCATCCGAGCTTTCCAATAGATATAGTTGGATCCATTGAAAAGTGGAGGTCGGTTAGTGGACTGCCCTTCGGTTAGAGAAGTGCCAACTTGAGTTGCCATAGATCTTTAGCTCTTTGATTGGTTAGATCAAAGTAGGGCTAGAGCACCGGACTCTGATACCACTTGTTGCCCAGCTATGCAACCCAAGAGGGGGGGTGAATTGGGTTTCTAAAAATTTTAAACTTAACTTTTAACTTATGAAGATTATTTAACAATAGCAAGATAAGTAAGGAGAGTGTAATTTATGCAAGGGTAATAGTTGGATGCAGGAATCCAAGAGAATAAAGAAGTTCTAAAGAAGAGCAATTAGGCACAATACAAATAAGAGGATTTATAGTGGTTCGGTGCCAATCTTGCACCTACATCCACTCTCCAAGCTCTTACTTGGAAATTCTAATCCACTAACTTGTATTCAACCTGAATACACTCGTCGAAACCTCTGACTCTAGCTATCCCAAGCTAGTCCACTTATTTTTTGGGTACAAGCCAACTCAATACAATCTGATTCAAGGTTCGGATCAACCTTCCCATATTTTGGAACCCTTCCAAAATAAAAAATAATAACTCAAAAGGAGTATTACAATTAACAACACAGATAATATAAAAGAAGCTCCTTTAATGAGCGAATGAGGATTTAAATATACTTTACTCAAATAGAAGAAAGCTCTTTTCGATTTTCTCAAGGTGGTTGGAGACTTGAATGAGCACTTAAGGAGTTGGTGAACTTGAATTAAAAGCTTCTTGAATGCTTTGAGTGGGCTCTTGTTTAGGGCTGAAAAGTATGCTTGGAATCCTCTTTTAAAACCCTTCTTTTTTTCTCTATATTTTTTATTCCCTCCTTTAAGTCCCTATATATATCTTCAAATAATGGTGGAGAGCAATCTGGGCTGAAATAGAATTGTTAGACCACATTAAATGAGCATTAAATGTACTTAAAATGGGTTAAAAACTAGCCGTTGCGAAACTTTTTCGTCACAGGGGTCGACTCATGGGGTCGACTCATGCTCATGGGTCGACTCATGGGGTCGACCTCTGTGAAAAATAGCAGAAAATAATGGTTCTATAATTTTGGCCAAAAAACAGCAGAGGTCGACTCATGGGGTTGACTCATGCTTGGGGGTCGACCCATGGGGTCAACTCACAGACTGTGCCAGCCAAAAAATTCTGCGTGCCATTCAGCCCTTTATGCCATGAGTCGACTCATGGGGTCGACTCAATTTTACAAACATGAATATCTTTCAAAATACACATCTAAAAATTATAAAATTTTCTCCAATGAATCACAAATCTTCTGTTCTTGCTCTTGATGCTTTCAAATCAGAATTTGGTAAAATTATAATTTTACCCCTGAAATACAATAAGTCTTTTTCAAGCGAAAATTATTAGTAACCCCCTCAAATACTTTGTAATCATCAAAATCAATTCAAGGAGCAACAACTGCCATATCAAATCGGATGTTCTAACTCCTCGAAACCTGTTTTAATTCATAAATAAATTTTTTTAGCTTGCATACTTGATTTGCTCTCCCACTTGAGACAAAATCCTCTGACTGAGTCATATAGACCTCTTCCTTAAGATTACCATTGAGGAAAGTGGTCTTGATATCCATCTACCAGATCTCATAGTCGTAGTATGTAGCTATGGCAAGCAAAATCTGAATTGAACTTGAGCATAGCCTCTAGTGAGATGGTTTCATCATAGTCAATTTCTTATCTTTATTTGAAATCCTTCGCCACCAACTAGTTTCGTAGGTTTTCATTTGACCATCTGCTCCGATCTTCTTCTTGAAGACCCACTTGTACTCTTTGGGATCACACCCTCAGCCGCATCAACCAAGATCTACACTTGGTTAGGATACATAGAGTTCATTTCAGATTTCATGGTTTCTAGCCATTTGTCTGAGTCTCTACTCATGATAGCTTTCGAATAGGTCAATGGATCATCATCCTAAATGATGTTGATCGAATTATCATTCTCAATAAGAAAATCATATCTTAGAGGTGCTTGATGTACTCTATCTGACCTTCAGAGAGGAGGTGTGTATTATGGATGTACCTCATCCTTGGGTACTTCTGATTGAAGATCTCCTTATAGTCCAACCGCAGATATTTCTGGATCAATTTGTAGGTCCTAAACTTCTCTAAATTCAATAGTCCTTCCACTATCTCCTTCTTGGATGAATTTATTTTTCAAGAAAGTGACATGTCTAAACCTGAACTCGGAAGTAGGGGGACTGGTGTTAGGTATAAAATAGCCCCAGCTGAAGTTCGCAAAGGGCCGAACCTTCCAGGGTTCTTCCGGCTTCCGACCTTGTATGGCATCTTTCTGAATTCCCTCGACCGATTGAGCTTCCATATTACCATTCGGACTTCTCCGATAATGAGCTCCTCCATTCACGTACTGGGCTGCTCCAAATGCTCTTTGGGCTTCAATATCAATCGATTTTTTATAGTGATCGACTATTCTCCGAATCTCTTCCAAACTTCTTCCAGCCACGATCAACTCTACTCCGAACTTCCTCTGAACTTCGTCAATGGCCGAGCTTCCCCAACAGTAGGACTTCTACAGTAACCAGACTCCATCCAAGTTTCTACGACGGTCGATCGCCTTCTGGATTTCACCCAAGCTCCTGTGAGAGCCAGACCTCTACCCCGAATTTCTATTGCAGGTGGACTTCATCTGAACTCCTACCAGGGCTGGGCTCCGTCCGAACTTCTACAGTGGGTGGATCACAGACAAGCTTCTACAACGAACAGCCTCCACCAGCAGGATCTCTACTCTGAACCTCTTTCGGACTTCGTTAAAGATCGAGCTTCTCCAGCGATGGAACTCCTACAATAAGCGGTCTACTCTGAACTTCTACGACAACTAGTCTCCATCCGGACTCCTACAATAAGCGGTCTACTCTGAACTTCTACGATAATCGATCTCCATCTGGGCTTCTACGGTAAGCGGTCTCCTTTCGGACTCCTACAGGAATCGGACTCCATCCAAACTTCTACAGCGGTTGGATTCCGGGCAAACTTCTACAACGGACGTGCTCCAGCAGTTAGATTTTTATAGTGACCGACTGTCTCTGGTGTCTTTCGTATCTCTCCGACCATCAACCTTCGACAGCGCCAGCCGACCTTCTGTCAGATTCCTCGTGCAACCGGACCTCTCCGATGGACAATCTTCAGACAAGCTTCTACATCAGGCAAATCCCAGATGGGCTTCTCTGGCAATTGGATTTCTACCGAACTTCACCAAAGAAAATTCTCCATCCGAGCTTCTACAGCAGATGACTCTCGCCTGCAGCATCAGTGCCCAAGGCACCCGACAACAGTGGACTCGTCAGCAACCTCAGAAACATCCGAGCTTCTCCTGGATTGCTGAGACAGAGAGTCATTCTGCTCCATCAGACGTCCCAGCCGAGCTTCAGCCATCAGACCCAAACTCTCTGGCGAGTCACGACAATGGCCACTACTTTGCTCCACTCCCTGTAACGGATTTCATGTAGCTTCACCACTCTCTGGCAAGTCGCGACAATAGACACCACTCCACTCTCCGTAACAAACTCCATGTGGCTCCGAACGGCCCACTACCAGACGGTTACAGACGTCGCTATCAATTAGTTATACTCTCCGTCTATAAAAAAGGAACCTCCAGATACGTTCTTCTCGAAGCTCAAAATTCTATCTCGAAACTCTGTTAAAATTCTCATTCGAGCACTCCATTTTTGTTGAGGTAGAGTACTGACTTGAGCATCGGAGGATCTTGCCGGAGCACCCCCAACTCCGGTTTAGACTTCCCTTGCAGGTCCCGATGACGAACGCGACCCCTCGACTCCAGCTTTTCCGACGTCGGTGGAATTCTGTACCAACAGAACCCATAGAGAAAAGAGAGAGAGATGTGCAACATTGAGGAAAGAAAGAGCAAGGAGGTTCCTGGACAGCAGTCACTTCAAGGGTTCAAGGGGGTCTTCCTAGAGAGAGCTTTTGTGAGGGAGAACTTTTTGTGAGGAAGAAATTGAGTGTACGAGGGTTGAGAGTGAAATCTCCTCTTGTAATATTTTTTTTTCATAGTGAAGTTTGCATGTCCCGTGGAGGCGAGCCCTTTTTTAGTTGATTCACATATTTTAATTATTTTTTATTTTATTTCTTCTTTCTTCCTACTATATCATGTAGTATCGAAAAGTTTCTGAAAGGTGGTGTCCTGGCCAGACATCCACCAACAAGAGAGGGAGTGGATAAAGGATGTAAGAATTGAATGATCAATTCATCTGCCACCCCCTATTTATAGCAACAGAGGAGGCACCAACAGAGAAGCCATGTCCCTACTGAAAAGGCATATCTGATTCACATATCACTTGTCTAAGAGTCTTCAAGCAGAAAGACTCATCAGGGTGTGGTATGTCGAATCACTCCTCACGCATGCGCGCCCAAAAAAAGATGCAATTGGCATCTCTTCTGCTTCCAAATTTGTGTGAAACTTTGCCATGTATTATCTAGATTCAAAAAGGAAGCAAATCTATAAGGGACACCTTCTTTTGAGATGGAATTCAAATCACAGAAGGACTCTCAATTTGGTCTCTCAAGAAGCTAGAATTTTCACACGTGCTATCATACTTATCAAAAACTAAGATTAGATCCAAATTTCAATCAATCTTATTAGAATGATCCTTGGCCAATTTTTTTATGTGTGTGACTCATTGGATTTCACATCTAGCTAGCATTAGGTTTAGATGCAAGTTGATCTAATTTGATTAGACTCCTAATCGATTAAAGTCCAAAATGAGCTAATTCGAGTTCAGCAATTAGAATCCTTTCTAATTGACGATCGAATTAAATTTTTTAATTCAATCAAATCTATAAGTCAAGATTGACATCTAGCAACATATTATAACTATCTAAAAAATATAAAATTTGATAGAAATATCAAATATATCTTTCAATGAAAAGTTACCATGCAATTCAATCCTTCGATTATCCTGCATCCCGAATATATTCATGAGTATAGAATTATGTCAAACTTAAAGATATATTCATATCAATTCTCCATCAACCAATGATAACTCTAATGAAATATTAGAAACCCTATCTAATCTTCATATTGCTTTGGTCAGAAACTTTCAGAGTCATCTAGAGATGAGAATTCATAGGATGTCATCTCTTCTTACTAAAAGCGATCGATTTTTTATTAATCGACTCACAAGCTCCATACACACTACTCCATATCTAAAATATCCTGTACATGTCTTAATATCATGCCTAGGTATAAACTAAAATATGGGTTCATATGCATAAGATTTCATGATGATCTCAAGTCTAAGGATCACTTGGACAACTCCTACTTAGAGAACGATCTTTTGATATGCAAGTAAGACTTCCATAAGATGTTCTCTATTGGTGAGTCAATTTAGTGAACTCATTTTTTAATAAGCATCCACATCTTTATATTAGTATCCTCACATAAGTGGCTAGTAAGATCAGCCACTCTCTCCATCGAGCATACATAGGATGTGTCAGTCTTTTCGAAATATTGATCTCCTACTCAATGCTCCCACGATCAAAAATATTTAAGATTAGAATTTTAAAATGTTAGGTCTCACAAAAATGACCCATTCATGTCTCTTAAAATCATTGCCCTAATCTTTGAGGTTCATCATAATCTTAAACATAGTAAGATGTAGCTAAAATGATGAATCAATACCTCATATATAAATAATATCATCACAAGAATTGAAAGATTATAAAGAAAAATCCCACCGCATCACTCATATGATTAGCTTATAGAGCACTCTTCTTTTAGGATCATTGATCCGAAAATAATCTTAGTGAATTTTCACAATCCACCAGTGATATCTAACAATATGTAGTGACAACCCAACAAAATAAAAAAATCTAAATCTCTAGGTACAGTTACCGTATGATTCAGTTCCTCTATTATGAGTCCCGACTTGACAAAGATCATGAAGAACTCGTCAAACCCCATTGTCAGTCATATGCTAGATTGGCTCAACTAGAGTTCATCTATAAATCTCATGAAAATTTTTTTTCAGTATTCACACTTGCTTCGGTTGAAGACTTCTGAACTTAGTCTTGTTAATCATATAGGACTATCCCTTTTCTATCAAGATCGATAAATTTTATTTAGGTGCATCCTACTCTAACAACGAACTTAAACCTACTGTAGCCAACATATACAGCAAAAATTTGAATACTAGGGATCAAAAAAATGTGTAGTTAAACTTAGTAGCCTCGTTGTGAATAGCCAACACACCGTAGATCAAAGGACCACTCACACCACTACAGTATCGAGAAAATCACTGATGAGTGAGTAGATATCCAAATAATTTTTCATGTTGGCCACACTCAGTGTAAGTTATTCTCTAGCAACCACCTGCACTCTCACTCTAGTTTTTACACTGCAAACTCGAGACTCATCTGTCCATGAGGGAGGTGATCTATGTATTGATCTTAAATGAATTGATCACTATCCTTCATGATGATCCTATGATTGAGAGTATTTAGAAACTAATCACTAATGATGTATGTCTCAAATACTCAACATCTTGAGAATATATAAAATTATTTTTATTAATTTTTAAGATAAATCAGTGACACATAAATATGATTGAAGATAAAAATATCCTTTATTAATAATAAAAATTTTATAAGTATAAAAATAGATCCTGAAATTATAAATGTATTAGTCAATAATTGATTTCTAGAGAACACATCTAACACACCGATGAATTGGCGGCTGTTATCCATGATTAGCACTCATGGAAGCCCAAATCGGTATATGATGGACTTTCGAACAAAATTCTTTGCCTTAGCTTCAGTGATATATATCAAAGGTTCAACTTTCATCCACTTAGTAAAATAATCGATAGCGACGAGCAGAAACTTGTGTTAGTCCGATGCTTGACAAAATAGTCTGAGGATGTCCATTTCCTATTGCATGAAGGATCAGGGCACACTGTTAGAAGTCAGTGGTATGACAGGTCAATGCTAGATTTTAGCTTTCTGTTGGCATTGATCACATCATTTGGATAGATTGACCGCATCTTGCTGTATAGTGGACCAGTAATATCCTTATCGAAGCACTTTATAGGCTAGCGTCCACCCTCCAAATGATTTTCATATATTCTCTCGTGCACATCTCATAGGGTATAATCAGTCTCGGAGGGGCATAAGCACTTAAGGAGTAGTAAAGAAAATGACCTTCTATACAACTTACCTTCATAGAGGATGCAGTGGGATGTCTAGTTTTTGAGTTTTCAATCTTCCTTCAGATCTGACGACAGCATCCTATCTCTGAGTAAGTGGACTAGAGGGTCTATCCACCTCGGCTTGTTATCTACCTGTAGTATTGAAGTGGGCTCCTTAGTGCTGGGCTATTTTACTACCTTAAAGAGAGATTCCTTAGGTAGGTCCCTAGTGTTGAAGTCACTAGCTTAGATAGTAGGTCAACTTGGGAATTTTTTGACCTCGACACATGCTAAATATTAAAGCTGGTGAATATGGAGATTAGATTTTTTACCTTATGCAGGTATCTTTTTATATTTTACTCTCAAGCTTCATAGTGTCCTCGAACTTGACTAACTACTAGCTAGGAGCCACTATAGACTTTCAAGTTTTGTACTTCCAACTCTTCACTATTTTAAATCCAACAATGAGGGCCTCATATTCTATCTCATTATTGATGGTTGGAATTCAAAGCACAAGGCATACACCGCAATGGTTCCTTCTAATCCAATGAGGATCAAATCTGCTCCTAACTCTGTAGAGCTTGATGATCCATCCATGTGCATAACCCACAGTTCCTCGATCTCTTCCTCGAATAGGTCTTCTCTCACAGACTTGGCTTTCATGGGGTTCTCTTCAGGTATGGTACATTTCAAGATGAAGTTGGCCAGTATTTATGCTTTGACAAAAAGATGGATTTTGAACTTTATATCAAACTCCATGAGTTTGATTATGCACTTTGTTAGTTGACCCGATGCATCTGGTTGATGCAGGATGGGCTTCAAGAGCTGATCAATTAGAAGCATGATAGTATGGGCTTGAAAGTAGGGTCGAAGTTTTTGAGCCAAGATGATGAGGGCGTAGATCAGCTTTTTGAGCCTTGAATATTTGATCTCTACATCATGAAGAGTTTTACTGATATAGTAGATTGGCCTTTGGATCTTATTTTCTTCACAGATGAGCACCAAGCTTATTGCAATTTGGAAGATAGCTAAACAAAAGAACAGCTCTTCACCTAGCTTTGACTTGCTGAGTAGCGGGAAACTGAGATAGACTTTTAGCTCCTCGAATGCCTGCTGACTTTTCTTGGCCCATTTGAACTCTTTTGGTTGCTTCAGAATCTTGAAGAAGGAGAGGCAATGCTCAGTCGATGGGAAGATGAATTGGTTGAGGGTAGCTACCCTATCCATGAAGTGGCAGACTTCTTTTATGGACCTCAAGAGACTCAGCTCTTGTATAGCCTTGATCTTGTCTGGGTTAGCTTCGATGCCTCATTGTGAAACCATAAAATTGAAAAATTTTTTAGAAGTGACCCTAAAAGCACACTTTGTAGGATTTAGCTTTATCTGGTATTTATCGAGAGTGGTGAAGGTTTCTCTGAGATCGATGATGTGACCTTTTGAGGCTTAACTCTTAACCAGCATATCATTCACATACACCTTCATATTTCGATCGATCTATTTTTTAAAGATTTTATTTACTAGCTACTGGTAGGTGCACTTGCATTTTTCAAGTCAAAGGGCAAAATCCTGTAATACAAGAGATCTTGATCGGTTACAAAAGTAGTTTTCTCCTCATCTTTAGATGCCATCCAGATTTGATTGTAGCTAGAAAAAGTATTCATGAAGGTTAGGAGCTTATGGCCCAATGTAGATTCTACTAGTTGATCAATCTAAGATAGAGGATAGCTGTCCTTTAGGCAAACTTTGTTTAGTTCAATGAAGTCTATGTAGATCTCCAATTTTTCATTTGTCTTCTTCATGAGGACTACATTCACATGCCAATCTGGATAGGTCGCCTCCCTAATGAAAATGGTATTGATTAGTTCATCTACCTCTTTGGATATAGCTTTTTGCCATTTTGAGGTGAAGCTTTGCTTCTTCTGCTTGATGGATCGGTACAAGGAGTCCACATTCAACCGACATATTATGGCTTTAGGGTCGATTCCTGACATATCCACAGCCGACTAGGAAAAGACATCCATGTTTTCTATAATAAGGAAGCGAGCTAATTTTTGGTTACCTCGTTTAGGTTCAACCCAATCTAAACCATGTGCTTGTCACTTCCATCATGCAAGGGAATTGTGACAAGATCCTCCACTGGTACACCCCATTCTTCGGTTAGCTCATTACAGGTGTCTAGCCCTTCAATAAGGAGAGCATTGGATAATCTAGCTCTCTGGAGGGTGATTGTGTAGCAATGCCAAGCGAACGTCTGATCTCCTCAAACTTCTCTAACCCCATGCCTAGTTGGAAATTTCATTAGAAATAGTAGGTTGATACCAGGGCTTTAAGGGCATTCAACACCGATCGCCCAAGGATAGCATTATATACAAAGGGCGCTTTGATGATCAAAAAATCAATTTGGGTAGTAGACTATCAGAGCTCCAAACCAGCCATGACTGGAAGGATAATGACCCCGTCGATCAGTATGGTGTCTCTAGTAAAGCCTACAAGAAGAGAATCTAGTCTACCCAATCGATCCGAGATAATGCCTATTTTGGAGAATGCATCATAAAATAAAATATTAGCTGAGCTTCAATTATCTACTAAGATATGACGTACATCATAATTATAATATTTAAAGATACAACCACCACATCATTGTTCGGGAGCTGAATCTCCTTCGTATCTTCTTCGGGGAAAGTGATAGCTTCCTCAAACTTTTGCCTTTCGGTAGACTCCCAGAGCTTTAATCCATCATGCCCCCCAGTAATGGCATTAATTACGTTGACTGTAGGTCAATTTTTTGCTGGATCTTCTTGTCGTGGCTGTTCTAGCTGACAAGGCACCCTTGGTGGGTCCTTATGTTCTCCTCTTATGCATCGGATGAAACAATCCAGTCAATCTCATCAGATGAACTCCTTGATTTCATCTTAAAGCTAGATGCAGTTCTCGGTGTTGTGGCCATGATCACGGTGGTAGAGACAGTACCTATGTCAATTATGCTATTCTGATCAAGACCGCATTCTCTCTACCTTAGGAAGCTGCTCCCTAATTTTCATGAGCACTGGAGTCCTGGATGTATTTTGAGGAGTGTAGCTTGTGAACCTCCTCGGCAAGATGAAGCTGTCCATAAGGGCTTCTAGGTCATCAGCCCTGAGGAGAGGTTATGGATCATCGATGTCAGGGCAGAGTTTTGGACCATAGCCGACTACTTGGGGGATTCCCCCGATTAGGGAGAGTTTCGAATCTTCCTTCTTTTCCTTAGTCATAACATCGGTTGAGGTCCCATGCTTCCCGAAGGCTTCTTCGATTCGATAATATTTTTTCGCTTGATCTAGCATTTTTGTGAAGTCTTTCAGATATTTTTCTCTAGGGAGAAGAGGAGGGAGTTCTTCTGAAATCCACCTTTTAGGATGGTCATCACGACCAAATGGTCCAGATCACGTATTTCTAGGATGGCCATATTGAAATGGCTCATATAGGCTTAGAGTGATTTTTCTTCCCTCTGCTTGATGTTTATCAGGGATCAAATTTCCATCCCTATCTTTTACTGCTGAGGAAGTGGGTTACGAATGACTAGCTCAACTGGTTAAATGAATAGATGGAGCACAATTTCAAATCCGAATACCACTCTCGTGTTGTCTTCTTGAGAGTCGAGGGGAAGGCTTGGTGTAGAATTTCATTGGTTGCTCCGTGAAGAAGCATGAGAGCCTTGAATCTCTCCAAGTGATCCACTAGGTCGATTGATCCATCATAGTTCTCCAACTAAGGTATTTTGAAGTTGGTGGGCAGTGGCTCTTACATGATCCTATCGCTAAAAGGTGGATCTATATGAAAATTGGTTTGATCATTTCAGTCAGCAACCTGATGTTGCAGTGCCTCAATTTATCGATTCATCCCTTAGAATTTGTGGTCCATGTCAACATCACGAGTCGTATAGACTTGGCACGATGAAGATCAGCCCAGAATAGATCCCTTGCTAGAGTGAAGGGTAAGAGAGCATCTCCTCTGCTTGAGACTTTGAGGTCAACTCAACTACATCTACCTTCCTCCTTTGGACTCCAAGGGGGAGGCTGGGGTGATTGCTATTGGGGTGCCTCTTGCACCAGGCTAGATTATTGCATGGCATTAATCATTGCAGCCAACACCTGTATCTAGGCGACGAGCATGTTGAACTGATCCTAATTTACCCCTGCAGCTGGCTGGGAGGGCTGCAAAGGCATCTTCGGCTATTGAGTCGGGCAATGATTTTCAATTGGATTTTCTATTGGTTGGCTTATCATGGCATTGGAACATTGTAAGGAAGTTATTCGTGGTGGCATTCATCGTTGCGGCCAACACCTGTATTTAGGCGACGAGCATGTTGAACTGATCCTAGTTTACCCCCGCAGCTGGCTGGGAGGGCTGCAAAGGCATCTCCAGCTATTGAGTCGGGGCATAATTTTCAATCGGATTTTCTATTAGCTGGCTTATCATGGCATTGGAACATCGTAAGGAAGTTATTCACGGTGGCATTGCTATAGATCTCATACTTCTTCCTAAAAATTAAGATCGAAACTTTTCTTTAACGTCAATCTATTATTACAGATTTTTGACTTGGGTTGGTTGGGCTGGAGTTGAGCGGCGATAGTGAGATGACGGTGGTCGAACCTGTAAAAGAAGTCCCTGATCAGAATTGACTTTGGCAATACCCTCCAATATTTAAGTCAGAAATTTACTAACAGATGAGAAGGAGTACGAGAAAATAAATAATTACGTATCGTGAGGGTCTCCTGATTATCTCTATTTATAAATTGAGACGAGAGCCGTAGGAGAGAAGAGTTGTGGAAGGCTATCTCGACTTCTTCTAATGTGTCATTCCAAGATTTTCAGTCTGATTTTTAGGATTTAGCGGTTGTGGTTGCCTTATTTGGTCCATAAATAGTTGCTCTCAGCAGTTGTGTGATTTGAAGGGAGTATGTAGGTACTTCCGATCAATCATTCTAAGTATGGCAATCTAAGCAGAGATCGACTGAAGCATAGATCGATGGCTGACCCATGAGGGCTGACCGAGGCATGGGTCGGCGGCTGATGCATGAAGGTCGTTGGATGATGCATGAAGGTCGTTGGATATAGAGGTCGGTGGTCGATGCACGACGATCAATCGTAGTTGAGATTTGCTAGCTGATAGATGGATCGATAGTCGATCCCAGATTAATTGCTACCGAGATTGATGCGAGCAATAGAGATTTTCTATCTGTAATATATCTATTTTATGCTAGAACTTTTTAATATAATCATTCTCAATTAAAAAAAATAAAAATATATAAAATTATAAATATATTTTGTGTTTAATTTTTTAATATCTTATTTGATTATTATTTACTAAAAATAATTTTTGAAACTATCCACGTATAGTATATCTGTTGGGTTCCAGTTGTATTTTTGGCAAAAAAAAAAATAATTCTCCATCTTTCGGGACGCCACCAATCATTTGATTATACAGCATCCGTTTTGAGAAGATAGATTTCAAAAAAAAAATAAAATACTTTAATATCCGTACAGAATGCTATCCATCTGCTAACGTGCATCCTTCCTCCTTTCGGTTGCCCCGAAAAAAACTACCCAGGACTCCATTGCCGGAACGTGTAACCTAACCTTATCCACTCCCTCTCCCTCCTGTCCCTTGAAATAATTAATAATAATGATAAAAGGAAAACCGGCTACGGCTTCATCACGAAGGTCCACTCGTCCAATCCACCCCAACATCACGCCACGTGTCAATTACAGAAAACATTAAATCCGTCGTACTTCCGCCTCCCCACTGATTTGATATTTTCACTCTACTCATTTCTGTTCCCTGCTCCGCAGATTCCAATTCCCTTCCTTGGACACATAGAAAAACAAGAGTCTGAATATCAAGGATCCTCAAGATATGTACTGGGAAGGGAGACCGCGCGCAGTGCGAGAAATGGAGCCCGGCGGCGAAACGGAGGAGGCGGAGGCGGCGCCGCCGAGGGTTCTGGCGGTGCTGACGCAGGTGCTGGAGCGGCTGGTGGCGCGGAACGACAGGATCGGCCCGGAGGCGGAGCGATGGCCGGAGAATGCGGAGGACGGGTGGCAAAGGCGGCAACGGGGCCTGGCGGCGTTCCGGGCAGCCCGGCCGCCGAGTATCAGCGTGGGAAAGTACCTGGAGCGGATTCATCGGTACACCGGATGCAGCCCCTCATGCTTCGTGGTGGGATTCGTGTACATCGATCGGGCGGTCCACCGCAACCCGGGATCTCTCGTCGTATCGCTCAATGTCCACCGTCTGATCCTCACCAGCGTCCTGATCGCCTCCAAGGTTCTCGACGACATGTAAGCTATTTTATTTCTTGCTTTCTTTTAAATTTTGGACGATCTGGACTAATTAACTTTTGTCCCCCCGATTCTGATCAAACAATGAAGAGAGTGTGAGCGTGGTTGGAGTTCAATCAAGACACTCCAACAAATATTTATGAACCCCAATGACTGAATGGCTTCCATACTATCACATGCAGCAAACTTTGGCATTTAGAAGAACAATAATTATCTTCCAAATAATTATAATAAGGAGAAAACGGAAACAGAAACATTGCATGTGATGCGGCAAGTTGGTAAATTTTTATAAAACTTCTTCCTATATGGTATGTGATTGCTTGTTTATATTTATTTTATTTTGTCGATAACTATTGAGGGAATAATAATTCTATGTCCGATAGGATAGGAATTTTATGGTGCTTATATATTCTTAGGCCATTTATATGAATACTTGGGTTTTTATTTAGGCTTCTAACATCTATTTGAATTTTTTCAATATGAGATGGGACTTGCTTCAATATCCGAAATACAAACATATATATATATATATATATATATATATATATATATATATTATATAAATTTTGTATGATTTTTGGACTATCATTGGACTACCATCAAATACTGGAATACTGCATCAAAGAAAGGTAACTGTGATATATATATATATATATATATATATATATATATTATATAAATTTTGTATGATTTTTGGACTATCATTGGACTACCATCAAATACTGGAATACTGCATCAAAGAAAGGTAACTGTGATAAAATTTAATGCGCCTATCTATCAAAAGCCCTAATTTAGATAAAATTATCCTTCATTAAATGTTGCAATAGGTTTTAGAACCATGTGCCATCAAAGTACCAGAAAACCCTTTTGCTAGTGAGATTAATTTTTTCTTCTAATTGTTAAGTTGGGTGTTCATTGGTTGAATTAAAACCTTCTAATGATTAATTAAGAGCAATTTTAGATTCATAAGACTTTTATTAAAGATGAAAACTTGAGAGGAAGACAACTCAAGGGGAAAAATATAAAAGTTTTTAATTCTTTAGAGTGATGTGATTAAGGCACATGCGGAAGAGAGGATGAAAGAATATTTATGTTCTTGTTTTTCTAATCTCATTCAGAAATACTATTTGGTCTACAAAAAGTTCAAGCAAGATGTGAGGGTTGAAGGATTGCATAAGCATAACAGTCAACCATCTTGGTCAAGAGTGGAGAGGAAAATAATAGAGGAAGAAAAACAGCAACCCAAGCCTCTTTTATAAAAAATTGATTCAGTTCCTTACAGCAGTTCAAGTCTTCCAAACTCCAGCTGATCGTTATCGTAGATGGTCAAAAATAAAAACTAACTTAAACTATATAGATAAGGTGAGTCGGAATCATTTTTACAGAGTTCTAAGATAATTATTTTAAAAAAAAAAAAATAAAAAAAAATTGATTGTAGAAAGATTAAAAAGAAATAGAATAGAATTAAATTAACAGTGTAAATTAATTTATAAAAAAAAATAAGTTAGAGAAATAATTCAGAAATATCGAATCCATCATATAAATTAGATTTTTTTTATATTGTAATATTAATTCTTGTGATTAATGTATTAGTACAGCTTATTTTTTAAGGGGTACAGACTGTATCAGTAGATCACAGCTCATCGTGTCAAAGTATAAACTATCTAAATTCAATAACAAGATATAAAATTTAATCTAACATAGCACGATCTATCTCTCCTAGATACGTACCGTATCAAGGGATCATGGTACGTCAGTGAAGGGTATAGGCCGTGTAGACTAAATCAATATCTTAAAAAAATAAAAATATATAAAATAAAAATATAATTTTATTATATAAAAATTAAATATATGAAAAAAAAAATTTATTTACAGACTTCATTGCATTTCTGGATTGAAAAAATTTAGCCACACATCAAGATTTACTTCTTTTGCTCCTATCTTTTTTCTCTGATTCCGCTGCCATTCGCTCCTCTTCTCGTGCTGCCATTCGCTCGGTCTCTGCTCGCTGCTTTTCTCTTATTTCAAATGCTCTTCTTCTCGTGCTGCCACTCGCTCGATCTCTGCTTGCTGCTCTTCTCTTATTTCAAACTCCTCTATTTTTACAGCACAACTTCTTTGAGTTATAAACGTCCAAGGACTTTCAATTCCCACCGTCTTAAGATTTCAAGACTTTATCCGCATCCCGGCATCGTGTTTCACGTGAGATCCCAGCGTCCATATGTTTTTGAATTCCCTGTGGGCCCTGAACCATTTAAACCACCAAAGGCCACTTTATTGTTTTGATTTGAATCCCATGGAAGCCGGCTGCTTTGTTTTCTTAGTTTAAATTGCTATTGTGGACCCAAAGAAGCTGTGGACCCCAACATTTAAAACCCCGTCACAAGCTATATTTAAATTGCTTTCTTCTTTCATTCATTAATCATGTTTAAACATCTCTCTATGGACCTTCTGTGGACCGCCCCATGTCCACTGTGAACACGCCCATGTGGACCCTTCTGAAGATACACCAGTCCGCATTAAGCCATATTTTGGGCCGAGCAAACCTTCTGTGGGCCGGGCTTTTAGATAGTTTTAGGCCTATCTTTGGATCATCATTCGGAGTTCATTTTAAATTCAATTTGTTTCCAATTTTCTTCTTTTTAACCTGCAAATCAAGCTCTTGTATTGCTGATTGTTTTTCCTGTAAAACACAAGCAAAAAGCATCAATTATTAAGAAATAAAAGTTAATTAGTATATATTTTGATATTTTTATATTTATCACACCCTCCAACTTGAACTTTGCTCGTCTTCGAGTAAAAAAAAATTTAGAATTAAGTACCGTTTAACTTAAAGTTTCAAATTTCACTAGATAATTTTGAATCACTGATGTCCAGTACAGTGTGAGTGAGATATGTCATTGGAATATTAATATTAATTAATATGAGAGTTAAACTAAGAATACTAAATTTTTTTTTGAATTTTTCTAAATTATTATTACATTTATCTCCAAATCATTAACCTACATATGGATAAATATATTGTTACTTCCGTCCTTCATTTATTAATTAATTTTCTCTCTCTCTCTCTCTTTTAATGTTGTACTGCTATTGAGTATCTTAATCCCTTAAGCTTTCTGTTTAACCCATGTAGCCAGTTTTCAGCCAATGACTCTTAAATCAGATGGCTTTAGGGCACTAAGTATAGAATACCCTTCGGACCTACTTGCTCGAATCAAACAGACTACGAGTTAAAGCTAGCTTTACAACAAGCTTCTTTGCCCTTCATATCTTTTGACGAGAAACTCAATGCTTGCTTAGGCAAAGAGGCCCGGTTACTCAGCATGAAGTACTTGAAAACTTATATATATATATATATATGAAGAAATGTATAATTGCCCTATACAAGCCCATAAGAAGTAAACTCTTTTTTGACGCTGGTAAGAAAATTTAGAAATGCTCAAGAAAACTGTTTAAGTTCTAAACTTAACTCTTTATCGAGTTTTCTTAATATTTGATCCCTCGATATTTCACAAACTCTTTAATCTGTACATCAATTTTTTTTTAAAAATGCTTGGTTTAACTCGATTCATAAGTGTAATCAGATGCTTAAATGCTAAATACTAACTTACTTGAGGACTTAAAAAAAAATTTTAAATTGAGCAAAGCAGCAAGTTTAGAGAACACCGACCAATCATTGAATAAATTTAAAGCGGTTGAGGCAACATTGTCAATAGAAGATCTTTTGTGAAGGAAAAGACGAGCATTACGCTCTGAGAACAATAGACTGAGTTTTTTTTTTTTCCAAATTCTTAAGGATCCACTTCTAACATAAGAACTTGAGAGATGATTGTAGATGAAAAACTCAGAGAGTGGAGTTGATTGCTTTCCAAATATTTGAGAAGAGGCTGTAATTGGAGAAGATGTGTTCAATAGACTCTGGTGTAGTGGCACAAATCAAGCAACCTCCTAAATTCTGTCCAAGCTTTTTACCAACAACTTCTTTAGTATTCAATTTGTTTTTCCAACAAAGCCATATGAAACATTTGATTTTTAAAGGTGCAAATAGATTCCAAAGACAGGAGGCAACCTTGCATTTCACAATAGTGGAGTTGAGGAAGTAATACATTGAAGAGGTTGTGAAATTACCTAAGTTCTTGGCTTTCCAACAAATCCTATCTCCGTCTAAGTTGAAAGTAACCATATTTAATAAATGAATGGGCTGCTAAAATTCAACATGGGCTTGAGAAGATGGGTTTGAAGGTGGTTTAATTCTCCATCTGTGGGCATGTTGGTGGAAAAAATGTGCCACAGTGTCATTTTTGCGACAACATTGAGACTATAGTACTAGGAATAAGATTTGAAGTGGTACTTCGTAAGTCCAATTATCCTTCTAGAAAAAAGTTTCTTTGTTGTTCTTAACTATGTGTTGATTTCTATTCCAAAAGATCGATAAAGCTTTTATGACATTATGCTAAAGATTTGAGCAATGTTGTATAGGCTTCCAATTGCAAGAGAGTCTAACCTTTTTATGATAAGCCAATTGCACGAGTTTTTTCCAAAGATCAGACTTAGTTGACAACATACTCCAACCCCACTTAGCAAGGATGGAGGTATTTAATTGAGTGATATCTTTTATCCTCAGACCTTCTTCACCCTTCTGCATGCACACAATTTTTCAATTTATCTTACAAGAGTCTACTGGTAAAAGAAGCCCCACTCCATAAAAAGGATTATTGATAAGAGTCAATCCTTTTGGTAAACCAAGCTGGAAATCTAAACAATGACATACAAAACAATGGTAGTGAGGTGAGAATGGAGTTTACCAACATTAGGCACCCTACAAAAGAAAGAGAATTAGCTTTTCAAGTGGCCAATCTAAATTCAATGCGCTGTATCAAAACTATCCAGTCAACTTTGGAGAGTCTTTTACTTTTCAATGGCAAGCCGAGATACTTGATTGGAAGAGCCAAGACACAATGAAGGAGATTGAACTCTTTTAAAAATTGATAGCAAGGTTGGAGGTTTGCTCAAAGCTAAAGAGAATAATCTTTAAGATGGCAATAAACTTTTTCTTTACTTTAAATAAGATAAGAGTGTCATCTGTATATTGAAAAAATTTGTGCCACCACTTATCCAAAGATTACAAAGTCCCTTGAAAATGCTTTCTAAAGCAGTCTTTTCAAACATCCTAAAGAGTGGGTCGACCGTTAAGATAAAAAGAAAAAGCGATAGGAGGTCACCTTACTTCAAATCTTGTTTACAATGAACCCAATCTCCAACTTTACCATTTACAACAACATCTACTATTGAGGAGGAAAGTACATTTTGTATCCACCCAATCCACCTAGGTGGCAAGTTGTGCTAACGCAATATCTTCAGTAAATAAGCACGAGATGCTCTATCAAATGCTTTAGAAAAATCTAGTTTGCATATCAAATCATCAGTAGAAGCTTGATGCAAATGATGAATAATCTCAGAGAGCACAAAGAAAATTATCCAGGATAGATCTGCTTTTGATATAAACTGTTTGTGCCGCATCGATAAAGGAGTTTAGAAAAGGCCGTAACTTGTTAGTTAACACTTTGGTAAATATTTTCAAGCAACTACGAATTAGGCTAATTGATGAAAAATTAAAAGTCGGAGAGGCTGTTTCAATCTTAGGAATGAGAGTGAGAGGGGCATAATTTGTTTTGGCAAGATCGAAATTGACATCATACATCTATTGAAGAAAGATAGGAGATCAACCTATACCAAGTCCTGGAAATACTGAAAAATGATCATGGTAAATCCATCAGGACTAGGCTTTTGTCACCTTGAAAACTAAAAATAGCAGCTTTGATTTCTTCTAAAGAGAAAGGAGCATCAAGATAATTGAGATCAAGTTTTGAGGGTGGGTAAAGGGCTGCCCAGTCCAGATCAGACTGAGGAGTGGAGGCCATGCATGCCAAAGATACCTTTGAAATTCTATTTGAATACCTTGAGAATGCCTTTTCTATTAGTAACCTCATTTTCCTACCCATTAATGTTTGTGATCCAATTGAAATTCCGACGTGCATTTGCAGCTTTGTGGAAAAAAGAGGTGTTGTTATCACCATCCTTGAGTCAATGGACTTTGGCTCATTGTTTCCAATAAACCTCTTCATCTCTATATATGCGACATAGCTCTTGTTTGAATTGTGACTTCAAATTGATTTCAGTAGGGGAAAGCGGATTGACCTCTTCTTTTGAGTCAAGCTCATGAATGAGGAGGAGCAACCTAGATTTGTTGCATCGGACCTATGACCTCACATTTGAAGACCAAGATTTCAACCTCTTTTGTGTTGCTTTAATTTTGAAAACTAGATTTGACACGGAGTCCTTTGAGCCAATTGAGTTTCAAGCATCACCAATAACCTTAGCCATATCATTTTTCAGATAACTAGTTTCAATCAAACCTAAATAGTACTTTTCTCTTAGATGTAGTAGTAATGGTCAGTTTCACAGGTGTTTGATCTAAGCATGGGTTGGCGAGTGCAAATTGTAGAGCATGAGGAAAGAGATCATCCCATTCAATGGAGATCAAGGGCGTGTTTGGTTCACAATCAAAATCAGAATGGGAATGAAAATTGAAATGGTTCGGAATCGAAATCGAAATGGTCAAATCATCCGAAGTATTTGGTTCGTGATCGGAATCGAAATCAGAATCGAAATTAGAATGAAAATTTAAATCCATAGAGAAGAGTAGAGATTGAGTTCTATATAGATTGAGCTATTCCCATTCCACCATTGAATCGAAATCAGAATGAGACTCCTCCTAACTAAACTGTTAGAATGAGAGTCACCCATTCTAATTTCGATTCCAGATCCCCACTCTCCCCAACCAAACACCCCCCAAGAATCTATCTGACTTTGCCAAAATTGGTGATTCCTTGTGATTGCTCCAGGTGTATTTCCTATCTTTCAGAGGTAAGTCAATCAGATGAGATGCATGAATGAAGGAGATGAATGCTTTAGACACTTTCTTTGCTTGAGAGGCTCCATTCCTTTCATGCATCTTGATGGTGGCATTGAAGTCACCCCCCCACTATCCAGGGGCCACTGAAAGCAGCTCTAACTTGTCTAAGTTTGTGCTAGAAGGTGGTTTTCAAATCATAGTCAGTGGGACCATACACAGTTGTAAAAGTCCAAGTAGTGTTTAGAAAATTATCCAGCCAATGAACAGTTATAGAAATTTATCCAATTTCCTTTCTAAGTAGAATAAATCTTTTAGCATTCCAACTCAGTAGTAAACTTCCAACTGAACCTATTGAGTTATAAACAGCCCAACTGCAGATTTTTCCCCTTGAGATTGATCCTAGAATGGCTGGGCTAGATTCATGGAGTTTCGAATCTTGAAGGCTAACAGCATGACAATCATTCACTACAATGAAGTCTCGCACAGTCCTTCTTTTGATAGGATCTCCCAAACCACGAACATTCCAGCTTAGTAAAGACATGAATATAGATCAAACAACTAGGTTGAGACAATGAATTCCACATTGTTGGTTATTTGGAGAACATGAATCCTATCTTTTCTAAAATGTGCTTTATCCTTGTTTGTCAATTTAGTATCATGAGAAATCCTTCTTCTAATAGGAAATGTATTTCCCAACTTTATGGAGAATAATGTTCTTCAATTCATGTTAGATCAATAGAAGGGCATGTCTCATTAGGCAAAAGGATGTATAATTTAGCAAGCTCTAATAGCTTATTTGTTGAGCTTCTTTTTGGAAGACTATGGAATTATGGTTTTCATGTTGCTTATTCTCCATACTTTAGATCCTCTTAAAGCTAGCTGTGTGATTTCTTTTGGTTGGATTTAATTTACTTAAGTCAATTAGTCTTATTTTTATCCTAGTTAACAAGTGATTTTGCTAACTACTCATTCTCCTATCCATTTAATGAAATTTTAATGAACTCAAGTGGGCACTATGACCCAACCTACATTTGGCAAAATGCAGGCAGGTTTAGGCTTGACATGCATGGATTTGGGTTGTAAACAAGCCAACTCAAGTTAGCCTTTTTTTTTAAAGGAAGGGTTCAAGTTTAAAATACTAACATGTCTAACCTATTTAAATCCATTTAATGATCAGGTTAGGTTGACATGGTTACAGCTTAATCTGTATAAAACTTATTCAACTTATATAAATCATTTAAGATCTATTTATTTAAAATTTATTTAACCTTTTTTACTCTACTCTAACTCATTCATATCTAGATATTGGCTTTGATGTTGGCTTTGATTTAGGATTTTTGACCTATTTAATAACCGTGTCAGTTTCAGATTAATAGGCATATGAGTTATCTCTTATCATAATCCAACTCATATTGGTCCCAACCCAATTTTTCACCATCACTACTTTTAACAACTATTTTATAATTTGGATTGGCCTTTGATTCTAAAGAATTTTGCCTTTCATAGCCATAATGAGTATTGCCTCAAGAGATTGGTGTGATGCATGAAAGTGTTATCATTCGCAATACATCAGTATAAGCTTCCAATTTTATTGCACGACCTAGCAAATCAACTACGATAAGAAATTTTTTGGTAATTGGTTTGGGTTTTGGAGTACTTTTGTATATTTTATGATTTAAAAATTATTTTTGTTAATAAATCAAGGTTAGGCTATAGCTAACCATTTTTTTACCCATTTCCTCTTTTATTTTGAGATATATTCTTAATCTATCATAATCTAGTCTAGTTATAAACAATGGAAAACTATGAATTCATAGTTTTGAGCCTCGAAAATTTTTTTTAAAAAATTAAGAGAAAGAAATTTATGAAAGAATAAAAATCTCAACTATTTTTAAAAGTGTTTCCTTTAAAAATTTGACCTGTGATATGCAAAAGCGAAAGTGAGGCCTAGACTTCCATTCCCTACATATGCTTGAGTTTATAAAATAAACAAGATATTTTACAGAATGTTCTAAAATGCATTTTTAATGAAAAGGATGAATTCTCAAGGACCCTAGTTGTAGGATATTTATATAATCATATATATGGTTTAAAGTTTCAAGAACAAAAAGCAACCATCACAAAAGAAAGATAGGGTAACTTGTCCTTTTGTCAAGTATATTTGGTGTTTCTTTGGCTAGTCTTTTGAAGAACTCATCGGTCATAGTCTCAAAATAAATTTCTTTTTCTTATAGAATAATGATATTTCTTGACCAAGTAGAGGTACACTAAGGTGAAAAGTTTACAAAGGTCTATTTTTGGTTAAGATGGCAGTGATTGAGGATATTAACTAAAATGTTAGATTTGTAGCTTAGGGCTAGTCTCGAGAAGGAAAAGGTTATTATTTCAAATATCTTTTGTAATGCAAATAATACTAGCTTAATTTTTCTATTCTATTTTTTTCAATTTTCTTCTCTTTTATCTTTTTCTTTTTCTTATTCATTCTTTGTCATTTTACCTTCTACACTTATTTTTATCTTAATGAATTATTGGGTTTTACTTAATCTTTTTCTCAAAAGAAAGGTAGGATACGCATCATGATTTTGAGTATATATGTGATAGAATATATATTTTAACCACATTCATCATACATAAACAAATTTTCTTAATATTTAATTTCCAACTTTTACTCTTTTAAATACATGAGCATAAATTGACACAATTCTTTTCCCATCTAATATTGGATAATCATGATATCTCTTTGGTGAATTTGTATCTACAATTTTAGCATGTATTCAATGTAGTTAAATATTTTGAGGGTACTTTATTTTTTTGCTGTACAGGCATCACAATAATGCCTTTTTCGCAAGGGTTGGAGGCGTGAGCAACACAGAGCTAAACCAATTAGAGCTAGAGTTGCTCTTCTTGTTGGACTTTAGAGTCATGGTCAGTTCACATGTTTTTGAGAGCTATTACTTGCACTTGGAGAAGGAAATGATGTGGAGCATGACTAATCAAAAGATTACGAGAGCTATCTTTGATGATCTACAAGATGGTGAAGCAAAAGGATCTGTAAATGATGCTAATCAGTGTTCTTTGTCATCACCGTATCATTCTATAGATTAATAATACTATAATATTTTTAATAATTTTCATCCTTAGATGTTGAAATTTACAAACTAATATAAATCATATACATAAAAGTAACAAAAAAAATACCTTAATGGGATGGACTCTTTTTTTGCTATTGAAAACTTTCATAGATGGAAAAGAAACAAGAGAAAAATAATTGAAAAGAAAAAGTTTACATGGTTTAGAAACATTTTATAGTTGAACAAGTTTCTTTTCCTTTTTTTTTTTTGATTTAGTGAATGTCTAGAAGTCATTATAAAGAAGAAAAATATTGTAGAAAATGTCAATGATTTTCTTGTGCATCCATGAACTATTCATTATACATGAAAAAAATGATGAAAAGGTGAATTGATAGTCATCTCCTACTAATCATTTTATCAAAGTGATGGTCAGTGTTAGAGCAGTGCTACAATGACTCAATAATCTTAAATAGATGGATAAGTTTTTGTGGCTTGACATATCATCTTTTGACCGTGTTGTACTTAGTGGAAAGAATTAGTTAGGGGACTTGTACAAGGTAAACAATTTACTTATTTACAAGTTGATGCTATATTTTTATCAACATTTTCAAATTGTATTTGTCATCTGTTAATCATGCAAAAACTATATAATAGTTGCAAAAGATTACATAAATAGTTTTGAACATAAATAGTTACAAGTAGAATTTCAAATGACTTAATATTAAAAGAAAAGGTTGAAGTTGCTAGCCTATGACAATTTATCACTTGATATCATTTTTCTAGTTACTTTACACCTCAAAACAATATGATAGATGGTTCTATGGAGGATAATCTAAAGCATAGAATGCCAAATGCTATGAGGAATTCCTTTTGCCAACATTCCTAAGAAGGTTATAGAGTTTGAATATGAAAAGGAGGCATACAAGTTCTATAACAAATATGCAAAGAGGCTTGGTTCTAGTATCCAAGAAAATAGGCTAATCAACTAATCTTTAGAAAACTCATAGATTAAAATAAACTTTCAAAATTTCAAACAAATGTGATGATCAAGTGTAGGAAAACAAAACCATCGTATTAGAATAAGGATTGATTGTCAAGTTCATATAACAAATACACTTAATAAGAATATCAATACATATCAAGTCTATAACTTTAAAAACTAAACAGTGTCCCTCAACGTATGTTCATGTCATGTCATGGTACCATCACAATATAAACTATTAGAAGCATGGGCTTTTTAGATTGATCTAGTGGATTGAAGGTTCTTATGAGCATGCGGATAGATGTCTTGATGAGGGACGGACACACACACACACACACACACACACATATAGAGTTTCATCTAGAATAAACATGAGGAAATGGGGACTATACTTAAATACTTCCAAACCCAAATATTAAAAACATGACATTTTGTTTTGTAATAAATAGGTGTTAGAGAAAAAATAGCTAATATACTTTGGGCACATGCAAAGATGATAATTAATTATAGTCAATTTGGAAAGGCCTTCTATTATGATACAACATCTAGGACCAACAAGGAATTTGATCCCTTTACACTACTTATTGAGTTTAGTTATCATTGGAAAACAATATATTTGGGGGAATCTTTTAAATATAATGAAATTGTTGAGTTTTTAGTGGCTGTCTGAGAATTTTCTTGAAATAATATGAGGGAAAAACTTAAAGACTATTTTCATCAATTCAAGATGTTACGAAGGTAAAATTTCGTTGATGATTTGGATATGCCCACAACATATGAAATAAAATGCATTGACATCTAATATATATATATATATATTAAAATCAAGGCCTCACCATTGAAAAGCCTCTGTTTGACACATGGCAGTAATGAGAAGCACTCGAATCTCATGGAAGTAGTCTCCGCCCTGTGCTCCTGTAACCTTGTGGTGCCACATCGCACGTCATCCTTGACGGCCTCTACCTAGAAGTCTTCATCCCATGTCGCGCATCATCCTCAGCATCCTCCACCTTGGTGACCTCTGGCACCCATGTCACAATGCTAGCATCCTGTGCACATGAGGCAGGATGAAGGAAGACTCCCATAGCTCGGTGGTGGAGAGGTGACAAGGAGGGAGCCCGAGGGGTGGTGGCTCTCGGAACCTTGTAGAAGTATTCTTCACCCTGTGCTTTCGAAACCTCATAGTGCCATATTTTACGTCATCCTCAGTGGCCTCCACCTGAGAGTCTTCCTTCCACGTTGTGCATCATCCTCGGCTTCCTCCGCCTTAGTGGCCTCCAGCAGCCATGTCGTAACCATCTTATCCTATGCACATGAGGCAGAGGGAGGAAGACTCCCAGAGCTCAATGGAGGAGAGGCGATGATGAGGAAATTTGAAGTGGTGGCGAAGATGGTAGATGGGGGTTCACGATCAAAGAGGGGGAGGGCGAGGGAGCAGTGGAGGGCGAATGGGTTGAAGAGAGGAGGATTAGAGAAAAAAAAGAAAAAAAAGGTGAGGATGGTAGTGTGACGACAAAGGGCAGAGAAGAGGGCTGCAGCGGCAATGAAAATGAGGAGGTTGTGGCATGAAAATGGGCCTTACTCTCCATCAGCAAAGTGGTGGGGCCTATTTTGATTGAGAAAAGGTGAAAAAGTAGACCCAATTTTGTAGTGGTAAAGGGAAGAATGTCACGATGGAATTATGATGGGACCTGGTTGACAAGTTTGCTGAGTTGATAAGTTTAATTTGGAGATATAAATTGAAACTCTATTGGAATTTGCAATTTGGACTCGTGAGTGTGCAAGATTTCTATAAACATCTCTATTTATTTCCTAATTTTTTACTATTTTATTTGATGGCATCAAAAAGTAAATGGAGTGATGGTTTTGGAGTAGATTATGGCTCATTGCATGAGATGGGATTTCACTTTAGGTGCAACCTAGCTTTCATGGACTCCTTGGCATTTATGCTATGCCTCTACCATGCATCTTAAATATTTCTTGCTTTTGATACAAGAATCTTAAAGTATTTAATGATGCAGGGTAATGATACTAATAATAACAATTAGATTGGGAAAAGTACCATAGAATGGAAGGACATTTTGCAGGAGAATTACCTCTGGCTTGATTTGAGCCAATAAAATTGCAACTCCAATCCAACCCAAGTCCAATCCTGCACTCAACACAATCTAGAAATCATATAAAACTTTTTCTTTTTTTATTGCAAATATCTTTCCCAAAATAGACTCCCATTGAAACTAATTTATTTTAAAAAAGAAGCTTTATGGAATCAAGATCATTGGACAATTTTTAATTTTTTTTTAATTATTTTTAATATATATATAAAATAAATTTAATAAAATAGATAATAAAATCAAATATCATTAAGAAAGTTACATTCCATGCATCGTATAGGGTTATAAGCTAGTATTTAATTATAATAGTGAATAGCCAAATGCAAATGCACATGTTTGAAAGGGCAATTTTTTTTTTTCAAAATCAACTTCCAGTCTTAATATTAGAGATTACTAAATATCATTTAGAAACCCAAAAGGTAGTGCTAATTAATCTTCATGGAACATTGTAATTCTCCAATGAAGCTTATTAAGGCAACGTCTATAACTGACATGCCTAACTAAAACTTTCTATTATGGTGGTATCATAGATACCTCAGATTTACAGCTTTATGAGCTATGACTATACTGTGATGAGGCATATTGTGAAGAGCTACCTTCATATGAGCTGAGCTGACCTTGATATGAGTTTCTCTATATTGATATGAGGTATCTTGAGCATCTATGCTGATATGAGCTGAGCTCAAAAGCAATAAATGTCCCCACGTAGAGAGCACATGAAGGCTAAAATCTTTCTTGATTGACAACCTATGCAATTAATAGGTGAGATCCTTATCTGCCATGAGGTGACACCACTCATTCAATAAGGCCAAAAAATCCAGCATGGACTTTAAGGTTATTCAAAAGGAGTATTCAAATTCTCCACTCAGTATGCTATCGATAATAGTCTATTGGGAATTATGTCCTAAAGCCAATCGTTTGACGATTGTGTTAATTATAAATATATATGAATTAATCAATAATAAAAAATATTTGATCTTTTTCATCACAAGGTTATATCTTCTAACGAACTCCTATATTGTGATGAAATCCTTAGGACTACTTTAATCGATAAAAGAAGATTTATCTCGTAGTCTTTAAACTAGTTCACGATCAAATGATATGCTATTACTAGGACGATAGCGATATCAAGTGTAGGTCATTATGTACCATATGCATTAATTATCCTCGTAACCAAATGATGTGAAGACACTGGTATGGCATGTAAGTGAGATGTAGGAGTACATCTCATTGAACATGACCAACTACGAAGTACTTTGTTGTCAAGAATAGCTCACGAAGGATATGGGTATAAGTGTCCCTCCGATTTGAGATCACCCTAATGACTTGCAAGCAACTCACTGTACTTTGGTGTCGGACTAACTGAGTTTTAAATTTAGTGATGGAAGGTTTCTGGATGCAGTCAAGTACTTATTAAGTCGGTGTGTGGGTCAAGATGAGATTGACTCCTCTGAATTAGTAGAAGTTAATGTATCAATATATTTCAATTTAGTAAAATCTCGACCCAGATAATCTATATGATGGATTTGAAAGATTAAAATAAAATATGGATGACTTATCTAGGATTGATAGTTAAATTTTAAGTCATCCTCGAGCATTAGGATCAAAAGAATGAATTATACAGTAACCATATGTCAGTAGGTTCTTGAATGTTGCTTTACCATCATTCGACCTATCCAGACGTCGGATCACCATTGCTAGATGGTTACATCAATTGATTCAGAAATCTGTTCCTATGCTATTGACTTAGGTTCAAACCTTTGAGGTCACACTCAAAATAAGTTTCTGACTGATCATATGGCTGATCAATGATTGAGAATCGTTCAAGGGCTTAATCGTCAATTTGATTGATGATTAACCTTATACAAAAATTATAATAAATTTATTCATCAAGTGTTAGTGAATTAATGAAGGATTAATTAGTAATTAGATTACTGATTAGTTTAATTTGATTGAGCAAAAAGGAATAAATAAAATCTAATTGAATTAGATTCAATTAGGTTTGATCTGATTAGGTTATGAGATGACCTAATTGCTAAGGGAGAATTATCCCTGATTTGATCAGGACTTTAGTTCAATCGATTTTTAATTTAATTAGAATTTGATTAAAAAATTATAAACCCAATTAGATTAGATTTCATCTATTTATTTGGGCTTAACCAGATGTGATTTGGATTAAGAGTCAAATTAGGAAACAAAGAGTCCATATAGCATTGGACTCTTCTCCCTTGTGCACCAAATTATGGATGCCAATTTCCTCAAGAACAAAATTGTTTTGCATGAGATTTTTTCATGCCAAAGAGTCCTTCAGCCTCTCTTTCTCACATCCAAAATTAAATGATATCTGATTTTATTTGGTATATTCAAATGAGATTTGAATTGGATACCATAAAAGATAATGTTTGACATTATCTACAACCTTGCCACCCACATTCTTTTTGTTCCATTATTTTGTGTGATAAAATAAGAATTCTTCATGATGAAAAATTAGTTAGAGAACTAATTTACTATGGAAAAATATGGGAAGGGGTGTCCCATAATTTTTTGGATGTTTATTGGCATGAATTGATGAGAGCGGCAACACATCTTGATAGAGTCCAAGATCCTTTGGACTTTTCACCCCACCTCTTACATGCCAAAATAAAAGGTTTTTATTTTTCATTTTGTGTGTATAATAGAGAAGAAGAAGTGCTCTTCATGTTTGGGGGCCTTGGGGCATGGTTCTTGGTGTGAAAAAAAGAGAGGAGAGTCCTCTCTATTAGGTGTGCGTAGAAACCTAGTTTTTAGGGGTTTTATTCCTATGAGTTTGGGAAGAGAGAAAAAATAAGAAAAAAATTATTTTCTTCTCCATCTTTCTTTCATCTCTTCATCTCCTCTAGAAGTCCATCTTCAATCTCTAGAAAGATTTTAGAGATTTGAAGAAAGGATCCAGATCTGCCAACTAGAAGGTCTTTGTGCGAACTAGCATTCCTGAGAAGATCGATCAGATCGGAGCTTCGAGTGGACTTTTTGTAGAGGTCGGACATATGTGTGGCTGTAAAAAATTAGTAAGGATCATCTTTATCATGTCTCTCAGTAGCAACGATCGTCAACCCATGCTCAGGTATTGAGTTCTGAACTCAGGTAGATGTAGATTTGATCTACTACTTACATCCATGCATACAGTTTTTATCATATGTTTATTTTAGATTTTATATGCAACATATCATGTCATAGATCTTAGAGTAGATTAATTTAATGATCTGATCATATGTATGTTAGATTAATATGATTAATCTAGTTGTCTTCCATCATATTTTATTTTAAAAATTTTTAAAATACATGCATAAAATCATCTATATTTTTCAACAATGGTATCAGAGCCAGATTCGTTATGACATGTTATATGTGCATATTAAATCTAAAATTTAATTTTATTTAGATCTAATATGTGATATCTTAGATCTAAATTTGATTAATGATAGATCACACAAACTAAAATAAGGTTATCCTACTGTAGAGTTTACTCCTTACAGTGAAAAGGTTATCCTAGTTTGTGCTGATTTTTGATAAAATCTGATTTTATTTATTACATGTGATGTTTATGATTTGATTTAGATATGATCTAAGATTATGATCAGATCTGATATAATTTTGATTAGATCTAAATTTAAATATATATAATATGTGATGAGATTAGATGATCTGATTAGTAAGTACTTTGATTGGATTGATCATCAAGCCGTCCGGTCATAGGAGCAAGAAGATTTTAAAGACCATCTCTTTCCATTCGATGGGGTGCTCTTACGGTATGTAGGGGTGCCATATGATTAGATCCCATGAAGAAGAATGTGAAAGGAAGAACTTATTTTTCTGTAAAACTCTAGATCTTGAAATCCTAGGTTTGTTGTATGTGATACAAAGTTGTATGAAAAATAAAATATTCAATCTATATGATTAAAATTATTTTAATCATGAAAAAAAAATCTTGAATCATAAAAAAATTTAGATATAATCTAAAAGGTGTTTATGATTGATTCTATTTTAGGATTATTCAAGATATTCAGATTTGAAACTCCTTGAATCGTGCTCGCACAATTATTGAGCCAATCCAGTTTTGAACTAGATTGACCCAGTCCCCTTATGTAGCCAGCTCAATATTGATTGAGTCAACCTAGTTTTAGAGTAAAAAATTTTTGCATAAAATTTATTATAAATTATTTATAAAATAAAAAATTGAAATTATTTCAAACCTAAACCTAAATCCATGTTGATGCTGAAATTTAATTAAAAATTAAGTGTAAAATCAATTAGATCTAGAATTGTGATTTAAAATTTAATGACATTGCATAAAATATAGGGGCATGAGTTAGCTCAAATCAGGTCCTCTTAATTGGGTTAGACCTAAAATTAGAATAAAAAAGTTAATGAACTATGTAGAGAAATTGATTAAATCTAACCAAATATTAAATTAGATTAAATCAAGATTTCTCTAGAACTAATACAATAATTATAGATGGTCAAGTCTATATCTTTGATTAGCCCAAATAGACCTTGATTGTGGCTCAGTGGTTGAATCTGACTCATTAGATTGGTCAAATCAAAATTAATTAACCAATTGGTGTCTAAGGTAAGTTTGACATTTCGATCAATGATTTTTAATTGAGAGTGGCTTACCTGACCATTTCGATGGTATCTAAGGCAAGTTTAGTAGACCCTCCCACTGATCTCACTTACCTGATCAATTTAGTGAATTATGTCTTGATTAGACCACTAGGTGATTCGAATTGACCCATGCCATTAAAGTTGATCAGTGTGACTGATCTAGGTGCCAGTTCAACCAGCATGACCCTAATTCAATTCAATGACTTAGTGAAGTTAGTAGAAGGATTATGATTTACTGATTGATCTCCTCTCTTCTCAATTCATAAATTAAATCTTTTAAATTATTAAGTCCCTAAAATGAGTTAGTTATGATGATAACTAAATCATAGCCTTCCATTAAGTTAGGTGATAATGGGTCCATTAGTATAATGATCATTGGAGGTCCAAAGGTCTGGTGCTCATCTGCTATTGAAATTATCATTCACAATATGATGACTCAGTCAAGTCTCTCTGGTGAGTGGTCAGGTTAGCCGACCAAAGTCGGGCCTGATCATTTGGTAGTTAGATTCTTGAGTATGATCATGTTAATAGTTGGACCTAACCGAAACTTTTAGTGGAGGCCCATCACCTACTAAAATGAAACCTAGGGTGAAACTTATTGCTAAAAATTATTTACTGAAATAATTGGTTAAGAACCTATCTATAGATGTACATGGATGAGCCGGCCAAAGTCGAGCTCATGTGCAACTGTGTAGATTCTAGTACCCGCTAAAGAATTAAGGTAATTCCTCAGATTGGAGATAGAGGTTACCAATTCGACTAAAATAGTGGGAGAACCTTTAGACTAAAGTCCAAGTCTTTAGGCTTAATCAGTTCATAAACATAGAGGTCTTGTGTTTTTCTTTCAGTTATGACTAGATGTCCATTGCTCCGTTCACTATTTGATAGTGACTTACTTATAGGATCCAACTTCGATAGTTGGTATCGAAAGTTGCAAATAGTTCTAAAGCATGAATGATCCTATATATGATTATGGATCCGGCACCTAATGTTTCTACGTCCAACACATATGATGTGATCTAAGGCACTTATCAAAAGTGGCCAAATGATCGTATCACCATGTGGTATTTTTGAGAGCAGCGAAGAACATGAATTTAATTGTAAATTCGATGATGCTCAGTGGAAGAAAATCTTTCAAATATTGAAGGAGTTCTTTTATACCTCTGAAGATGTATCTTCAGTAAGGCAACAATCTTTTAAGAAAAAAAAAAGATGCAAAAGAGTCATGCTTGGACTGATGAGCCCGAACTAACAAAGCATCTAAGGTTAACTTAGTCTGGTAGAGTCTCTTGATCCGAACAGGCCAAGAAAGAGAAATCAGCAAAGGATTGCTGGATATGGTGCTTATATGATAACACCTAGTGATTTCTCTATCTGTGATACTACTACCTAGGTATTAGATATCAGAAGTCCATACAAATTATTGCAACGACTTCAGATTAGTAGAAAGATTGAAAATCATAAGAGATTTCTGAACATTGGAGATGGAAGTTATGTTCTAATCCTAGTTTTAGAAATCATCGAGTCTATTTTCAATTCTAACAATATCATTTTAGTGATTGTCACATTGTCTAATGATTTTTATGATATCATTATGAATGATATCAAAATCATGTGGACAACTGAGAAATAGCATTTACGAATAGTCACAGCTTATTAGTGTAATGTACACATTAATCAAACACCCTAAAGTAAATTATGTCATGGATTCATATCTTTGACAATTTAGGCTCGATCATATAAATAAGAATAGGATCAATAGGAGATAATTCACAATATCAATGATTATGAATCATTATCAATCTGTCAATCCTATCTCCTTAGTAAGATGACCAAGTCATCTTTTGCTGGAAAAGATGAATAAGCCAATGATGTTCTGAATCTGATACATACTAATGTATTGGATCTACAAATATGTTTACTATAAATTTAAAATATTTAAAATATTCAAATAATTTCATAATAGGATAGAGAAATAAACTAGGAAGAGCATTAAAACTCTTCGATCAGATCAAGGAGTAGAATGCTTTTTTGATGAGTTTTTGATATACCTAGAAGAGAGTAGAATTCTCTCTTATTAGAATCAACTTTGTTAGACATAGTTTGATCCATAATGAGATTTACAAATCTGTCAGTCTCCTTTTAAGGTTATGCTTTTAAGACTGCTTGTTATGTTTTGAACTGGATTTTGAATTAATCAGTCGCAATAACTCCATATAAGATATGGACTAAGCATAAGCCAATACTTTCTTACCATAGAATTTCGGAGTGTTTGATTTATGTCAAAGTATTTACAGATCAATTAGCTTAGATCTTGATCCTATATGAATATTATTTTGTAGGATAACCCTAAAGAATCTAGAAAATATAACTTCTACCTTGCTAACAAATAAAATTTATTCGATATTCTTTTTAGAAAAAGGAGTACCTTGGTGAAAGAATTGATGCATTTAATGTGAAACCTATGAAGTTCGACAGATAGAAGAACCGACACAATCTAGTAAACCTAGAGAACTGGATTTGATTAGATTAAAACCAGAACCTGTTGTAGAAGCACCATTAAAGAGATTCGATAGAGTACCGCGTCCGTCGGATAGATACTTCGATTTCTAGTTTCAGGATGTGATCCTGTTGAACTCGATGAGAACAACAAGGATCTGATCATCTACATGGATGCCATGTAGAGGTCCGACTCAGATTAGTGGCTTGGAGCCATAAAGTTCGAAATAGAATCTGTGAAGGTCAACAGTGTATAGACACTCGTTGATCCACTCGAAAGGGTAAAACCCATAGAGTCTAAGTAGATCTTCAATAGGATCAGAGTGACGCAGATGAGAAGGTGAAGACCTACAAAGCCCGTCTGGTTGTCTAAGGATATTATCAACGTTATAGTATTGACCGTAACAAGAGATTTTTTCCTGTGATAATGCTAAATATTTTGGAGTTGGAACATGCATTTTGATCACTTCGTTGAGAATGAAGAAGAACCCTACAAATACAAATGGGTTAATAGTTCTATGAGTGTATTTCTTATTTTGTATGTGAATAAAATTTTCTTAATCGAGAATGATATTCCTTACATTACAGAGAATAAAAGGTTTCGCTGTTATCATTATTCTTCATAAAGGATTTGAAAAAAGCATCTTTTATCCTAGGGATGAAGATCTATAGAGATAGATCTAAAAGGATGCTTGACTTATCCCAGTGTAACGTACATAGAGTATTTATCGATAGAATTTGTTCTATCATATACATCATGTATGAGATCGGATATAGTATAGTCACTAGCATAGTGAGTGGATACCTGCAAGAATTAGATGAAAATCACTGAAAGGTCATCCTTAGGTATTTGAGAAATACTAAAGATCAGTGATTCGATTATGGAGAATCTGACTTAAAACTTGCAGAGTATGATTCCAGTTTTTAATTGGACATAATAATAGTAAGAACGTGTCAGAGTATATCCTTATCCTAAATAATGAAGCAATCTGCTAGAAAAGTTCTAAGCAGAGTAAATAGCCAATTCAAATTAGTGAGGCAGAATGCATTACAGCATTCGATGCTTGTAAGGAAGCATGTGATTGTACAGATTCACTGGCAAGTTAGGAGTGGTATCCTCCATTGATGGTCCTGCTGTATTGTACAGCATCGGAGCCATAGCTCATACCTTAGAGCCGAAGTCCCATTAGCTTACCAAGCATTTTACATCGCTACCACCTTATTTGAAAAATCTGTTAAGGTGATGTCGAACTTTAGAAGATCGATGAAAAGGAGAACCTGACCAATCCATTTACTAAAGCCTTAGTATCTAGGAGTTCTAAAATGATAAATCGAAGATGGGTATATGATACTATACTGATTGGCTATAGTCCAAGTGGGAGTTATTGAGAATTGTGTTCTAAAGCCAATCATTTGATGATTGTGTTAATTATAAATGTATATGAATCAATCAATAATAAAAGTTATTTGGCCATTTTCATCACAAGGTTACATCTTCTAACGAACTCTTGTGTTGTGATGAAGTCCTTAGGATTACTTTAATCGATAAAAGAGGATTTATCATGTAGTCCTTAAACTGGTTCGCGACCAAACGATACACTATCACTAGGATAATAGTGATATCAAGTGTAGGTCATTGTGTACCATATGCATTGGTTGTCCTCATAACCAAATGGTGTGGAGACACTGGTATAGTATGCAAGTGAGATGTAGGAGTACATCTCATTGAATGTGTTCAACTACGGAGCACTCTGCTATCAAGAGTGGCTCATGAAGGGTAGGATATAAGTATCCCTCCGATCTGAGATCACCATGGTGACTTGCAAGCAACTCACTATACTTTGATGTCGGACTAACTGAGTTTTATTAATTCAGTGATGGAAGGTTTCTGGATACAATCAAGTACTTATTAAGTCGGTATATAAGTCAAGATGGAATTAACTTCTCCAAATTAGTAGGAGTTAATGTATCAATATATTTCAAATTAGCAAAACCTAGGTTCGAATAATCCATATAATAGATTTAAAAGATTGAAATACAATGTGGATGACTTATCTAGGATTGACAGTTAAATCCAAGATCGTCCTCGAGCATTAGGGTCAAAGGGATAAATTCTATAATAGCCATACACCAGTAGATTCTTGAATGTTGCTTCTCCATCATTCAACCTATTCGGACATCGGGTCACCATTGCTAGATGATTACATCGATTGGTTCAAAAATTTATTCCTGCACTACTGACTTAGGTTCGAATCTATGAGGTCATACTTAAAAAATTTTTTTGACTGATCATGTGGCTGATCAACGATTAAGATTCGTTCAAGGGCTTAATCGTCAATTTGATTGATGATTAACCTTATGCAAAAGTTACAATAAACTTATTCACTAAGGATTAGTGAATTAATAAAAGATTAATTAGTAATTAAATTACTAATTATCTTAATTTAATTGAGTAAAAAAAATTAAATAAAATCTAATTGAATTAGATTCAATTAGGTTTGACCTGATTAGGTTATGAGATGACCTAATCGCTAAGAGAGAATTATCCCCAATTTGATCAGTACATTGGTTCAATTAATTTTTAATTTGATTAAAATTTGATTAAAAAATTATGAATCTAATTAGATTAGATTTTATTTATTTATTTGGCCTTAATCAAATGTGATTTGGATTAAAAGTCAAATAAGAAAACAAAGAGTCCATATAGCATTGGACTCTTCTCCCTTGCGCACTAAATTATGGATGCCATATTTCCTTATGCACAAAATTGTTTTGCATGAGATTTTTTAATGCTAAAGAGTCCTTCAGCCTCTCTTTCTTACATCCAAAATTGGAAGAGAACTAATTTTATTTGGTATATTCAAATGAGATTTGAATTGGATACCATAAAAGATAATGTTTGACATTATCTACAACCTTGCCGCCAACATTCTTTTTATTCCATTATTTTGTGCAACAAAATAAGAATTCTTTACTATAAAAAATTAGTTGGAGAACTAATTTATTATCAAAAAATATGGGAATTCCAAAAATATGAGAAGGGGCATCCCATATTTTTTTGGATGTGTATTGGCGTGAATTGATGAGAGGGGCGACACATCTTAATAGAGTCCAAGATCCTTTGGACTCTTCACCCCACCTCTTACATGCCAAAATAAAAGGTTTTTATTTTTTGTTTTGCATGTGTAATAGAAAAGAGGGAGTGCTCTTCATGTTTGGGGGCTTTGGGGCATGGTTCTTGGTGCAAAAAAAAAGAGAGGAGAGTTCTCTCTATTAGGTGTGCGCAAAAACCTAGTTTCTAGGGGTTTTATTCCTATGAGCTTGGGAAAAGAGAAAAAATAAGAGAGAAATTATTTTCTTCTCCATCTTTCTTTCATCTCTTCATCTCCTCTAGAAGTCCATCTTCAATCTCTAGAAAGATTCTAAAGATTTGAGGAAAGGGTCCAGATCAGCCAACCAGAAGGTCTTCGCGCAAACTAGCATTTTCGAGAAGACCGATCAGATCGAAACTTCGAGTGGATATTTCGTAGAGGCTGGATGCATGTGTGACTGTGAGCAACTAGCAAGGATCATCTTTACCATATCTCTCAGTAGTGGTGATCGTCGATCTGTGCTCAGGTATTGAGTTCTAAACTCAGATAGATGTAGTTTGATCTACTGCTTACATCCATGCATGTAGATTTTATCATGTGTTTATTTCAGATTTTATATGCAACATATCATGTCATAGATCCTAGAGTAGGTTGATTTAATGATCTGATCTTATGTATGTTAGATTAATTTGATTAATCTAGTTGTCTTTCTCTATTTTTTATTTCAAAAATTTTTGAAATACATACATAAAATCACCTACATTTTTCAATACAGTCTCTCCTGATCTCACGAGAGCAATCAAGGGCCAAATTATCTCTATCACTATGGCAATTTTAATAGCCCAACAATCTTGAGATCACATGATCACACAGCTATACAACCAGCTATCCGATATCTTTCTATATGAACAACCAGAGCCCTGAGGACCCAAGTAAGTCAAATCAAATCTCTTTTAGAGAACCAGTTGTTGCTTCTTTGTTCTTCATTTTTTTGATTTGAGCATCAGAGGATCGTCACCAGAGCCATAACCTCTAGTTTGGGACTTGTTTTGCAAGTCACTCCAATGCCAGCATCACCATGTGAGGTTTTTAGGTATCCATCTTCCGACCTCGATCGATTTAAGCAACAACAGATAGAGGAAGGGCCTACTTTTCATAACATGTGATTAATGAAAACTGCCACCAAACAATCGAAGCGATCTACCACCTCTTGAATCGCCGTTGCTGCTGAAGAAAGCCATGCACCATTGACGTAGCCACTAGTGATGGAGGCTCCTCTGCCAACCCAACTAGTGTGGGTCACGACAGATCATTTTGACCTACTCTTTCAGCAGGTCCAGATTTTGATGGCCACTATTCAGACAGTCCAAACTACTCCTACACCCCTTTCAGTGGTACAATTGATACCTCTCTTGGTGGTGCCACTGGCATCTCCTATGGCACACAAACTCCTCCCGACATCGAAGCTGGGCCTGGAGGCTCTAAAGCCTCCCCCACTAATGTGCTTCACCTCCGATAGCATCGGGGAACCGACTTGTGAGTGACCTTGAGGTCCTCTTCTTCCCCTGATGTCCTCGAGCTCAGCGGCATGGGCAGCCTTCTCACTGGCAGAGACGTTGATGTTCTAGGCCAAATTTTGATTATTGCATGAAGAAGCGAGCCTAGATGGAGATACTCGTTGACTAGCTTGACCTTCTGAGGGTGGTCGGTACCACCAGCGGCAGTGAGGGCCACTGCGTGGTGAAGCTCCACCTCCATCTCTTCTGTTTTATCCTCATCCGACGAAGGCCTATCTGCACGCCACCTTCAGTAGTGACATCTACAACCTCTTCACCGGTGCTCTCATCAGCATCACCCTGGCCCCACTGAGCCGACTGCAAGTGCTCTTCCTTTAAGCTTGCATCGCTTTGAGCTTCTTCCTCCGAGCTTGTGCTGCTCTGAGCTTTCTCCGAGCGTCTAAGCTCCCGACCTCTGATTGAATTTTAAGGATAAATCCTTCATATCCGAGGCAAATCCTTCAAATCTGAGGATAAATTCTTCAAATTCAAGGATAAATCTTTCAAATCTGAGGTAAACTCCTTCAAATCTTAGGATAAATTCTTCAAATCTGAGGTAAACTCCTTCAAATCTGAGATAAATTCTTCAAATCCAAGATAAAATATGCAAATCTAAGGTCCAAGGATACAGATCTGGGGTAAAAATTAGGTTAATTTGAAGCTAAAAATAAGCCCAAACTGAGACAAACAATAGGAGTCAAGCAAAATCCAAAAAGCTCCCAAACAGTACTCACAACTCTCATGGTAAAAAGCTTTTGAATCTTATCTATTATTCTGTGTCATTCTTTTTGAACAACAGATCTTCAAGCATTTAAATTAAAGTGAAGATCAAATGAAAGCCATAAAGATGAGGTGAAACCTATGAGACGACCTCCAAAAAACTAGTCTCAAAGGGTCAACATCACCAGAAGGCCATCGAGAGTGCATGCCATAGGTACAAGCTCGCTGTCAGTACACAATGCCTCTCACGCAATGATAAGAAGTGCTAGATGCCACAGGCACACTACGTCACTCATGAGAGATAACTAATCAGACCCTTAGAAGACCATCGAGAGTGTATGCCACAAGAACAAGCTCACCACCGGTACACAATACATCTCGCACAAAGATGAGAAGTGCTAGATATCGTAGGCATAAGATCGTCGTAGGCACACAACATCACTCATGAGGGATAACTTATCAGACCCTCAAAAGATCATCGAGAGTGCATGCCACAGGCACAAGCTCACCGTTGGTATATAATACCTCTCATGCAAAGATGAGAAGTGCTAATGCTGTAGGCACATGATCGCTGCAGGCACACAACATCATGTTGGAGTTTCATGATTTTATGCATGCAAAAAAATTTTTAAAACAAGTATGCAGTGGAATTTAAAATTTTTAGATTAAATCTAATTTAATCCTAGCTTGCATAAGATCAAAATTTCAAATCATAAATAGAATCATCATATGTGAGATAAGATTCAGATACAGAAATCAAATAAAAAAAAATAAATAAAGAATATACTTTAGCATGGATCAATCTTCACCACAAATAGATGATCATGGATGTCTTCCGAAGATTTTTTGTAGCCACACAAGTGTCCGACCTCTACGGATATCCACACGAGACTCTGATCTGATCAGAAGCCTTTTGATCTCACCGGGATGCTAGCTTCCTTGTAGAGATCGCATCTTGATAGTTGAAAATCTTCTTTTCTCTCAAGACAATCTTAGAGAAGAAGAAGAATATAGAAGAATCTTGATCTCTATGCTAGAGATCATGAGAAGAATCTTTTCTTCTCTTTTTTTTCTAAAATTCATGTATCAAATCTCTACAATAGAGATATAAAAATTTTATCCAACTTTTGGATAAAAAAAAGAGAAGACATCCATATCCAAATATGAACAAAAGAGAGAGAGAGAGATGTCCTAACAACCAACTCTTGGTTGTCTAAGAAAGAAAGGATCAAAACAAAAACAAACCTCATGCCATGAGCCTTTTCACCATGGCCTCTCCCCTTGATTTTCTCCATGCACGTCCTCTAATTTTGGGTGTAAAAAACCTGATGCAAATCACCTCTCTAACCATCCCATATGGTGCTCTTTAAATAGGTGAAAAGGAGTTCTAGAATTGGCAGGAGATAAGAGTCCATAATGCTTAGGACTCTTGCAAATTTTATGCCGCCAACACCAAGGTCTTTTATGCCCCATATTTTACACAAAAAGGGAGAATAATGTAGGGTTCTTACATGCTAAATATTAAAGGAAGAATGGCATCATACCTGGTTTGGGTGTAGGACTTTTATGGCACATGGGAGAAGGGAGTTTAATCAACTTAGGACTCTTCTTTTAGGTGGCTATTTTAAATCCAATAAAACTCCAATCAATCCTAATCATGTTAAGACCAGATTAGACCCAAATAGATGAAAAATCAAATCTGATTTGGAGCCCAAACTATTTAGATTAGATGTCATCTAATTGGAAGAGTCCTAGTCCTTTTGGACTCTCCCTTGGTGCTTGAGTCAAACTCAACTTAATCCTAATCTAATTAGAATTTGATGCACCCATGAAAATGAGAATTTTTAGTCTAAATAAAAACTCATATATCCTAATCTAATTAAGAATTGAGTCTAATCAGGTTTGATCAAATTAAACCCATGTTAAGTCAAATTAAATCCAATTTAATTAGACTTGATATAAGCCCCATAGCTCAATCAAATTAAGCTGCTTAGCAATCCAATTGCTAATTAATTCTTCTTTAACTCACTAACTCTTTAGTGAGTTACTTTATGCAACTTTTGTATTGGATCAATCATCAATCAAATTGATAATCAAATTCTGTTATGATTCATAATCATAATTCAATCATCTGATCAGTAAAATTTTTTTTTTATGTATGACCCCATAGGTTTTATTATTTCTGATAGTAAGATATATTATGATCTCTATCATAATATCATTGAAACTCTTTTCAATGGATTGAAATTGTTCCAACTCTGTCCATAAAACTCATCGATCATCAAGATGATGCTTGTGGATCTCACAATCCATCAATGACACCTAGCAGTATGTAGTGGCAATCTAGCAGAATAAAAAGTGATGAACCTCTAGGTGCAGTTAACATATGATACAGTCCCTCTATCGTGAGTCCGATCGGATGGCAGGTTATGGATGAATCATCAAACCTCATCATCAGTCATATGATAGATTCAATCAGCTCGAGTTCATATGTGATTCTAAGAAAACTCTTTTTCATTAATCACACTACTATGGCCATAGACTTAAGAACTCAGCTTCTCAAATTTCATAGGACTACTCCTTTCTGCTAGGATCGATGGATCCTATCTTAATGTATATCCCACTCCTACAGTGGACCAACTATCGCCAATATCTACTATAAGAGCTCATTGAGATCCATGTTGATGTATCAGTCAAACTCCAGCAGCCTCACTGCAAGCAGTCGTGCCATCTCAGGTCAAAAGATCAGTCATACAACTGCAGCATCGAGAAAGTCACTAACAAGTGAGCAGACATCTATGTGACTTCTCGTGTTGGTCATGCTCAGTGCTCGTTGTTCTCTAACAACCACCTGCACTCTCGCTGCAGTGTCTCTATACCACAGACTCGAGATCCATCTGCTCGAAGAAAGCGATCCATGCACTGATCTATCCGAATCAATCACCATCCCCATGATGATCCTATGTCAGGAGTAATTTAGGAATTAACTATCAATGACACATGTCTCAAATTTTCAATTCTTTGAGAATATGTGCCATCATCTTGTGAATTTTTTAAATGATTCATGGATACATAAAATATGAATGGTAATATAAATGTCCAATAAGTATAAAATCATATCCTAAAAGTATGATATGTGTCAGTCGAGATTGGCTTTTAGGGCATACATTCAACACGCCACTCATAAGAGATAACTTATTAGACCCTTAAAAGGCCACCGAGAGTGCATACCACAGGCACAAGCTCGTCACTAGTACATAATGCCTCTCGCATGAAGATGAGAAGTGCTAGATGCTGCAAGCACAAAATCGCCGTAGAAACACAACACCACTCATGAGAGATAACTTATTAGACCATCAGAAGGCCACCGAGAGTGCATGCGATAGGTATAAGCTTGTCATCGGTACATAATGCCTCTCGCACGAAGATGAAAAATGCTAGATGCCGCAGGCACAAGATTGCTATGGACACACAATGCCACTCATGAGGGATAACTTATCAAACCCTCAGAAGGTTGCCGAGAGTGTATGCCACAGGCACAAGATCATCGCAGACACACAACACCACTTGTAAGGGCTAACTTACCAGACCCTTGAGAAGATCTCGACGACCCCAAGGTAGGGCTAACTTACAAGACCCCTACAAAGCCCGAGTCACTTGAAAAGATGAGAAGTGCAAGATGGCACAAGCATAAGCTTACTACTGGCACACACTGCCTCTCGTGCGAAGATGAGAAGTGCATGATACCCAGGTACAAGCTCGCCACTGGCACACACTGTCTCTCATATGAAGATGTGAAGAGCTAGATACCATAGACATGAGATCACCACAGGCACACAATGCCACTCATAAGAGATAACTAATCGAACGCTAGAGGAAGAATAAAAAAGACAACGTATGGATTGAGGCATCATGTCAATAGTACTCTTTTCACCTGATTCTCAGACTCAGGAGTAGGAGATATGTTATGGTGGTATCATGGATGCCTCAGACTTATAGCTCTATGAGCTATGACTATGCTATGAATGTTAGAAAATCAGGTAGGCAGCATATGTAGATTTTAAAACTTTGAAAAACTACAGCGAAAAACAAATAGGTTAAACCCTTTAACCCCACATGCAATAGATCAAATCTAATCCTACCCAAATTCAGGAGAAAACACATATATACCATCTGAAATTTAAATATAAATATGAGATCAGATCTTTTTATCTTGGCACGGGTAGATGTTCACCGCTTTTGATGATCACGGATTCATAGATGCTCGAGCCGCATATGTATCCGACCTCTACGGATATCCATCGAGATTGACCTCAAATTAATTTCTCCTTGTAGAAGATTCTTCTTCTCAAAGAGAATCTGAGCCTTGAACACTTTGATCAATGCTTTGATCTAGACTGCAAGATCAACTCTTTGATCAGCAGCCTTCTTCTTCTTCTCCTTAATCTTCAATCTCTAAGTCACCAAACATTATCTCTTGATGTGTGGAAGAGGGGACGCCCAACTCTTGGACATCAAAAGGAAGAGAGGGAGGAGAGGAGGCATGGAGAAGGAAGAGAGGAATCTTGTTGACCAAAAGTTCTATTAACTAGAAACCCTAGAGACCTCCCTTTATATAGATACTATCCTGACACATATTAGGAATCTAATTATCTTAGAAAGGTGGATACTTATCTCATAAGAATTCTTTACCTTTTTAATCTGATTTATACCAAATAAATCAGATATAAATGGTATATAATCAGTCCTTTTAAACATGTACAAGAGGTGTCATAGGAATACATGTCAGGTATTTGGCACCCCACAATAGGGTTTTTAACCAAATAAGAAAGGGGTGTGGCCCCACCTCTCTCTCCTCCATGCCACAATGAGAAGGGGGCGAGCCCCACTTGCCAAATCTAGGGGATTGGTGTTGGAATTCAAGGTTTGGGGCATGCATATGTGTTTCAAAACTTTATTTTTTAAATACCTAGTGAAATATAAGATTAAAATATTTTTAATCTGAATCATGCATGCATAAAAATATAAAACCACAAGAATCTAGTTCATGTGCTGAAATTGACATATGCTGAAATTCATATTGTGATCAATTCACATACCTATTTCGCAATCTCTTTCTTCAAATCTAAATCTGAAAGAGAAAATTTTTTTTCTAGCCACACAAGTGTTCGACCTCTATGAATATCCACTCAGGATCAACCTGGAACAGCTTTCTTCAAATTGAATTTTCTTCTCTAAGAAAATTCAGCCTGTTGAATCTGAACGAAGCCTAGATCGCGATCAATACTTGATCTCTTTTCTTGATGTTCTTCTTCTCTTCTTCTCTAACCTTTCTCCTTACTTTGTGCTGCTACTAGACACCAGAAACCAGTAAAAAAGAAGATGCCCAAAGCCTTGGCATGGAAGAGAGGTGTGATGCCCAACAAGGAGAAGGTGTGGGATGTCCCAAAGAGAGAAGAGAAAGGGAGAGGAAGAGAGGGCATGGGAGTCTCCAAAGGTGGATGTGGGCTGCTAGTTGGATGCTCTAGGGACATTAGGAGAGGTCTCTTTAAATAGGCATGAGGATTAAATCCTATTCAATCTCATAATATAAGTCCTACTTGCATTGGATTTCCTAATAACTTAAGTTATTCAACTTACTTTAGGAGACCCTTTAGGTGCCAATAATTGGAGCCCTTGCACTCATTATTTTACATCCCAAAATACACCCAAGGGATGCCCCATATAAGATCAAAAGGCTCTCTAATCATAGGACATGTCCAACTTGATCAAATCAAGGTGGTGCCCAAGATAAACTATCAAGAAAATTAATTAGGGACTTGCATCCTTAATTCATATGATCCAAAATCTTAAATATCCAATAATTGGAGTCTTATGAATCTAATTCATGTAGGTTATTAGTAAGTAATTAAGTTTGAATTATCTTATCAAGTAAGAAATTCAAATGAAAAGAGGAATTGGGTCCAACCATGTGCTAGCAAAGTTATTTTGAACCCAATCAAATTTTTCTAAACCCAATTGATACTTCATAAGCTAAATTGCTAATTTCAGGCCTAATTCTTTTGTTGTGTAACCCTATAGGTTCAATTCTATCTAGTAGTGAGATATATAATGATCTCTATCAAAGTATCATTGAAATTCTTTTTAATGGGTCGGAACAATTCCACTCTAACTCATCAAGGATTGTTGATCCAGAACAATCCTAATGAGCTCTCACAATCTACCAGTGACACCTAGTAGTATATAGTGACAATCCTGTAAAACTGAAATGAATCTCTAGGTATAGTTAACATGTGATTTAGTCTCTTTATCATGAGTCCCGACTTGATGGCAGGTCATGGATAAATCGTCAAATCTCAACATCAGTCATATGATAGATTCGATTAGCTCAAATTCAGTTGTGACTTCTATGAAAACTCTTTTCCATCAATCACACTATTGTGGCTATAGATTCTCAGACTTAGCCTCTCAAATCTCATAGGACTACTCCTTTCTACCAAGGTTGATAGATTCCATCTTGATGCACACTCTACTCCTACAGTGGACCAACTATCGCCAATATCCATTACAAGAGCTCATTGAGATACATATTTATGTGTCAATCAAACTTCAGCAGCCTCACTACGAGTAGCAGTATCATCTTAGGTCAAAGGACCAGTCACACTACTACAGCATTGAGATGATCATTGACGATCGAGTAGAAATCTAAGTGATCTCTCGTATGGTCATGCTCAGTACTAGTTATTCTCTAACAACTATCCGTACTCATTATCCAGTGTCTCTACACTGTAGACTAGAGACTCATCTATTTCAAAGGAAGCGATCTGTGCACCAGTCTATCTGGATTGATCACCGTCCTCATGATGATCCTATGATCGAGAGCATTTAGGAATTAAATATATGTCTCTAATTCTCAACTCTTTGAGAATATATATCGAGAGCTAATTTCATGGATGATTCAAGGGTACATCATACTTGAATAAAAAATAAACTTATCTTTTTATCGATCAAATCAATGTATTAAGTATAAAATTATGTCCTAAATTTATTACAATATGTCAGCCATATTGACTTATAGGACATACATCTAACAATCTTCCACTTAGATTAAAGCTAATTGGCCACAAATCTAAGTCCCATCTTCTCAAGATGGACTTCCATTTTCGGTTGGCTCAACTGCTTAGTCAGTGGATCTGTCATGTTGTCCGCAGAGTCTACTCTTTGCACCTCGACATGTTTCTTTTCGAGGTAGTCATGTATATTGCTACTCTATGTGCTTGGACTTTTAGTGAGACCCTTAGCTTCTTAGCAAGGGCTATAGTGTCATTGTCTTTACAGTACTGTGTCATGACTGAAGGAACTAGATCCAGAGTTTCAGGATTAGATCTTGAAACTTTTTTAAGATCAGGCAGCGGAAGACTAAAATAAATCAAAATTTATCTTATAAAACTAGAGAATCTCTAGATCTAAGATCTTATTACATGATTATTATATGATATTAAATCAAAAATTAAAATATAAAGAGCAAGAATTATATGTTGATCATATCAACATGTTTCTATACTACATCTAATGTATATAAAATATAATAGATCAGATCTATTACCTTGCAAGTTAGACGTTCTAACTTTGCTGATCTGGACTTGAGGATGATGTTGCAAGCCGCACATGCATCCGACCTCTAGGAGTCATCCACATGAGCTCACGAATCACGATCAGAAGTCCTGATCTAGGAAATCAGCACAGTATGCTAGTATTGTGTTGATCCTTCTTTGATGGTTGATCAGATACCTCCTTCTTCTTGATTTAGATTCTTCCAAAGATGAAAAGTTGGAGAAGAAATTTTAGGTGTGAGACACTCTCAGAAAACTCACAGATGGAGGAAGAGAAGGGATGAACTCAGCAACCCTAGAAGAAGACCCTCTTCTTCTTCTCTTTGCTCTAACCCAGATACTTAGTTTTGGGTCTATTATATCTCCATGCCCCAACACTCTTTCTTCCTAATTTTTATATGCCCCAAAGATCTCTCAATGCTCTATAATCTATGAAAGTTTTAAGAAGAAATTCATCTTAAATAATGAGATATGAAGAATCCTTGTCTAGGTCAAATAACTGTCAAGGAAAATCCAAACAGGGCAAGACAAGGGGTGCCCAACTCTTAAGTGCCCCCTCCTTCTTTTTTTGCCATGGACCACCAGCAAAGGGTGCACAATATATATCATAAAAGCTATAAAAATTCTAAAAAAAATCTAGATAAAATCAGTACCATAAGGAAAGAGTTTTGGTTTCCTAAAATTCTATCTCATAGAATTTGAAATCCAAACTAATTCCTACTTTGACTTGATCCACAACCATATTCCATATAAGAGAGAAAGAGTGAAAAGCTTTGGGCATGCATGAAGGCCTGGGAGAGAAGGTTTTATCGCACAAAATAAGAAAGAGTGGGTGTGGGGGGCTAAGGTGGCGCAAGGTGGAATCCTAGTCTTACTAAGATTCAATCTATGACTTGTTCAAATTTGGTTTCTCAAACAAAATCAAATCAAAATTAAATTAATCCAATTAAAATAGATCTTAACCTAATTAAGAACCTAATTTAATCAAATTAAATTAGATTTAAATCTGATTTAACTTTCTAATCAAATTAGAAATTAGGTTGACCCAAGTCCTAATTGGACTAGGACTAGTTTTTTCTTGCACTTGGCTTATCCAATAAACTAATTCGACTTGATCCAATCAAGCCTAAACTAAATTTAATTAAATCATATTCAATTAGACTTAATCTTAGCCCATTGGCTTAATCAAATTAATCCAATTAGCAATCGAATTGCTAATCGATCCTCTTACAACACTTGAACTAGGTTAAATATCAATCGTATTGATCGTTTAACCCTAGAACGATTCTCAATCATTGATCAACCATCTGATTGGATCGTGAACTCTAATGTGTGTGACCTCATAGGTTCAAACCTAAGTTAGTAGTATAAAAATAAATTTTTGTACCAATCAAAGTGATCATCTAGCAATGGTACCCGACGGTTGGATAGGTCGAATGTGTAGAACAACATCCTTAGAACTCATGAGGATATAGTTTCCATATAATTCATCTTCTTGACCAAAATACTCATAGGACACCTTAGAGTTCAACTATCAACTCTGATCAGGTTGTCCACATTGTATTTCAAAATATCAAATCCATCTGATGGATTATCCTGGCCAAGATTTTGCTAAATTAAAATATAGCAACTCATTCTTCTCCAACTTTTAGAGTGGTCAATCCCATCTTGATCACACTCTGACTTCGCAAGTACTTGACTGTGCCCAGAAGCCTTCTATCACTGAATTAGAAATTCAGTTAGTCCAGTACCAAAGCACAGTGAGTTGCTTGTAAATCACTGAGACGATCTCAGGTCTAAGGGATACTTATACCTATATCCCATCAGAGACATTCTCGACAGTAGAATGCTCTGAAGTTGGTCACGTTCAATAATGATGTACCCTTACATCTCACTTGTATGCCATACCAGTATCTCCATACTCTTTGGTTAAGAGGACAACCAACCCATATGCCTACAGCGACCTATGCTCGATAGAAGCTATCGTCCTTATTAACAGCCCATCATTTGGTCGTAAAAAATTTTATGGATTAATCGATAAATCCTCTCTTTATCGAACCTAAATAGTCCTAAGGACTTCATCACAACAATGAAGTTCATTAGAAGATGAAAACTTATGATAAAAATACCAAAAATATATTTTATTTGTTAACAAATCAATTACAATACAAGGTTGCTCAACTGTTAACAGGTTGATGATTGGCTTTTGAGATATATTTTTCAACAACTCCCACTTGTCCTAAAGCCACTCGGTACAGTATCTAATATCCGTCTTCGACTTATGATTGTCGAACTCCTTTATCGCCAGGGCTTTAGTCAAGGGGTCGACCAGGTTCTTCTTTCCGTCGATCTTTTGAAGGTCGACGTCACCTTGATCCACGATCTTTTGGATCAGGTGGAAGCGGCACAAAATGTGCTTCGTTCGCTGGTGTCTTTAGGTTTCTTCGCTTGAGCTATGGCACTAGTACTGTCGCAGTAGAGAAGGACTGGACCATCGAGGGAGGGTGCTACTTCGAGCTTGGTGATGAATTTTCTCAGCCACACAGCTTTGTTTGCGGCATCCAATGCTATAATGTACTCTGTCTCACAAATAGATTCTGCCACAGTATGCTGCTTGAAACTCTTCCAGCAGATGGCTCCACCATTCAGAGTAAAGATATAACCCGACATGCTTCTACTATCATCATGATCAGATTGAAAGCTAGAGTCTGTGAACCTCATAAATTTCAGATCTGACTCGCCATAAACCAACCATTGGTCCTTAGTATTTTTAAAATACTTAAGGATGGCTTTAACCACTTTCCAGTGGTTTTCTTCAGGATCAGATTGGTATCTACTCACTACTCCTAGTGAGTATGCCACATCTGGCCTTGTACATGTCATGGCATACATGATAGATCCCACGACCGAAGTATATAGGACTCTACTCATACGCTCTCTCTTTTCAAGAGTTATCGGACAATCCTTCTTAGAGAGAAAAATTCTATGGCCTATCGGTAGATAGCCCTTCTTGGAATTCTCCATGCTGAACCTCTTCAGCACAGTATCTATGTACGTGGATTGGGATAACCCACGCATCCTTTTAGATTTATCCCTATAGATTTTCATCTCTAGGATGTAAAAATGCTTCACCCAAGTCCTTCATGGAGAATTGCGATGACAACCAAACTTTTATTCCCTGTAGTATGGGGATGTAATTTTTGATTAAGAGAATATCATCTATGTATAAGACAAGGAATACCATAACTGGATCATTTACCCATTTATAGATGCAGGACTCTTCTCCGTTCTTAACGAAGCCATATGTTTTGATCACCTTATCAAAATGCATGTCCAACTTTGAGAAGCTTGCTTCAATCCATAAATAGATCTCTGAAGCTTGCACACTTTGGACTCATCTGTGGATGTAAACCCCTCAGGTTGTATCATATACACCTCTTCGGTCAGCTCTCCATTCAGAAAAGCTATCTTTACATCCATCTGCCAGATCTCATAATCCAGATGGGCAGCTATTGTGAGCATTATCCGAATGGATTTGAGCATTGCCACAGGGGAGAACGTCTCGTTATAGTCAATACCATAATGTTGATGATACCCCTTGGCAACCAGATGAGTTTTATAGGTCTCCACCTTTTCATCTGCGGCCCTCTTCCTTTTGAAGACTCATTTACACCTAATGGGTTTAACCCCTTCAGGTGGGTCAATCAATATCCATACATCGTTGACCTTCATGGACTCCATTTCAGATTTCATGACTTCAAGCCATTTTTCAGAATCAGATCTCTGCATTGCATCCATATAGGTGATCGGATCCTCATCATTCTCATCGAGTTCGATGGAATCACCATCCCAGATCAAAAAATTATAGTATCTGTCCAGCTGATGCGGTACTCTACCGGATCGCCTTAATGGTGCAAATACATTGGGCTCCGGATCTGATCTAATCAAATCCGACTCAGATTCAGCTATTGGTGTCGGTCTTTCTACCTGTTGAACTTCATCAAGTTCAACCTTAGAGGCAACGATTCCTTCACCAAGGAACTCCTTTTCTAAAAGATTATCTTAAGGCTAACGAACACCTTTTGTTCATCAGCATGGTAGAAAAAATATTCTTTGATCTGTTTGGGGTACCCTATGAAAGTGCATTTGTCAGTCCTAGGTCTAAGTTTATCTGTAACTAACCATTTGACATAAATCAGGCACCCCCAGACTCTAAGGTGTGAAAGTGCTGGCTTACGCCTATCACACATTTTAGCCTTAAAAAGTCTTTGGCAGACTTGATACTTGGCTGCGCGACTTTGTTCACCAAACAACTCTTGTAGGTGAGCCAACATTTGATGGATAGTCATAATATTCTCATGTTGGCACTGCAAGTCATCAGACATTGCACCCAACATGTAGTACCTTGCTTTATTATCATCATCCATCCACTTTTTTAAAGACGCTCTCTGTTCAGCAGTCAGACGTGCTGGCATAGCAGGTGGGTCCTGGTCCAAGACATGGGTCAATTTTTCAAAACCTAGATCAATTCTGTAGTTCCTTAACTAGTCCTTGAAATTAGGTCCAGTCAATCTGTGAGTGTCTAATATTTTGGTCAAGGGGTTGGACGCAGATATATTTCCTATAGAGAGTCAAAAGTTTCTAATTAGATTTTGTAATCAGACTTAACTAATTTGTTTAGAATTTTTATTTTTAAACAAATTAGGCTCCCACTATTTTCTTAGATCCCTACACTCCCTTGGTAGAGATGTGAAAATCTCCGTGATCAGTGATTTCTAGTGGGTGGTGCAGTCTCACCGACTAGCTCATCACCTCACCTAACAGTTATTGGTAATAGATCAACCGATGAGTGGACAACTCTTATCCAATGATTCTCTAATCATGGTGCACCCAAAACTTGGTCTCTAATTCATGAAGCTCACCGTATTCGGAATATTGCTCCAATCCTTAGTTAAGTCAAACCCACCATTTGCATGAACTAGATTCTTGATTGGATCCCTCACCGTATCTGAAATATTGAGCCCAACCCATCCTCTAATTCGTAGCATCCAATGCCTAATGGACATGGTTGCATCTTTTCGGTGCAACTGAGCCACTGTATCCAGCCGAGAACAATCAACCTCGGGAAGGGCCCATACATCCACAATGGTGGAAGACCTAGACTTAATATTTTCTTAGGGAGATTTGATTTAGGTCTCTTTAAACTTGGCTTGACATAGTCATAACAATTATGACTAACCTAGTGGCATGGGTTAGCTCAAATTGTTAGCCATCTCTTATCAGAACTGGATCGACACATATGGCCTGGTAAGTGAGATCGGTGAAAGGGATATGCCATTAACTCGATAAGAATGCATTCAAGTCGAGTAGCTCCCAATTAAAAATTAATCGATCGCATCTGTCCAACTTACCTTAGACACCAAATTGTCGAACCAAAACTAATTGGGTTAGCCTACAATCCAGGCTCTAACCACTGAGCCAAATTAGGTCTTAACTTGATCGAGTCACATCTAAATGTGATTCGACCTTGACCCAGACTTAATCCTATTAGGCTGGTCAATTATTAGCTTTTATAATCCCACCTAACCAACTGTTGATTCGGTTTGATTAACCGCTAGACCTAATTGAGCTACCCAAGCTTGAACCCAATTTTATAAAAATGACTTAGATCTGAAATTCTCAATTTTAGATCTAATTTAATTTCATAAGCTTAATTCATTAATTAAGTCTTGGGTTCATAAACAAAATATATAAAATAAATCCTAGGATTTCAGGATCTAGGATTTTGCAGAAACATAAATTTTGATTTCTGATTAAGGATGAACGCGCAGCACTCCTACACGTCATAAGAATACCCATTGAATAGGAGGAGAGGGCCTTTAAACCCTACTTTGTTCTTATGACCGGACGGCCATGAGGAACACCTTAATCAAAAATATAAATTTAACTACAAAACTAGTTAGATCTAAATTTACATATCACATATACAATTTAAGATCTAACTAATACATGCTTTGCATACATCTTATGTATCAAAAATTGATTTAATTAACATGCTTTCAGATTTAATACATCACATGTAACATCTAAAAAATAAAATTTAAATTAAATTATTTAATATAAAATTTATTCTAGATAGTTTCTAGAATAATTCTACAACTAGTCTAGGCATGCAACAGATCAATCTTATGTATTATCCAAATTTTTATTTTCTATTTTTGATCTGAATATAATATTTATATCATCAAAAAAATAAAAAATAAATTAGATTTAAATTATATTTTAATCTCATTAAAATATTAACTTACAAGACTATTCATAGATCAAAACTATTCCTAGTCTAGTCATACTTCTCATGCATGTTAGATCTTCTTAGATTTAATTTTAAATATTTTAATTTTAGATCCTATCATATCTGATGTGATATCTAAAATTTTTAATATTAAATAAATTAAAATTAAAATCAGATCTAAATCAGATCTGAAACTGAGCCATGAACCTGGCTCTGATACCAGTTGAAGGAAAAATTGCCTTTTTTCTTGTAGGATCTTCCAGATTTCATCAAATCTGGGGTGGAATAATTTTAAAAAAATTTATCCTATATTTATTATAGATTTAAATCTTTAGATCTAATTTTATTATTTAATATTAATTCTAAAATAAATCTAAAATCATGAGGAAATATTAAATACCTCAAGGGTAATCTGATTACCCTGTAGATGATCGCAGCAAGACTGAGGTTCTGATTTAGCCATGCAATCATCTGGCCTCTACCAATATCCACTCAGGTAGGATCTGAATCATCTTCTCCTCATAAATTTCTACTCTAAAAATTAAAACTAAATCTGATTAGAAAGATCTTCAGAAGTTGGAACAGCAGCCTGTCGAAGAAGTCCTGCAGCCTTCCTATTCAAGGAGTCACCATGCCTTAGACCTTTGCCAGATGGACGTCCAACTCCTAGGATGTGAAGTGGGAAGGGAGAGCTACAGATGGGATGTGGAGAAGAGGAAAGGGGTGGCAGCTTTGATGGGTTTGGCACAATCACATGAAACCCTAGGCGCAGACAGGGTTTATATAGATCCTGCTGCGCTGCGTAGTGCCACATCATTCGATCAATCAAAAAATTTTATTTAATCCAAAAAAATTTTGATTGGTGGAGTGATTGCATTTGATCACATCAGATAAAAACCCCACCCTCTTTCCAAGAGTTGGCACCAACTTTGGATAAGCACAAAGAAAGGTTGGCGCCAACTAGTCCATGTTGATCAAAACTCTCCATCCTTATCCACTTGGGGCGCCCACTTAATCCAATTGGGCTCATGCCATAATCTGATTATGGTGTCCAATTTAATGTGGATTTGGCATCTGGATACTCCACAAAAACTCTCCAATGAGCTCTTGCCAAGTGGCCTTCAGTTTAAGACCCATATGTCAACATTTGACAGATGTCCTAAATTGAAAATGACAGGTGACAGAAATTAGCAGGTGTTGTCTTAAATTCATCTCATAAATTAAGACAAGATTTTTTTGAACTGGACAAGCTTCATTTAGATTAAGAGAAACCTTCTCAAGGTTCTCTGGGTGAGTCAAATCATATTTGGCTCAGTCGAGATAGAAAAGATTACACAAGGAGAAAGTTAGGCTCAATCATGTGCTAGCATGATTTCCTTGAACCTAATTGGATCTAATCCAAATCAATTGGGTTAGTCCAATTGATGACATCCAGATCCTAACCCTTGTTAGTATGACCCAGTTAGGTTCAATTCTGTATGATAATGAGACATGTCATGATCTCATCATCGACATCATCAAAACTCCTTTCGATGGATCAGAACTCTTCTGATTCAGACAATTAGAATGATCGATCATCAAGATCATTCTATTTGCTCTCAAAATCCACCAGTGACACCTAGCAGTATATGGTGGCAACCCATCAGAACTCAAGATGAACCTCTCAATTTAGCTACCTGTGTGATTGAGTTCCTCTATCATGAGTCCTGACTGAATTAGGGTTAAGGTGAACTCGTCAAACCCAACATCAGTCATATGAATCAATCGATCGATCCGAGTTCGATGTGAAACCCTAATGAAAAACTCTTTTTCATTATTTCACTCTGTCATGGACATGGGCTTAAGGACTCGATCTTTCGATCATCATAGGACTACTTCTCTCATCTATCGAGGTTGATAGATCCCATCTTGGTACGATCTGGTTCCTACAATGAATATGCTACAGCCAACATACACCTCAAGGTTCTGAATGGCTAGGAGACCGAGTTATGGTGTAGTCAAACTATAACACACTTAAGGTGAACTGTCGATGCACCTCAGGTCAAAGAACTAGACACACAACTGCAGCATCGAGCTAGTTATCGACGAGAAGGTAGACTTCCTTATGACTGCTCGATATGGTCACACTCAGTACTCTCATTTTCAATGAATACCTGTACTCTCACTTCGATGTCTCCACACCGTAGACTCAAGATACATCTACCCTAAGGAAATGATTGTACACCAACCTTCCAAATCGATCACCATCCTCATGATGATCTTATGGTCAGGAGCTGTTTATGAGTTAGTTATGTAAATTCATGCCTTAAATTTTCAACTCTTGAAAATATGAATTGACATTCCTACTAACTCAAAGGATGTATCACAGACACAATGTACACAATGTGATAGAAGAATAACCCATTTATTAATTTATAGTCAAAATTATAAATTTATCCTTAGATTTATATAGGAATGTGTCAGCCAATCTGACATCTAGGGTACATATCTAACAAACTCCCACTTGACCTAATATCAATTGGCTACATATCTAAGTCCCATCTTCTCAAGGTGGGCTTCAATTTTTTGCTGGCCTAATGGCTTTATCAGTGGGTCTGCCACATTGTGTGCGGAGTCGACTCTCTTAACCTCGACATAACTTTTTTCGAGATAATCACGGATCAGATGGAATCGCCGTTCAATATGCTTGGACTTCTGGTGAGATCTTGGCTCCTTGCTAGGGCTATGGCACCATTATTGTCGCAGTAAAGAGGGATGGCATCCGATGACATCACTCCAAACTCCGTGGCAAATTTTTTGTACCAAAATGTCTCCTTCGCAGCTTCCGATGCAGCAATATACTCTGCCTCCATGGTGGAATCAGCAATCATCGTCTGCTTGGAACTCTTCTAGCTAACTGCACCACCATTGTAAATGAACAGACTCTCAAATGTCGACTTTCGATCATTTATATCAGACATAAAATCTGAGTATGTATATCTCTAAATCTGGAGTTCTCCATTCCTAAAGACTAGAAACATATCCTTAGTTCTTCTCAAGTACTTAAGGATACATTTCACAGAAGTCCAGTGCTCTTCGTCTGGATTTGATTAATATCTGCTTGTGACACTCACAGCATGGACTATATCAGGTCGTGTACATAGCATGGCATACATGAGGCTCCCTACTACCGAAGCATAAGGGATCTTGCTCATGCATTCAATCTCCTCAGGTTAATCAAACCTATACAGTGCATGTATATATAAACACAGGGTCAAGTGACCCAAACCCAAAACTCCCTTGACCAACTCTATGGGAGATTAGGTTAATCCAAGCCCATGTACACCCATGACTCGACCTAATCTCACCTATCCTAGGCCCAGACCTGGCCCATAAAGAGTTGGTCCCTTGAGGCTCACATAACCTAGACCTCAAGAACCCGAAAGGCCCACAGCCTTTCAACCTAGGGCCCAACTAGCCCTAGAGCCTCTGAAGCCCTCATGAATGATGGACCTTGGCCTTAGCCTTGGTCCCCTGGGCCTTGGGCACACTACCTGGATCACAACAATTTCCACCTTGGTGTCCCAAGGCCTCAACCAGCTCCACTCTGTCCATCAGCTGAATCAGCTCAACACATCTCTGAAAGCTATCCCGTGGAAGTACCTTCGTAAGTGCATCAGCTGGATTCTCCTTGGTGTGTACCTTTACCAGCTCCACCTCGCCATCCTTTACAAGCTCCCTGATCTGATGATACCGAGTGTTAATGTGCTTTGTCCTTGCATTATAGACTGAGTTCTGTGCTAATAGAAGTGCACTCTGGCTGTCACAGTGCACTCTAATGGCCTCCTGAGTAAGGCCCATCTCCGTCAACAAACCCTTCAGTCAAATTGCCTCAGCTGCTTCTGTCAGCCCGATGTACTCTGCCTCTGTAGTGGATAGGGCCGTGATAGGCTGCAGGCTCGATCTCTAAGAAATAGGACCTCCATACAAGCTAAAGATGAAGCCTGTCGTAGACCTTCGGGTATCCACATCTCCACCGAAGTCTGCATCTACATAACCGCCAATCAGCCCTTGAGCCTCCCTAGACATGTCAGAGTATCTCACTGCACCTCCTCACTATTCGTAACAGATGCCAACTCCAACTGAACCCGCCAGGTATCTGAATATCCACTTCAGAGCTCTCCAGTGCTCCCTGCCAGGCTGCGCCATGAACCTGCTAACCTGACTCACTGCATGAGCGATGTCTGGCCTACAATAGACCATCGCATACATCAAGCTCCCAACTCCTGAAGCATAAGGAACCGTCTCCATCTCCTGAGCCTCCACCTCAGTCTGTGGCACCATGGTCTTCGAGAGTCTGAAGTGACCGGCAAGTGGCAGCTCCGCCAGCTTTGCTCCCTTCATCCCGAACCTCTCTAAGACCTTCTGTATGTAGCCCCCCTGAGATAGATGCAGCACCCTCCGGGCTCAGTCTCTGAAAATCTCCATGCCTAGGATCTTCCTTGCAGGGCCCAAATCTTTCATCTTAAACTCCCGAGATAAGGATGCCTTCAGATCCTGCACAACCTTCCTACTCTTGCATGCTATAAGCATGTCATCCACATACAAGAGTAGGAACATCCTAGAACCATCCTCAAGAGACTGAACATAAATACAGGGATCAAACTCGCACCTGAAAAGTCCAATGCTGCGCATATAGGAGTCGAACCGCTTGTACCATTGCCTCGACGACTGCTTCAGCCCATACAGCGACTTCTGCAACAAATAAACCTTTTCCTCTGATCTTGGATCCCTGAAATCGGGTGGCTGCTCCATATAAATCCTCTCCTCCAAATGCCCATGGAGGAATGCCGTCTTGACATCCATCTGCTCCAGCCCTAAATCCTGAGCTGCTATAATGCTCAGCAACACTCTGATGGAAGTATGTCTGACGATGGGAGAGAAGACCTCGTTGAAGTCGATGCCTTCCTTCTGGGAGTATCCCTTGGCCACTAACCTCACCTTGAATCTGATACCTCCCTGCTTTGAAGGCCCTTCCTTGGGACTGTAGACTCATTTGTAGCCAATGGGCCTCTTCTCCTGTGGCAACTGCACCAATCGCCACGTCTGGTTCTGGTGGAGAGACTGCATCTCCTCGGACATCACCTGGACCCATCACTCTCTGTCCTGGCTCTCAATAGCCTCCTGATACATATATGGATCTCCATTCGCTGTCACCAGGGCATATGACAGCGTTTCCTCGAAGTCATATCGGTCCGATTGCTTGATGGTCCTCTTGGGCTTGTGTAGGGCAACACCGATATCAGTCCTCGATCCAGCTCGCTCCTGCTGGACCTCTTCACCTCGATCATCTGTCCGAGTCCTCTCCACCTGTGGAGACACCTTACGTAGGTTCTCCACCTGAATGTCATGTCCTCCCGTAGTACCTGCAAGAGGCAAAATCAAAGAGGTAAGCTATCCAGCAGCGCCCTGCTGGACCTCCTCCTGCTCCTGCTACTCCTCCATGCCTGCTCGCCTCCGTAGGACTGACTCCTCATCAAAAGTCACATCCTGACTAATGATGACCTTCTTTTTCAAGGGATCCCACAGCCTGTATCCCTTAACTCCTCGCAGATAGCCTAGAAACACAGTCTTGCATGATCTGGCGTCTAGCTTGCTCCACTCACCAGCTTCAATGTGCACATAGGCCGTGCACCCAAATACCCGTAGATGGCCCAGCCCAACTGTCCTCCCAGACCATACCTCCTCTGGAAGCCTGCCATCCAACCTGGTGTGAGGTGATCGATTGACCAAGTAACCCACTGCGTCAACTGTGTCAACCCAGAATGCCTTTGGAAGCCCTGCCTGCAGCCTCATGCATCGTGCCTTTTTCAGAAGTGTTCTGTTCATCCTCTCGGCCACCCTATTCTGCTGTGGTGTCTCCTTAACTGAGAAGTGTCTCCTGATCCCACACTCCTCACAGTAGTCCTGAAACTCTCTGCTGGTGTACTCCCCGCCATTGTCTGACCTCAGACACTTCACGCTCCTCCCCTGCTCCTCCACCTCAGCACTCCAGATTTTGAACTTGGTGAAGACCTCAGACTTCTCTCTCATAAAGTAAATCCAGAGTTTCCTTGAGAAATCATCAATCAGGGTCATGAAGTATTTGGCCCCATTCCTAGCTAAAACTGGGGCTGGTCCCCACACATCCATATGTACTAATTCTTGAGGGGCTGCACTGCGGGTTGTACTGATGTTGAATTGAACTCTCCTCTGCTTTCCCATCTGGCAAGGCTCACAGATCTTCCCTGTAGCACCATCCTCCAGATCAGAGATGGGTCCTCTCCTGCTCAACTCCCTCAGCCCCTTGTCACCCATATGGCCTAGGCGGTAGTGCCACATCCTGTAAGCCCCCTGCTAGTCTTGTGCTGCAGCTGCTGCATCACACTCTCCGGTCACCGCAAATCCCTCCATGTGATAGAGGTTATTGTCCAACCTCCTACCTCTCATCACCACCATAGCTCCATTGGAGATGTTTAATACTCCGCTTCTAGCCCTACTGCTGAAGTTGTATCCACTGCGCTCCAAGTAGCCTAGTGACACCAGATTCTTTTCCAGCTCCAGGATGTGCTTTACATTTGTCAATGTCCTCACAATTTCATCAAACATCCTCACCCTGACCATCCCTATCCTAGTCACCTTACAAGGATGATTGTCACCTAGAGTCACTGATCCCTCATCTGTCTTGGTGTATGTCGCAAACCAAGACCAGTGAGGTGTGTAGTGATGTGAGCACGCAGAGTCTAGTGTCCACTCCTCTGTGTAATGCCTGTGACCATCTGATACCATAAGTAGATCATCCTCCACCTGCTATCCAGCAATTGCACTCACTGATTCTGAGCCACTTCTTTCTCCCTTCTTGCTCTTCCATAGTGGACATTCTCGCTTGAAGTGCTCGAACTCATTGCATTTGAAGCATTTCATCTCTTTCTTTCCCTTCCTGGACTTGGACCGCCCCCTGGACTTGCTTCTGCCTCTACCTTTACCTGTCCTCTCCCCTACTGCCAAACCCTCCTAGGGAGCCCGATCTCTGGTCAACTTTTCCCTTTGCTCATTAGACCTCAGTACCGAGACCATGTCCTCATATTCCAGAGTCTCCTTGTCGTAGAGCAGTGTAGTCACCAAAGAGTCATATGATCCTGGCAGTGAACACAAAAGCAACAGGGACTTGTCCTCCTCATCCAGCTTCACCTTGATATTCATCAACTCCGTGCACAAGTGGTCGAACCTCTGAAAGTGGCCAATCACATCAGATCCCTCCTGCATCCGAAGACTGTACAACTTCTTCTTCAGCATTAGCTTGTTGCACATATTCTTCCCCATATATATGGTGTGCAACTTCGACCAAAGGCCCTTTGGGGTCTTTTCTTCTAGCATCGAATACAACACCGCATCCGCCAAACATCCTCTGATCATCGAGCATGCTTTTTTCTCCAACGATGCCCACTATCTATCTGTCATTCCCTCAGGCTTCTCATCCAAAGCCTGATCCAGATCTGCTTGCACCAGAAGATCCTTCACCTAGATTTTTCACATAAAAAAATTTTTCTTACCATCAAACTTCTCGAAATCGACCTTCATATTGCTACCCATGACTGGATCCAAGCCAAACAAGCAATATAAAATCAAGAAGTGTAGAATATACCTTGATGGTACCTTGCTAAAAATTTTTTAGCACTTGGGATCTTTAAATTCTCATGCTTGGAACTGCTTCCTCACCATCGTGACTCTGATACCAACTATTGAAGCATGATCCCAGCTCCTCCCATGGACATTGGGTGCAGCGAAACTAGCAACGAACAAATCTGGAGACTTCTGGACTCGATCGAAGGCCCTTTACGAAATCAGCCTGGTTGCTGTCTTCTTCGTCAGCCTTTTGTTCCAGATGAAGAACGCCTCTAAGATCACTCTAAAAAATCCAAGATCTGGTACCCAACCAGATCAGGCCTGGATCGAGGTCTTTCAATTCATAGATCTCAAATCAAGGTGTTCTAGATAGGGAAGAAGGTAGATAGAACCAGACCTTATAGATCTGTCCTGCTGCAGCCTTTCCTGTAGATCTGTTGATGGAGATCTCACCCGTGCCTCAAACGACCTCAGATCAACTCCAGATCTGAGAGAAACTTGTACCAACCTCATAGCAAGAGATTCCAAGTCCTGGACCTAATGTTTGGGTGACTGCAAGAGAGGGAGAGGCAATATGGTTGGCGGCACCAAGGGGGAGGGGCTCAAAACCCTAGCACCTCCCTTGCTTTTCCTGCCTTCTATGGACCTGGCAGCAAGAAACCCTAGGGTTTCTTACTCCTGGGGCATGGAGAATAGCTGGAGAGAGAGGAAGAAGAGAGAGAGAGACTTGGGAGAAAGAGTTTTCGTATTCCTTGGCTTAATCAAACCTATACAGTGCATGTATATATAAACACAGGGTCAAGTGACCCCAACCCAAAACTCCCTTGACCAACTCTATGGGAGATTAGGTTAACCCAAGCCCATGTACACTCATGACTCAACCTAATCTCACCTATCCTGGGCCCAGACCTGGCTCATAAAGAGTTGGTCCCTTGAGGCCCACATAACCTAGACCTCAAGAACCCGAAAGGCCCACAGCCTTTCAACCTAGGGCCCAACTAGCCCTAGAGCCTCCATGAAGCCCTCATGAATGATGGACCTTGGCCTTAGCCTTGGTCTCCTGGGCTTTGGGCACACTACCTGGATCACAACACACACATCCGTATGTACTAGGGCAAGTAGGTCTGTGGCCCTTTTCCCATGTCCTACAAAAGGAAGTTTGGTCATTTTGCCTTGAAGGCATGATTCACAAACTGGATATGACTTGAAAGTCAACGGACTCAACAGCCCAGATTTTTCCAATTTGTTAACCCTATCTTCCGCTATATGACCTAACCTTAGGTGCCATAGATACCTATCATTTAGACTATCTCTAGGCCTTTTAATTCCTATGGCATTCATATTTTGCTCGATATTAAATACAGATACATCAATATGTAGCTGATAGAGACCGTTAATAAGAAAATCATCTGTAATTTTATTATTTTTATAAAATATGTTACAATGGTCCTTATGAAAGCTAATCACATAGCCTTCTTGTGCTAAACATGAAACAGAAATCAAATTCCTGCTTGCTGCAGGCACATAATAACAATCTCTAAGAAATAAATCTAATCCTAACGGTAATCACAGAGGATACGTTTTCATGGCCACAACAGCAACTCTTGCTACATTTTCGACACGTAGGATCATCTCCCCATCCCTCAGCCTCCTTCTTTCCTCAAGATTCTGCATAGAAGTACACAAATGAGCACTAAAACCAGAGTCAAGCACCCAACTGGATGTAGAAGAAATCGTAAGATTAGATTCTAAAATGAGCATACCTCCAGAAGAACCATCCTTCTTGTTCTTCAGGGAGGCCAGGTACTGAGGACAGTTCCACTTCCAATGACCATCTGATTGGCAGTGGAAATATTTTTCCTTTTCAGCAGCCTTCTTCGGTTCTATCTTTTTCTTCTTCTTATCCACCTTCTGCTTCTTCGCAGATTTTTTTTCTTTCCAAAAGACTTTCTCTTGGAAGAAGTCTGCTCCACAGTAAGAACTAAGCCTTTTGAACCCTTCATAGAAAGCTCAGCCATAACCAGCATGTTCATTAACTTAGCCAAGGTACACTGCATCTTATGCATATGGAAGTTCATGATGAACTGACCATATGCATCGGACAAGGACTGAAGGATCACATCAATCTGAAAATTCTTATCTAAGATGATATCGAGCTTCTCAAGCTCCTCCAGATCCTTGATCATTGTCAAACAATGATCTTGGACTGACTGCCCATCACGTATTTTAGCCTTAAAAAGTCTTTGGCAGACTTGATACTTGGCTGCGTGATTTTGTTCACCAAACAACTCTTGTAGGTAAGCCAACATTTGGTGGGTAGTCATAATATTCTCATGTTGGCACTGTAAGTCATCAGACATTGCACCCAATATGTAGTACCTTATTTTGTTATCATCATCCATTCACTTTTTCAAAGATGCTCTCTGTTCAGTAATCGGACGTGCTGGCATGGCAGGTAGGTCCTGGTCTAAGACATGGGTCAATTTTTTGGAACCCAAAATAATTTTGTAGTTCCTTAACCAGTCCTTGAAATTGGGTCCAGTCAATCTGTGGGTGTCTAATATTTTGGTGAGGGGGTTGGACGCAGACATGTTTCCTGTAGAGAGTCAAAAGTTTCTAAATAGATTTTGTAATCAGACTTAACTAATTTATTTAGGGTTTTTATTTTTAAACAAATTAGGCTCCCACTATTTTCTCAGATCGCTACACTCCCTTGGTAGAGATATGAAAATCTCCATGATCAGTGATTTCTAATGGGTGGTGCAGTCTCACCGACTGGCTCATTACCTCACCTAACAGTTATTGGTGATGGGTCAACCGATGAGTGGACAACTCTTGTCCAATGATTCTCTAATCATGGTGCACCTAAAACTTGGTCTCTAATTCATGAAGCTCACCGTGCCCAGAATATTGCTCCAATCCTTAGTTAAGTCAAACCCACCATTTGCACGAACTAGATTCCTGATTGGGTCTCTCACCGTATCTGGAATATTGAGCCCAACCCATCCTCTAATTTATAGCATCCAATACGTAATGGACATGGTTGCATCTTTCCGGTGCAACTGAGCCACTGTATCCAGCCGAGAACAATCAACCCCGGGAAGGGCCCACATATCCACAATGGTGGAAGACCTAGACTTAATATTTTTTTAGAGAGATTTGATTTAGGGCTCTTTAAACTTGGCTTGACATAGTCATAACAATTATACTAACCTAGTGGCATGGGTTAGCTCGAATTGTTAGCCACCTCTTATCAGAACTGGATCAACACATATGGCCAGGTAAGTGAGACTGGTGGAAGGGATATGCCATTAACTCGACAAGAACGCATTCGAGTCGAGTAGCTCCCAATTAAAAATCAGTCGGTCGTATCTGCCCAACTTACCTTAGACACCAAATTATCGAACCAGAACTAATTGGATTAGCCTACAATCCAGGCTCTAACCACTGAGCCAAATTAGGTCTTAACTTGATCGAGTCATATCTAAATGTGATTCGACCTTGATCCAGACTTAATCCTATTAAGCTGGTCAATTATTAACTTTCATGATCCCACCGAACCAACTGTTGATTCGGTTTGATCAACCGCTAGACCTAATTGAGCTATCCAAGCCCGAACCTAATTTTATGAAAATGACTTAGATCTGAAATTCTCAATTTTAGGCCTAATTTAATTCCATAAACTTAATTTATTAATTAAGTCTTGGGTTCATAAACAAAATATGTAAAATAAATCTTAGGATTTCAGGATCTAGGGTTTTGCAGAAAAGTAAGTTTGGATTTCTGATTAAAGATGAACGTGCTGTACCCCTACACGTTATAAGAACACCCATTGAATGGGAGGAGAGGGCCTTTAAATCCTACTTTGTTCTTATGACCGGACGGCCATGAGGAACACCTTAATCAGAAATATAAATTTAACTATAAAACTAGTTAGATCTAAATTTACATATCAAATATACAATTTAAGATCTAACTAATACATGCTTTGCATACATCTCATGTATCAAAAATTGATCTAATTAATATGCTTTCAGATTTAATACATCACATGTAATATCTGAAAAATAAAATTTAAACTGAACTATTCAATATAAAATTTATTCTAGACAGTTACTAGAACAGTTCTACAACTAGTCTAGGCATGCAACAGATCAATCTTATGTATTATCCAAATTTTTATTTTTTATTTTTGATCTGAATATAATATTTATATCATCAAAAAAAATAGAGAATAAATTAGATCTAAATTATATTTTAATCTCATTAAAATTTAAACTTACAAGACTATTCATAGATCAAAACTATTCCTAGTCTAGTCATACATCTCATGCATGTTAGATCTTCTTAGATTTAATTTTAAATATTTTAATTTCAGATCCTATCATATCTGATGTGACATCTAAAATCTTTTAATATCAGTTAAATTAAAATTAAAATTAGATCTAAATTAGATCTGAAACTAAGCCATGAACCTGGCTCTGATACCAGTTGAAGAAAAAACTGCCTTTTTCCTTGTAGGATCTTCCAGATTTCATCAAATCTGGGATGGAATAATTTAAAAAAAAAAATTATCCTATATTTATTTCAGATTTAAATCTTTAAATTTAATTTTATTATCTGATATTAATTCTAAAATAAATCTAAAATCATGAGGAAATATTAAATACCTCAAGGGTAATATGATTATCCTGTAGATGATCGTAGCAAGCTTGAGGTTCTGATTTAGCCACGCAATCACCTGGCCTCTACTAGTATCCACTTAGATAGGATCTGAATTAACTTCTCCTCACAAATCTCTGCTCCAAAAATCAAGACTAAATCCGATTAGGAAGATCTTCAAAAGTCTTCCTGAAGTTCGAACAGTAGCCTATCGAAGAAGTCCTGCAGCCTTCCTGTTCAAGGCATCACCACGCCTTAGACCTTTGCCAGATGGACATCCAACTCCTAGGACGTGAAGAGGGAAGGGAGAGCTATAGATGGGACATGGAGAAGAGGAAAGGGGCGGCAGCTTTGATGGGTTTGGCACAATCACATAAAACCTTAGGTGCAGACAGGGTTTATATTGACCCTGCTGTGCTGCGCAGTGCCACATCATTCGACCAATCAAAAAATTTTATTTCATCCAAAAAAAATTTGATTGATGAAGTGATGTCATCTGATCACATCAGATAAGAATCCCACTCTCTCTTCAAGAGTTGGCACCAACTTTGGATAAGCACAAAGAAAGGTTGGTGCCAACTAGTCCATGTTGATCAAGACTCTCCATCCTTATCCACTTGGGGCACCCACTTAATCCAATTGGGCTCACACCATAATCTGATTATGGCACCCAATTTAATGTAGATTTGGCATGTTGACACTCCACAAAAGTCCTCCAATGAGCTCTTGCTAAGTGGCCTTCAGTTTAAGACCCATATGTCAACATTTGACAGATGTCCTAAAATAAAAATGGTAGGTGACAGGAATTAGCAGGTGTTGTCTTAAATTTATCTCATGAATTAAGACAAGACTTTTTTAAACTGGACAAGCTTCATTTAGATTGAGAAAAATCTTCTCAAGATTCTCTGGATGAGTCAAATCATATGTGGCTCAGTCGAGATAGAAAAGATTACACGAGGAGAAAGTTAGGCTCAATCGTGTGCTAGCATGATTTCCTTGAACCTAATTGGATCTGTAAAGAAGAATCCAGTTTCATTGATTAAGTTATTCTTAAGTACAAGAGAATGAGAAAAGTTGCAAAAAAAAAAAGAGAATACAAATTTAGAGGTTTCGAACCTCTGGGGTAGAAGTAGGGGAGCTCGGCATCCTCGGAAGATCGACCGCGGTAGCCACAGCAGTCGAGGAAGTCTCGACTGGGAGAAGATCGACAGCAGCTTCAGAAGGCCTGGCTTCATCATCAGATGCCTCATCCAGGAAGTCGAGGTCCAGCTCAGGAAACTTCCCAACCACTTTCTCTTGGCAGAGCTCAAAGCCCTTGATGAAGGCGGCCTGGCTAAACTCGACCTTCAGATCCCTCATCTCGAAGGTGGTTTTGAACTCCTCCACTGCTCGGACCATTACCTCTGAAACCAGGGTCGGGATCTGTGCCTTCAATTCGGAGACCTCGGCCTCTGCTTTCTTTCTTTCCTCCTCCAAGGTGGCCCTCAAGTCTGTCGAGGTCTGCTCCTCCTTCTGTAGTGCCTCTTGGAGACTCGCGACTTCGACGATCTACTCCTTGAGGTGGGCGGCCTCGGCCTGGCGACCTTCCTCCGCCTGGGCGGCCTTGTTCCTAGCATTGTTCATCTCCTTGATGTTGGCGACGAGCTGGTGTCCAATCTACGAGAGCGGCCATGAAGTCAATATAAAAGCTGCGGAATAAGCTAAGCAAAGAGACGAGAAGAGGAAATGAGTAAATTGACCTATCTCGAGAAAGGACCCCAGAGACTCCCAGACCCGCTGTTCAGGATCGACGTGAACGGTCCTGTGGATGACCTCAGGCAAGATGCACCCGTCGACCAATCTCTTTATTATATCCCTATTGTTGAAGGGATTTTTCTCCGGATCTTCCTCGGAGCCATCGGCCTCCTCGATGGTGGCCCTGCTTCTGCGGCTCTTGCGGGCCAATGTCTTCTTTCTCCTTCTCCGTTCGGGCCCCGGTGCCTCCTCAGATCGGGCCTCTAGAGTAGGAACCTCAGTCGGGGGCCTCCTTAAAGAGGTCCAGGGGATTGCGAGCTCGACGTCGGAGGGAGAGTCGACGGCAATGGCCGTCTGGACAGGCACGGCCGAGCTGGTCTCTTCTGCCCTTGCCCTCTTCGCCGCCCTCGAAGATGCTGCACCTTTCCTTTTGTGGGTCTTGAGACCCTGGGCTAGCATTCAAGCTGTGTCAGCATCCATATCTGTAGTGAGTGAGGACCGACATAGCTTAACAAAGGAACAAGAAAAAAAAAAAAATATATATATATATATATATATATACCGACAGGGTTGAGAGGGCTTAGGCCAATGTTAAACAAGAGTTATTCCTTCAGGAGGTTGGAGAGAAGAGGGGCTGGATAAGCTTCAAGTTTATTGGAGGCCTCAAGGTCATCCTATCCCAGGCTAGGAGCCCGACGGATGGAATCCCTCAGGGAGCCCCAAGGGGGCAACCCCAGCTCCAAGGACGGGCATCGGACATAGAAGAACCTCTCCTTCCAATTATGAATAGAAGAGGGGGCACCTTTCAGCAACCCCTATCTACCAAACTGAGGGGAGAAGTACCACCAGTCCTTTGCTGAGGCATGATGCTTGAAGGTGTAGAAATTTTTAAACAAAGAAAGAGTCGGCCGAACTTCGACTAAACTACAGAGGGAAAGAAATCCTATCAAAAACCTAAAGGAGTTTGGTGCAACAAAAACTAAAGAAATGCTTAAGAAGCAGAAGAGAGCAATAACAAAAGGTGGAAGTGGAAGTCGAAGCCCGGTGCGGAAAGCTTCTTGGTATAAACAGAAGCAGCCGAGGGGAGGAGCGCTAGCCCGGCCAGTCGGCTCGGGAAGCTCCAGCTCGTACTCTGAAGGAACTCCGTACTGAATCCTAATCAGTGAGAGTTCCTCCGGAGTCAGAGAGCTGGGGATGGTGTCTGGTACAAAGATCAGATGGGGTTCATCTATAGAACTAATGTTTTGGGGAGCTGGGACAGACGAACTCCTAGAACTGTTAGAGGAGGAAGTGCTAGAGGAGGAAGTGCTGGAGGATATTTTGAATCGAGCAAAAACCCTAAAAACTTTAGAAAAATTGGAAAAAGTAAGAAACGAGACATTCGTGAAAAATTGAACAGGTGGAATATAACAGAAGAAAAATGGAAGAAGAACAGCAAGAGAAAAAATAAAGAGGGGAGTTCTGGAACTAACCTAGGCTGGTCCGAAGGATGCAGAGGTGCAGAAATGGGGACGACTCAAAGAATGCCTAAGGCCGAAAAGGACACTGAGGAAGAACGGAACTCTCAGGAAGAAGGAGGGACCGAGGAAATGTCCAAGCAAAGTAAAACTCCTGAAGGAGAGAGGCAGGTTTAAATAGGCGATGAGGTCCGACGGAATAATGATCGCGGATCTCCTCTGGTCGATCTATAACTGTCGCGTGGCCCATTCGCCATGGTAGGCGACTGAAAGTGGCCGACAACTGATAGAACCATTATTGCATCGTACCTTGAGCAACGCTCCAGTGGAAATCTCGAAAAAATCTTTTCAGATTGCCTCGATTTGAAAAGGCTCCAGCACCAGCGTGCCAAACGCCAAAATATCTAAAAACAATCGGGTACGAAAATCGAGGGAGGCAACTTCGGTTGTGAAAATTTTTTTGTACTTCCTTCATTCGGAGCTCAAACTCGAAAGTAGGGGGACTGGTGTTTTGTATAAAATACCCCCAGCCAAAGTTTGTAAAAGGCCGACCCTTCTAGGGCTCTTCCAGCTTTCGACTTTGTATGGCATCTTTCTGAACTCCCTCGACCGTCCGAGCTTCCATAATACCATCCGGACTTCTCCAATAATAAGCTCCCCCATTCATCTACCAGACTGCTCCAAATGCTCTCTGAGCTTCACTATCAGCTGATTTCTACAGTGATCGACTATTCTCCAAATCTCTTCCAGACTTCTTCCGGCCGCGAACGACTTTACTCCGAACTCCTCCCGGACTCCTACAGGAGCCGGACTCCGTCCGAACTTCTACAATGGATGGATTCTAGATGAATTCCTACAAAAGTTGGATCTCTACCCCGAACTTCTATTGCAAGTGGACTTCATCCGAACTCCTACAAGGGTCGGGCTCCATCCGAACCTCTACAATGGATGGATCACAGACGAGCTTCTACAACGAACAGGCTCCACCAGCAGGATCTTTACTTCGAACCTCTTTCGGACTTCATCAAGGATCGAGCTTCTCCAGTGATGGGACTTCTACAGAATCAGACCCCGTCCGAACTTCTACAGCGGTTGAATTTCGGACAAACTTCTACAATGGATGTGCTCCAGCAGTCGGATTTCTACAGTGACCGACTGCCTCAGATGTCTTCCATACTTCTCCGGCCATCAACCTTCGACAGTGCCAGCCGACCTTCCACAGATCCATTTGGTCTCCCCCAGCAGATGAACATTCACAATGCCTTTCGAATTACGCTATCAGCTGACCTTCTGTCGGATTCTTCGTGCAATCGGACCTCTCCATCGGACAATCTTCAGACGAGCTTCCACATCAGGCAAATCCCAAACGAACTTCTCTGGCAATCAAATTTCTACCAAACTTCACCAATGGAAAGTCCCTGTCTGAGCTTCTATAGCAGATGACTCCCACCTGTAGCATCAGCGCCCAAGTCATCCAACAATAGTAGACTCGTCAGTAACCTCAAAAACAACCGAGCTTCTCCTGGATGGCTGAGACAGAGAGCCATTCCGCTCCATCAGATGTTCCAGTCGAGCTTCAACCGTCAGGCCCGAACTCTCTGGCGAGCCATGACAAAGGTCACTACCCCACTCCACTGTCTGTAACAGGTTCCACGTGGCCCCACTACTCTCTGGCAAGTCACGATAATGGACACCACTCCACTCTCCGTAACAAACTCCACGTAGCCCTGAACGGCCCCCTGATGCTACTACTCTCTGTAACAAACTCCGTGTGGCCTCGAACGGCCCACTATCAGACGGTTACAGACATCACTGTCAATCAATTATGCTCTCCATCTATAAAAAGGGATCCCCAAATACGTTCTTCTCTAAGCACTAAACTCTATCTGGAAACTCTGCTAAAATTCTCATTCGAGTGCTCCATTTCTATTGAGGTAGAGTACTGACTTGAGTATTGGAGGATCTTGCTAGAGTAACCCTAACTCCGATTTAGACTTCCCTTGCAGGTCCCAGCGGCGGACGCGATCTCCTCGACTCCAGCTTCTCCGACGTTGGCAGAATTCTGCACCAACATCTCTACACCCTAACACTCTTTCTCTTTGATTTTCACATGCCCTAAAGGTCTCTCAATGCTCTATAATTCATGAAAATTTTAAGAAGAAATTCATCTTAAATAATGAGATATGAAGAATCCTTGTCTAGGTCAAATACCTAGTCAAGGAAAATCCAAACAGGGCAAGACAAGGGGTGCCCAACTCTTGGGTGCCCCCTCCTTTTTTTGCCATGGACCACCAGCAAAGGGTGCATAATATGTGCCATAAAAACTATGAAAATCTCAAAAAAAATCTGGGTAAAATCAGTGCCATAAGGAAAGAGTTTTGGTTTCCTAAAATTCTATCTCATAGAATTTGAAATCCAAACTAATTCCTACTTTGACTTGGTCCACAACCAAATTCCATGTAAGAGAGAAAGAGTGGAAAACTTTGGGCATGCATAAAGGCCTGGGAGAGAAGGTTTTGTCGTACAAAATAAGAGAGAGTGGGCATGGGGGGCTAAGGTGGCACAAGGTGGAATCCTAGTCTTACTAGGTGTTGGTGCAAAAATCTGCCTGCACCGGAGAAGCTGGAGTCGGGGAAGTCGCGGTCGCCGTCGGGACCTGCAAAGGAAGTCTAAACCGGAGGTGGGGTTGCTCCGGCAAGACCCTCCGACGCTCAAGTCAGTTCTCTGCCTCAACAAGAATGGAGTGCTCGAACGGAGAATTTAGCAGAGTTTTGAGATAAGAAATGAGCTTAGAGAATAACGTATCTGGATCCCCCTTTTTATAGGCGGAGGAGGTAACAGATTGATGGCGACACCTGTAACCGTCTGGTAGTGGGCCGCCCGTGGTCAGGAGAATTTATTGCGAGAGGTAGTGGAGCGGAATCGTGGCTATCACCACAGCTCGCCACGTGGAATCAGTTGCAGGGAGTGGAGCAGCACCCATTGTCGTGACTTGCCAGCGGATGGGAGAATCGCCCGGTATCCATCGCAGGAGGTGGAGCAGGTTCATGGCCGTTATTGTGGCCTACCAGGGGGTAATGGAGCTGTGCGGAATCTGCCACAGGAAGTGGAGCAGGGCGGCGATGGTTACTGCGGCCTGTCAGGGAATGATGGAACTGCGCGAAATCTGCCACAGGAAGTGGAGCAGGGTCGTGGCCATTTTGGTGGCCTGCCAGGGGGCGCGGGTCTGTTGATTGAAGCTCGGCAGCGGTCGGAGCCCGGCCTCTGTAGAGGTCCGGGAGAGGTCCTCCTGGCGGCTGGGGTCGTGGGTGGAGTCTGACTTCCGTGGGAGTCCGGGTGGAACGCTCTCGGAGCTGAAGTTGCGGGTGGAACCCGGCTCTCGTAGGAGTCCGGGCGGAGTCCTCTGCAACCAAAGTTAAAGGTGAAGTCCGGCTCTCGTAGGAGTCCGGACGGAGCTTACCAGCAGTTGATACTGAGAGCGGGGCCTGGCTCCTGTAGGAGTCCAGGCGGAGCTGTGCTGCAGTTGATGTCAGAGGTAGAGCCCGGCTCCCGTAGGAGTTCGGGCGGAGCTGTTCTGAAGTCGGCGGCGGAGCCCGGCTCCCGTAGGAGTCCGGGCGGAGCTGTGCTATGGTTGATGTCGGCGGTGGAGCCCGGCTCCCGTAGGAGTCCGGGCGGAGCTGTGCTGCAGTTGATGTCGGAGGCGAAGTCCGGCTCCCGTAGGAGTCCGAGCGGAGCCGTGCTGCAGTTGATGTCGGAGGCGGAGCCCGGCTCCCGTAGGAGCCCGGGCGGAGTCCTCTGCAATCAAAGTTAAAGGTGAAGTCCGGCTCTCGTAGGAGTCCGGACGGAGGTTACCAGCAGTTGATACTGAGAGCGGAGCCTGGCTCCCGTAGGAGTCCGGGCGGAGCTGTGCTGCAGTTGATGTCGGAGGTGGAGCCCGGCTCCCGTAGGAGTCCGGGCGGAGCTGTTCTGAAGTCGACGGCGGAGCCCGGCACCCGTAGGAGTCCGGGCGGAGCTGTGCTGTTGTTGATGTCGGCGGTGGAGCCCGGCTCCCATAGGAGTCCGGGCGGAGCTGTGCTGTTGTCGATTCCGCCAAGGGTTTCGGCTGTGGGTATTTTATACCCAACACCAGTCCCTCTACTTTCGAGTTTGAATTTTAAGCGAAGGAAGTACACAGAGAGAGAGATGGGTACAGCCTGAACCGTCCCTTCGAATCCTGCGCACTGCTGCCTCCAGATATTTCGGCATTAAGTGAGCGCATGCCGGAGTCTTTTCGAATTGGAGCGGTACGAGGGGATGCTTCGAAAATCCCGTAGGTACACTGGCCTAGGTATGACGTAATTATGATCCTGCCAACCGTCAGCCGCTTTTAGCCGTCTGCCAGGGGGAGTGGGACACGTGTCGGATGCGGACTGGCCTGGGGGATTCGCGATCATTATGGCGCCGGATCCCAGGGTCTATTTAAACCCGTCCTCCCCCCTTCAGGCGTCTTACTCCATTCCTGAGTTTTCGCTGGTGTCTGTCTTCCTTGCTCTAGTGAACGTCTTCTCGAGCCGTAGGTGCCTCCCGTTTCTTGTCCCCCAGGTCCCTCAGAGCAATATAGGTTAGTGCCAACCTTCCTCTCACCGCCTAGGGGCTTCTCCTCTCTTCATTACTTTTGTGCCTCCCTCCGAGTTAGCCTTCGGCGTCTCGTTCCCCTTTCGGTCTGTCTCTTTAGGGTCCTTTAGATCCTCCCTTCGAAACTACTCAAAATGTCTTCTGACTCTTCTGCTCCCGACAGTTCTGAGAGTTCTTCCGCTTCAAACCCCCAGGTCACTGTCTCTGCGGACGAACCTGCATCTGGGGCAGGGCCTCGCCCGGTTTTTGCACCGGGTGCTATTCCCTGTTCGTCGACTTCGGATGAACTCCTTCTGATAAGGGTTCGGTATGGGGTTCCTCCGGAGTACGACCTGGAGCTACCTGGCCCCTCTGATCGGGCTAGCACTCCTCCTCCCGGTCGCTTCTGTTTGTATCAGGAAGCGTTTCGTGCCGGACTCCGGCTTTCGCTTCCTATCTTTGTTGCTGCCTTCTTCCGCTTCTTGGACATTTCTCTCGCCTCCGTGGCCCCGAATTCCTTTAGGTTTTTGATAGGGTTTCTCTCCCTCTGCCACATAGCCGAGGTCCAGCCGTCCCTCTCCTTGTTCAGGCATTTTTATACCTTCAAACGCCATCCTTCGGCGAAGGACTGGTGGTACTTCTCCCCCCAGTTTGGTAAGAAGGGGTTGCTGAAGGGCGCCCCTTCTTCGATTCACAATTGGAAGGGAAAATTTCTCTTCGTCCACTGCCCGACTCTGGAACTGGGCCTGCCCCCTTGGGGGTCTCTGAGGGATTCCGTCCGTCGGGCTCCCAGCCTGGGAGAGGATGACCTCCAGGCCGTCCAGAAGCTTCTAAGTTATCCCGCTCCTTCCCTTCCTAATCTTCTGAGGGAGCAGCTTCTTTTCAACATCGGCCTGAGCCCTCAGGATCCAGCGAGTATTCATCTTTTCTTATCCTTTCTTGCCTTCCTCTTCTCCTTCTCTTTATTTCTTTTTCCTTCCCACTCTCTTCTTTTTCTTTCTTTCTTTTCTTTTTTTTTTTTTTTTTTTTGACTCTTGATTGACCGATGTTGCTTCTTTTTCCCTTTTTCTTTTCTCATCATTGTTTTTTTTTTTTTTTTTTTTTTTTTAGCAATGGACGTCGAAGCAACGCGGATGCTCGCCAGGGGCATGAGAGCTCAGAAGAGAAATGGCGCGGTGGCCTCCGGATCGGCGAAGAGGGCCAGGGCGGAGGAGACGAGCTTGGCCGCACCCGTCCAGGCGGCCCCGGCCATTGACATTCCTTCAGATGCCGAGCCAGTGGCCCCCGGGCTTCCTCGAGGAGCCCGCCGATTGGGGCCCCCGCTCTGGGGGTTCGCCCCACGGAGGTGCCTGCCGCAGGGAGGAGGAGGAAATCGGTGGCTCGCAGGGCGAGTAGCCACCGAGCTGCTGCAGACGAGTCCGTCTGCTCCGAGGGGGGATCAGAGAACCCCTTCAATGACAAGGACTTGATCAGGTGGCTGCTCGATGGTTGCATCCTGTCCGACGTCGTGGAGAGGATCGACCGCGCCGATCCCGAGCAGCAGGCTTGGGACTCTTTGGGGTCCTTCCTCGAGGTAAGCAGATATTTATTTACACGGTCACTCGGCCTTTGTTGTAATTCTCTATCCATCCTTGCAGATTGGGCACCAGCTCTTCGCCTATGTCGAGGCGACGAGCCGCATGAGAAGGGACCTCCTTCAGGCGGAGGAACGCTGCCAGGCCGAGGTGGCTCGCCTCCAAGCGAAGACGGCCGAAGTAGCCACCCTCCAGGAGGCCCTGGAAAGAGAGAGGCAAGCCCGGGAAGAGGAGAGACAAGTCTGGGAAGAGGAGAGACAGATCTTGGAGGAGTCGACGAGGAAGGCGAAAGCCGAGGTCGCCCATTTGGTCGAGCAAACTCCGGTTCTGGTCTCGGAGGCCAGGGCCCTTGCGGTGGAGGAGTTCAAGGCCTTCACAGAGATGAGGAAACTAAATGTCCAGTTCGGCTAGGAGGCGTTCACTAAGGGGTTCGAGCTCTGCCAAGAGAAGGTGGCCAGCAGATACCCTGACCTCAATCTCGGCTTTCTCGAGGAGTCTGAAGATGAGGTCGGCCCCTCGTCCGTCGCCACCGCAGTCGCACCCCCCGCGCCGAGTTCTCCACCTCCTGCCCCTGAGGTCTGAGACCTCTGATCTTGCGCCCTTATTTTGTCGCCATATTTTCTTTTTGTTTGTCTTCAAAATTATTCAACCAATAAAGTCGAATTTCTTGTTGTGGATGGCTTCTTCTTCCCCCTCCTCCCTCTTTCTGCTTTTCTTCTTGCAATGAGTCGATCTTTAATGCTTGCACCTTCCGATGGCAGTGCCCTGCCGAAGCACTCCCCTTGCCCCTGGGGGTCCCGCTGAAATCGACAATCCAGTGGTTAAAAAAGGAGGTCCTCCACTTGATGAAGAAGTTGAAGAAGTCGGAAGGCGAGCTCCGCAAATCGAGAGAAGGCCATTCTGAAGCCGTCGCTGAGGCTGCCCACTTTAGGAGTCTCCAGGTGAAGGCAATCATGGATTACAGCCAGAGGAAGGCGAACTTCACAAAGGAGCTCGAGGAATGTAAGAAGAGCACCAGCGACCGAATTTGGGCTCAAGAGGCCAGGATCAGCGCCCTTAAGGTGGAGCTATCAGCTGCGAAGAGGAAGATCGGCCAGCTGGAGGGAAACTCATCCCGGGTCCTGGCCCGGGTTGATGATGAACAGAAGTGGTCGCAGAAGGTCTCCGACCTCCAGAAGCAGCTTCAAGATGCTGAGATGAGCCACGACGTGCAGCGGGCCAGCTGGCGCCGGCAAGTGGAAGAGTACAAAGGGAGATTCCGGAAGGTGGCTGACGAGGTCGTTCGTCTCCAGAGGCAGCTGGTTAATAGGGCGCTGCTTACTTCCGCCCAAGATACCGAAGAGCTCCAAGCCCTGAGAGGCACTATCGAAGGGATTTCTGTCTCCCTTGGGGAGAAGACAGCCGAGCTGCAACAAGTGAAGATCCAACTGGCACTTGAGCGGAAGGCCGTCGCAGACGCAGAGGCGGAGTCTGAAGTTTTGCAGAAGTGGCGTCGAGAAGTGGAGGCTGAGAGCCAGCAACTTCGTCGGGCGCTCCAGGACGTGCTGCGGAAGAGGAAAGAACTAGAAGAAGCAATGGAGAACCTGAGGCAGTCCTGGTTGAGGGATGAAGTAGATAACCCTAGGTCAGAGGGAGTAGGGCCTTCTTAGAGCTCTTTTGTCTTTATGTCTTATCATGTAGTTGCTTTCTTTTTATCATTTTGTCCTTCTTTCCTTGGCCGTCCTGGCCTTGTAGTATGTATATATCGGAAATGAAATGGAAAGAGCATTTTGCGTTATCTCGTCCGTGCGCCGCGCTAATATTGTTGTCTGCAGAACCTTTGACGTTTGACTTGTCTGATGTAGACGTCATGGGGGGGCTTTTTTCTTTCATCCGATCTTGTTAGGCGGTTGAGTTTCATCGCCATTGACCCTGGCTGCATAAGTCGCGGATGGGGCCCGACTCCCGTAGGAGTCCAGGCGAAGTCTTCCTTGTAGGCAGAACCCGGCTCCCGTAGGAGTCCGGGCGAGGTCTTCCTTGGCGTTGGAACCCGGTTCCCGTAGGAGTCCAGGCGAGGTCTTCCCTGGTGTTGGAACCCGGCTCCCGTAGGAGTCCGGGCGAGGTCTTCCTTGGCGTTGGAACCCGGCTCCCGTAGGAGTCCGGGCGAGGTCTTCCTTGGCGTCGGAACCCGGCTGCCGTAGGAGTCCGGGTGAAGTCTGTCTTGGGGTTGGAACCCGGCTCCTGTAGGAGTCCGAGTGAAGTCTGTCTTGGCATTGGAACCGGTCCGTAGGATCGTGAGTACCCGGACCCAGCTCCCGTAGGAGTCCGGGCGAGGTCTTCCTTGGCGTTGGAACCCGGCTCCCGTAGGAGTCCGGATGAAGTCTGTCTTGGCGTTGGAACCCAGCTCCCGTAGGAGTCCAGACCTTTCATTTTGCTCGAGCTGGCGTGAGGTTCTCCTCGCGTTACCAGCTTGGCTTGCGGGGGTGCTTTAGGGCACTGCGAGGCCTCTCCCTCATCCGGTCTAAAAGAACCGGGCCTTCGACTTTGCTCATGTCAGGACGAGGTTCTCCTCCTGTTCCTGACATGGTTGTGGGGGCACATTAGGGTATTGTAAGGCCTCTCCCCCCATCCGGTCTAAAAGAACCGGGCCTTTGACCTTCCTCAAGTTAGGGCGAGGTTTTCCTCCTGTCCCTAACAGGGCTGTGGGGGCACATTAGGGCGTTGTAAGGCCTCTCCCCCCATCCGATCTAAAAGAACCGGGCCTTTGACTTTGCTCAAGTTAGGGCGAGGTTTTCCTCCTGTCCCTAACAAGGCTGTGGGGGCACATTAGGGCGTTGTAAGGCCTCTCCCCCCATCCGATCTAAAAGAACCAGGCCTTTGACTTTGCTCATGTCAGGACGAGGTTCTCCTCCTGTTCCTGACATGGCTGTGTTTTTGGAGGGATCATATCCAGTCATAATACATCCACGCTAGGTGGGAGGGGCACGTTAGGTAGAAAGAAAAGTAGATTCAAGGAGAAATCGTAAGTGATACATTTACAGTTTTCCCGCTCCTCCTTGAGGCCCTCCGGTAATGGAGTCGATGGTCCTGATGGGAGGCCGGTCCCCGGGCTGCTCCTCCCTTTTCTGCGGTTCAGGCGGTGGGAGGGCTCTTGGCCGGTCTCCTCTACCCTCAGGCCGGCGGCGGATGAATCTGTCGAGTCGACCTCGCCGAATGAGCTCCTCGATCTCATCCTGGAGCTGGATGCATTCTTCGGTGTCGTGGCCGTGGTCGCGGTGGTAGAGGCAGAACTTGTTGGGGTTGCACTTCCCGGGATGTGTGCGCATCCTCTCCGGCCTAGGGAGCTGCTCCCTGACCTCCATCAATACCTGGGCCTTCGAGGCGTTGAGGGGGGCGTAGTTGCGAAATCTCCCTAGTGGGGAGCCCCGCCGAACCCTACGGTCCGGGCTTCTCTGCCTGCGTGCTCGGGGTGGAGTAAGGGTGCGCTTATGTCCAGGAGGGGATCGGGAACGTGGCCGGGCTTCCTTTGGCCTTTTCTCTACTGCGGGCTTACTCGAATCTCCCGCTTGACGCTCCCTTGCTGTCTCCTCGTCCTTCATTTTGAAGGCTTCTTCCGCTCGGGCGTATCCTTCAGCCCGAGCCAGTAAATCGGCAAAATCCCTGGGGTACTTCTTCTCCAGAGAGTACAAAAGATCATTCTTCTGAAGGCCACCTTTCAGGGCGGCCATGGCAACTGACTGGTCCAAGTTTCGGACCTCCAACGCCGCGATGTTGAAGCAGTTGATGTAGGCCCGTATGGACTCCCCTTCCCTCTGCTTGATGTTGATGAGGGACTCCAAACCCTTTCGGGGACGTCGGCTGCTGACAAAATGGGCCACGAATTGGTGGCTCATTTGATCGAAGGAAAAGATGGTACCCGGCTTCAAAGCCGAGTACCAGTTCCTCGCTGCTCCCTTCAAAGTAGACAGAAAAGCCCGGCATAAAATGGCGTCAGGAGCACCGTGAAGCAGCATCATCGTCTGGAAGGCCTCCAGATGATCAACCGGGTCCGAAGTCCCGTCGTAGCTTTCGAACTGGGGGAGCTTGAAGTTTGGCGGGATCGGTTCCTGCATAATCATTTGGGAGAAGGGAGGGTCAGTGCAAATATCCTCACCATAAGCGGGAGGCACGTGGCGGAGTTCTTCGATCCGTCGGTTCATCTCCTAGAGCCTCCGATCCAGGAAATCCTCTCGACTCCGAGTCTCGAGGGTCCTTTGGCAGAATGGGGGCAGGGATCTTCCAGGGGTGGAGTCGTGATCCGATTGAGGGCTCTCTACCCTCAGATTTGTTTTCCCGGGAAGGATGGGGCGGCTGGCCCAGGTGGCCCGCCCTGCCGTCGGGTTCTGGCATTCCGGAGATGCCCTTTCCGGATGCGCCGACGCCTGCGGTTGCTGCTGCTGCATTGCTTGTACAGCTTCGACGAGGCCTCTGACCTGCTGTGCCAGCAAGTCAAATTGCTCCGCGCCGACCGCCGCCGCCGGAGGGGGAGGAGGAGGAGGCTGAGAAACTGGAGGGGAGGCCGGAGCCAGAGATCTGGCTGTGGAGGCCGTAGACCGTCGGGTGGACACCTTGCGCGGAGGCATCGAGTGTCGATCTCGTGAAGGGAGGTTAGGAGCGGGTGATGGAGAGACGGTCAGGGACGGCTTCGTTGAACACTCCTTTAAGAACAAGGGTGCTGCGAAGACACAAGCCCCTTCCTCTAGCGCCAATCCTGTTGGTGCAAAAATCTGCCTGCGCCGGAGAAGCTGGAGTCGGGGAAGCTGCGGTCGCTGTCGGGACCTGCAAAGGAAGTCTAAACCGGAGGTGGGGTTGCTCCGGCAAGACCCTCCGACGCTCAAGTCAGTTCTCTGCCTTAACAAGAATGGAGTGCTCGAACGGAGAATTTAGCAGAGTTTTGAGATAAGAAATGAGCTTAGAGAATAACGTATCTGGATCTCCCTTTTTATAGGCGGAGGAGGTAACGGATTGATGGCGACACCTGTAACCGTCTGGTAGTGGGCCGCCCGTGGTCAGGGGAATTTATTGCGAGAGGTAGTGGAGCGAAATCGTGGCCATCACCGCAGCTCGCCACGTGGAATCAGTTGCAGGGAGTGGAGCAGCACCCGTTGTCGTGACTTGCCAGCGGATGGGAGAATCGCCCGGTATCCGTCGCAGGAGGTGGAGCAGGTTCGTGGCCGTTATTGTGGCCTGCCAGGGGGTAGTGGAGCTGTGCAGAATCTGCCACAGGAAGTGGAGCAGGGCGGCGATGGTTACTGCGGCCTGTCAGGGAATGATGAAACTGCACAGAATCCACCACAGGAAGTGGAGCAGGGTCGTGGCCGTTTTGGTGGCCTGCCAGGGGGTGCGGGTCTATTGATTGAAGCTCGACAGCAGTCGGAGCCCGGCCTCTGTAGAGGTCCGGGAGAGGTCCTCCTGGCGGCTGGGGTCGTGGGTGGAGTCTGACTTCCGTGGGAGTCCGGGCGGAACCCTCTCGGAGCTGAAGTTATGGGCGGAACCCGGCTCTCGTAGGAGTCCGGGCGGAGTCCTCTGTAACCAAAGTTAAAGGTGAAGTCCGGCTCTCGTAGGAGTCCGGACGGAGCTTACCAGCAGTTGATACTGAGAGCGGGGCCTGGCTCCCGTAGGAGTCCAGGCGGAGCTGTGCTGCAGTTGATGTCGGAGGCGGAGCCCGGCTCCCGTAGGAGTCCGGGCGGAGCTGTTCTGAAGTCGGCGACAGAGCCCGGCTCCCGTAGGAGTCCGGGCGGAGCTGTGCTGTGGTTGATGTCGGCGGTGGAGCCTGGCTCCCGTAGGAGTTCGGGCGGAGCTGTGCTGCAGTTGATGTCGGAGGCGGAGTCCGACTCCCGTAGGAGTCCGGGCGGAGCCGTGCTGCAGTTGATGTCGGAGGCGGAGCCCGGCTCCCGTAGGAGCCCGGGCGGAGTCCTCTGCAATCAAAGTTAAAGGTGAAGTCCGGCTCTCATAGGAGTCCGGACGGAGCTTACCAGCAGTTGATACTGAGAGCGGAGCCTGGCTCCCGTAGGAGTCCGGGCAGAGCTGTGCTGCAGTTGATGTCGGAGGCGGAGCCCGGCTCCCGTAGGAGTCCGGGCGGAGCTGTTCTGAAGTCGACGGTGGAGCCTGGCTCCCGTAGGAGTCCGGGCGGAGCTGTGCTGTTGTTGATGTCGGCGGTGGAGCCCGGCTCCCATAGGAGTCCGGGCGGATCTGTGCTGTTGTCGATTCCACCGAGGGTTTCGACTGTGGGTATTTTATACCCAACACTAGGATTCAATCTATGACTTGTTCAAATTTTATTTCTCAAACCAAATCAAACCAAAACCAAATCAATCCAATTAAAATAGGTCTTAACCCAATTAAAAATCTAATTTAATCATATTAAATTAGATTTAAATCTAATTTAATTTTCTAATCGAATTAAAAATTAGGTTGACCCAAGTCCTAATTGGACTAGGACTAGTTTTTTCTTGCACTTGATTTATCCAATAAACCAATTGGACTTGATCCAATCAAGCCCAAACCAAATCTAGTTAAATCATATTCAATTAGACTTAATCTCAACCAATTGGCTTAATCAAATTAAGCCAATTAGCGATCGAATTGCTAATCGATCCTCCTACAACACTTGTACTAGGTTAAATATCAATCGTATTGATCGTTTAACCCTAGAACGATTCTCAATCGTTGATCAACCATCCGATCGGATCATGAACTCTAATGTGTATGACCTCATAGATCTGAACCTAAGTCGGTAGCATAGAAATAAATTTTTATATCAATTAAAGTGATCATCTAGCAATGATACCCGACGGTCGGATAGGTCGAATGTTTAGAATAACATCCTTAGAACCCATGCAGATATAGTTTCCATATAATTCATCTTCTTGACCAAAATGCTCATAGGACACCTTAGAGTTCAACTGTCAACTCTAATCAGGTTGTCCTCATTGTCTTTCAAAATATCAAATTCATTTGATGGATTACCCTGGCCAAGATTTTGCTAAATTGAAATACAGCGACTCATTCTTCTCCAACTCTTAGAGTGGTCAATCCCATCTTGATCACACTTTGACTTCACAAGTACTTGACTGTGCCCAGAAGCCTTCCGTCACTGAATTAGAAATTCAGTTAGTCCAGTACCAAAGTACAGTGAGTTGCTTGCAAGTCACTGAGGCGATCTCAGGTCTAAGGGACACTTATACCTATATCCCATCAGAGACATTCTCGACAATAGAATGCTCTGGAGTTGGTCATGTTCAATGACGATGTACCCTTACATCTCACCTGTATGCCATATCAGTATCTTCACACTCCTTGGTTAAGAGGACAACCAATCCATATTGCCTACAGCGACCTATGCTCGATAGAAGCTGCCATCCTTATTAACAGTCCATCATTTGATCGTGAACAGTTTTAAGGACTAATCGATAAATCTTCTCTTTATTGAACTTAAATAAATCCAAGGACTTCATCATAACAATAAAGTTCATTAGAAGATGAAAACTTATGATGAAAATACCAAAATATATTTTATTTATTAACAAATCAATTATAATACAAGGTTGCTCAACCGTCAACAGGTTGACGATTGGCTTTTGGGACATATTTTCCAACAATGACATGACATCCATTTCTACAACTAACATTAGAATCAGAATTCATCCTACACATCTACAGAATACTCAACCTCTGTGGTCGAATATTTGGAACCCTTCTAATATATTGAATCAAGAATACATCCTGTTGTAGACATTCTATCATCAGTATCAGACATGAAGTCTGAATCAGTATACCTTTCGACCCGTAATTCTGAATCTCCTTCAAAGATCAAGAATAAATCCTTAGTCCTTCTCAAGTACTTAAGGATGTTCTTCACAGCTATCCAGTACTCCTCGTTTGGATTCGACTGATACTTGCTCGTGACACTCACAGTAAGGGCACTATCAGGTTGAGTACACAGCATAGCATGCATGAGGCTTTCTATGACCGAGGCATAAGAAATCCTACTCATGCGTTGTATTTTCTCAGATGTGATCAGACACATCGTATTGAAAAGATTAATACCATGCCTAAGAGATAAAAGTTCTCTTTCAAAGTTTTTCATGCTGAACCTCTTCAGCACTTTCTCTATGTACAGCTTTTGTGACAGGCCTAGTATCCGTTTAGGTCTATCCCTATAGACCTTTATTCTGAGAATATAGGATGCTTCTCTTAGATCTTTCATGGAGAATTTCTTAGACAACTACCTTTTGACCATGGTCAGTATGGGAATATCATTTCCAATAAAGAGAATACCATCCATGTACAATACGAGGAATGTTATCGCACTCCCTCTGACCCTTTTATATACACATGGTTCTTCTTCATTTTTGATGAAATCAAATGATTTGATTGCCTCATCAAAATGATGATTCCAACTTCAAGAAGCTTGCTTTAATCTGTATATGGACCTTTGTAGCTTGTAGACTCTGTGATCACCATCATCAGACGTGAAACCCATAGGCTGCTCTATATAGATATCTTCCTCAAGATATCTATTTAGAAAAGCAGTTTTCACATCCATTTATCAGATTTCATAATCATAGTAAGCTGCAATAGTAGGCAAAGTGCGGATGGATTTCAGCATGACTACGGACGAAAAAGTTTTTAGATAGTCAATGCCCTTGCACTGACTGTAACCTTTAGCCACAAGCCTAGCTTTATAGGTCTCTACCTTACCATCAACATCTATCTTCTTTTTGTAGATCCATTTACACCTAATGGATACAATACCCTCAAGTGGATCTACTAAGATCCAAAATTGATTCGAGTGTATTGAGTCAATTTTTGACTTCATCGTATTTAATCATTTCTCGAAATCGATGTTAGACATTGCTTCATCAAAAGTGTTAGGACCATCACCATGACCCCTATCTCCCATTAGAAATATTTCTTTTACTTTCTCTGTAAGCATACCCATGTACCTCTCAAGAGGTCGGGAGACCCTGCTAGATCTACGAGGTAGTTGAGAAACATCTACTACTAGCTCATGGACAATGGATTCCTGAGGATCTATAGCTCTTGGCTCTTCAGAGACCTCTTCAAGCTTAACTAATCTCCCACTGCCACCATCCTGGATAAACTATTTTTCTAGGAATATGGCATTCTGACGCACAATCATATGGTGGTCTTTTGAAAAGTAGAAGTAGTATCCCATGGATTCTTTAGGATACCCTATAAAGTGAGCTATAATAGATTTATCCTCTAATTTATCCACCATCTGTCTCTTGACATAGACCGAACATCCTCAAGTCTTAAGATAATCTAGACTTGACTTCTTATCAAACCATATCTCATACGGTGTGGTAGGAACAGACTTTGATAGAATCCTATTCAACAGGTGAATTGCGGTTAACAAGGCATGCCCCCAAAGGTATAAGGATAGATCAGTGAAGTTCATCATAGACCTGACCATATCCAATAGGGTCCTGTTCTTCCTTTCGAATATCTCATTGAGTTAAGGTGTTCCAAGAGGCATCCATTGAGAGACTATGCCGTTGTCCTTAAGATATCTCAGAAATTCTCGACTAAGGTATTCACCTCCTCAATCGGATCGAAGAATCTTAACGGGTTTATCTGTTTGTTATTCTACTTCATGTCTAAATTCTTTGAACCTTTCAAAGGCCTCAGACTTGTGTTTCATCAGATACACATACCTGTATCTAGACAGATCATCGATAAAGGTAATAAAGTAGGTATAACCATCTCTGGCCTAAACATCCAATGGACCACATACATCAGTGTGTACCAGGGCAAGTAACTCAGTGGTCCTTTCCCCACGTCCTACAAAAGATAACTTGGCTATTTTTTTTCAAAGGCAAGATTCATAAGCTAGATACAACTCTGGATTAAGAGAGCAAAGGATCCCATCCTTCTTCAGTCTGTTTATCCTATCCTCTCCAATATGGCCTAGTCTATGATGCCACAAGTACTTCTGGTTAATTTGATCTCTAGGTCTCTTTTGACCTATGACACTTACTATTTGCTCATTTAGGTTCACATTCGCATCAACATGCAAGTAATAAAGACTGTCAATTAAAAGACCTCATGCAACCAATTTATTTTATAAATAAATAAAATAAAATTTTTTATTGAAACTAATTTTAAAATCTTTCTGTGCTAACACAGACATGAAAATCAAATTCTAACTAACTACAGGAACATAATAACAGTCCTTTAAATCTAATCTAACACCAGACGGTAGTCGAAGAGAGTAAGTGCCAATGGCCTCTGCAGTAACTTTTACTCTATTATCGACCCGAAGGATCATGTCACCTTCTCTCAACCTTCTACTTTCTATCAGACCCTGCATTGAGGTACATATATGAGCACTCGAGCCATAGTCTAATACCCAACTAGAAGTAGAAGAAACCGTAAGGTTAGATTCAATTACGAGCATACCTTCGAAAGGTTTATTATCCTTTTTGGTCTTTAGGCTCTTCAGATATTTTGGACAGTTCCTTCTCCAGTGGCCTTCAGCATGACAGTGAAAATATTTTCTCTTTGCTTCGACTTTATTAGGAACTTCCTTCTTTGGCTTATTCTCCTTTTTCTACTTAGTAGTGGATTTTGCTTTTTTCTTCTCAGTAGACTTTCTCTTGGAAGAAGTTCGCTCTACAGTGAGAATAGTGCCCCTTGAACTCTTCAAGATTTCTTTCAATAGTGACCAATATATTGACCAGTTCGAGTATAGTGCAATTGAGCTTGTTTATATGAAAATTTATAATAAATTGACTATATGAACTTGTAAAGAATTGAAAAATTAGATCCATCTGTAATTTCTTTTGCATTTTAAGCCCGAGCTTCCCAAGCTCCTCAATGTCCTTAATCACTATCATACAGTGCTCATGGACTGACTGTCTTTCACATATCTTCAGATTAAAGAGTCTTTTAGATACCTTGAAGCACACTGTGCGGCTCTGCTCACCATACAACTCTTGCAGGTGAGTGATCATAGTCCTGACAGTAGGCATATGCTCATTCTGACTTTGTAACTCGTTTGACATAGACACCAGCACATAACACTTAACCCGACTGTCTTCATCCATCTACTTCTCAAAAGCAACCTTTTGCTCAGCAGTAGGATGGTTTGGTAACACTATGGGTTCCTGGTCGAGTACATTATCTAATTTTTCTGAGGTCAGGATAATCCTGAGATTTCTAAGTCAGTCTTTGTAAATGGTATCGGTCAAACAATTGGTTTCAATGATGCGGGCTAGAGGGTTCGAGACTGACATTGTTTAACTGCGAGAGTAGAGATTCAAGTTAGACTTTTATACTTAATATTGTATTTACCTCCAGAAACTTTAAGATGCAAACAATGACTCCCACTAATTTATCGAATCTCTCCACTCCTCGGGAAGGAAACAGAAACCCTAACGATAAAGGATTCCTAGTGGATGCTGGATCCCATCGATATCATGCATCTCACCTAATAGTTATTGATAACATGTACACTGATGTGTAGGCAACTCTTTATCCAGATGCTTCTCTAAGTATATTACAGCGACTTAATCTCTAAGTCATGTGGGCTTATCTAACAGTTATTGTCCACTTCTTAGTTAAGCCTGACCCATCGTTCACAAGCAAGTGCAAGACCGTCATCGGATCTCTCACCTAACAGTTATTGGACCCAACCCCATTCTTATCATGGAGCAACTCTTTGCTAATAGAGTGGTTGCATGTTTCCGATGCAACTGAATCACTGTAACCAATCGAGAACAATCGACACCAGTAGCACGCCCACACATCTATAACGATGGAAGACCTATGGACTTAATATTTGTGAAAAGGTTTAGATTTAGGTCTCATCTAATCAGTCATCATATGACCGATCTAATTGACATGGGCTAAACCAAATCACTAAATAACCCAATTTAAGACCCAATCTTCTAAATTGGCCAGGTAAGTCGAGATTGGTGGGGGTCCCCCCATTGCTTTCTGTAGATACCAATAAATTGGTCAGGTAAGCAAACGAAATCAATTAAATAACCACATCTCATTAATTTACCTTAGACACCAACAGGTCAATTGATCCAAACAGGCTAACTCAAGCGAATCAGGCTCAAACTGTCGATCCAAATTAAGTTCTTAGATTAATCGATTCTACATATGGGACTCAATCAATTTGGTCAACAATAATTATATGATCGTAAAACTTAATTGATCTGATCCTAATCAATACTTGACTTGGTTTGATCAATTACTTAATCAAATTAGACCCATATGACTCAAATCTTAAACCTTAGATGCAATCCTATTACATGATCTCATTTATAATTTTTTCATAACCAAAATTCTCATGCACAAACATAAATTTCAGATTCTAAAATCAAATTTTAGATCTAAATTCTTTGTATGAAAGTAAGTTTTAAATCATAAAAATAATTTTCAGATTTAACATACAAATATATATCACATATATACATGTAAAATTCAGATCTTAATAAAATTCAGATCTACTACATGACATCATATATCTTATATACTAATCATGGATCATATCAAAAATAAATTTATGATCTAAATATACAATCATATATCACATATATGAATCAAAATTCAGATCATATAAAATTTTAGATTTCATGTATGCACTATGTATCATATAAACATGAACTAGAACTTTTTCTAGATCAAAATTCAGATCTATTCATGCTTTCACATATCAAATAAATATTTTAAATTAAATCTAAAATTAAATTTTAAATTCTAAAATTCATCTATACATCTTATGTATCAAGAAAAAATCAGATTTTAAATTTTTTTCAAAATATGTATGACAATTTCAGCAATATGAAACCCATGGCTATACCACTGTTGGAATTCAAAGTTTGGGGTATGCATGTGTGTTTCAAAATTTTATTTTTTAAATACCATAGTAGAATATAAGATTAAAATATTTTTAGTCTGATCATGCATGCATAAAAATATAAAACCATAAGAATCTAGTTTATGTGCTGAAATTGAATATGCTAAAATTCAAATTGTGATCAATTCACATACCTGTTTTGCAATCTCTTTCTTCAAATCTAGATTTAGAAGAAAAATTTTTTTTTTCTAGCTGTACAAGTATCTGATCTCCATGGGTATCTACTCAAGATCAGTCTGGAGCAACCCTCTTCAAATTGAATTTTCTTCTCTAAGAAAATTCAGCCTACTGAATTTGAACGAAACCTGGATCGCGATCAACACTTAATCTCTTTTTTTGATTTTCTTTTTTTTCTCTTCTCTAAACTTTCTCCTTGCTTTGTACTACTGTCAGACACCAGGAACCAGCAAAGGAGAAGATGCCCAAAGCCTTGGCATGGAAGAGAGGTGGGACGCCCAACAAAGGGAAGGTGTGGGATGTCCCAAAGAGAGAAGAGAAAGGGAGAGGAAGAGAGGGCATGGGAGTCTCCAAAGGTGGGCGTGGGCTGCTAGTTGGATGCTCTAGAGATCTTAGGGGAGGTTTCTTTAAATAGGCATAAGGATTGAATCCTCTTCAATCTCATAATACAAGTTCTACTTGCATTGGATTTCCTAATAACTTAAGTTATCCAACTTATTTTAGAAGACCCTTTAGGCACCAACAATTGGAGCCCTTTCACTTATTATTTTTTACCTTAAAACACACTCAAGGGACACCCCATATAAGATCAAAAGGCCCTCTAATCATAGGACACACCCAACTTGATCAAATCAAGGTGGCACCCAAGATAAACTATCAATAGAATTAATTAGGGACTTGCACCCTTAATTCATATGATCAAAAATCTTAGACACTCAATAATTAGAATCTCATGAATCTAATTCATATAGATTATTAGCAAGTAATTAAGTTTGAATTATTTTATCAAATAAGAAATCCAAATGAAAAGAAAAATTGGATCCAACCATGTGCTAGTAAGGTTACCTTGAACCTAATCAAATTTTTCTAAACGTAATTGACACTTCATAAGCTGAATTGCTAATTTCAAGCTTAATCTCTTTGTTGTGTGATCCCATAAGTTTAATTTTATCTGATAATGAGATATATAATGATCTCTATCAAAGTACCATTAAAACTCTTTTCAATGGGTTGGAACAATTTTACTCTAGCTCATCAAAGATTGTCGATCCAAAACAACCATAGTGAGCTCTCACCATCCACCAGTGACATCTAGCAGTATGTAGTGGTAACCCAGTAGAACTGAAATAAATCTCTAAGTATAGTTAACATGTGATTCAGTCCCTCTATCGTGAGTTCCAACTTGATGGTAGGTCATAGATAAATTATTAAATTTCAACATCAATCATATGATAGATTCGATTAGCTCAAGTCCAGTTATGACTTTTATAAAAACTCTTTTCTATCAATCATACTACTATGGCCACAAATTCTTAGATTTAGCCTCTCAAATCTCATAGGACTACTCTTTTCTACCAAAGTTGATAGATCCCATCTTCATGCACACCGCACTCTTACAGTGGACTAACTGTCGTTAATACTACTACAAGGTCTCATTAAGATCCATGTTTATATGTCAATCAAACTCCAACAGCTTCACTGCGAGCAGCAGTACCATCTTAGGTCAAAAAATCAATCACACAACTACAGCATTGAGGTGATCACTGACGATCGAGTAGAAATTTAAGTGATCTCTCGTATGGTCATGCTCAGTACTAGTTATTCTCTAACAACTATCTGCACTCGTCACTCAGTGTCTCTACACTGTAGACTAGAGATCCATTGATATGATCGTGACATTGTCATTAAGACACCATGATTATCAATCCAATTTTGACTTCAATAAAAATTAAAAATTTGTAGAAGGTAGCGAGTCAGATCGAATCCACAGAGAAGGTAGGATTTTGATTTGAAATCTTTAATTTTATAAAAAAAAATTTTAAGAAAAATAATTTAAGTTGAAAAATAAAAATTAAAAATATAAAAAATAAATCTGATACTAAGATCTACTATTTAGATCCTAGCTTCTACTTATAATAAAATAAATAACAAAAATTTAAAAGTATAGAAAATAAATTGGTACTAAGATTTACTAATTAGATCCTAGCATCTACTTGCAATAAAAATAAAAGATAAAAATTTAAAATACAAAAAAATAAATTTTATATTAATTAAAATTAAAATTTAAGTATAAAAAATTTAAAAGAATAATAAAATAAAATAAAAATAAAACTATAATAAAGATCTAAAGTTGATCAGCCCAGTCTCATCGGGAAGATGGTTGATGACCTCTCCTTCTTCCTTCATACTCCGTAGAGCAAACTGATTTTTTTCTTCTTCCCCTTGGATCCCTAAATCTATCTAATTTTTTTTTTTAATTTTTTCTTAGCTTTCTATTAATTTTTTCTGCTCTTTAGATTTATTTCTGAACCTCCTATTTATAGATAAATTTTTCACCTTTTTTTGATAGCAAAAGGAGTCCTAAAATCCTTAGAAAATGTATTATACTCATATAAATTAATTCTGACCATCGGATCTTCCTTGTACCGCCCAAATATGATCAAAAACCACTGTTTAAATCCTTCTTACAGTCGAATTCACTCTCAGCCATCCGATCATGCTTCAGATTGAATTCTGGCCATTGGATGGTGCCTTTTATCTCCTTAACAAAGTCGGGAATGCTGTCAGCCATCGGATCTCGCATCGAATCGAATCTGGGCCGTCGATCAATGCCCTGAATTTTTTATTCAAACTCAAAAATGATATCAACTGTTGGATCAACCTCCAGATCAATTTTCAGCCATTGGATCGTGCAAAATCTTCCTCTTTTCAATCGGCAACCAATGTGGACCGTCGAATTAGATTCAGATTGAATTTGGATCGTTGGATCGTGCAAAACATTTTGCTTAGCCCATAGACCATGCCTGTGGACTGCGAAACTATTCTGTGGACCATGCCCTTGACTTTGTGGACCGAGTGACCGGTCCACCGTGCATCGAAGATAATAAAAATTATTTTTTAGGATATTTTGATTTGATTTTTGCTCTAATTTTTGCCTGAAAAATAAGAAAAAATATGCATTAATTTTTTCAAAAATTCTTCATTATTTTGATACTTAAATTCTCAATTAAATCAATATCTATTTTTTATAAATATACTCTAATTTTATTTTTTTTTAAAATTATCTATTTTTGCAAGAAAATCTAATTTGTTTATGAAATTAGATTTTTTAGAAGATGTTAGCACCATAAATTATCTAAAATATCTATAATAAATACAAAAATATGCCACTTATCACACCCCCAAACTTGAACTTTGCTCATTCTCGAGTAAAGAAAGAATTTAAAATTAAGTATCGTTTAACTTAAAGTTTCGAAATTTGCCAAATAATTTTCAAAAAGGGTCACTGATGTCCAGTAGAGCATGAGTGAGGTATGTCATTAGGGTATTAATACTAATCGATATGGGAGTTAAGCTAAAAATATTAAATTTTTTTTGAACTTTTCTAAATTATTCCTACTTTTATCTTTAAATCATTAATCTTCATATGGACAAGTATATTGTTACTTCCGTTCTTCATTTATTGAACTTTTTTTTTTAACGTTGTACCGCTATTGAATGTCTTAATCCCTTAAGCTTTCTGTTTGACCCATGTAGCGAGTTTTCAATCAATGACTCCCAAACTAGATGACTTTAGGGTACTAGATATAGAATATCCCTCAGACCTATTTGCTCGAATCAAACAGGCTAAGAGTTAAAACTAGCTTTACAACAAGCTTCTTTGCCCTTCATATCTTTTGATACGAAACTCAATACTTACTTAGGCAAAGAGGCCCGATTACTCAGCATGAAGTACCTAGAAACTCTTTTTTTTTTTAATATATGAAGAAATGTATCGTTACCCTACACAAACCCATAAGAAGTAAACTCTTCTTCAATACTAGTAGAAAAATCTAGAAATGCTCAAAGAAAATTATTTAAGTTCTAAACTTAACTCTTTATTGAATTTTCTTAATACTTGATCCCTCAATATGTCACAAACTCTCTAGTCTGTACATCAATTTTTTTTTAAAAATACTTGGTTTAACTTGATTCTTAACTATAATCAGGTGCTTAAATATTAAATACTAACTTACTTGAGGGCTTTAGAAATTTAAAAATTTTTATTATTCTCTCTCCCCAACTTAATCGACATTATCCTCAATAGAGTAGAAAAAATGAAGGGTGTATATAAACAGAAAGAAAAAAGAGAGATACTACCTGATCCAAAATTTTTTTCAAAATTGGTTCTCTCCACAACTTAGCCAATACTATTTTCAGATCCTTATAAAAGACACTAAGTAAGACTTAATTAATCTAAACAAAATATGAAAGCAAAAGCTAAAAATTAAAAATTGAGTTGCCTCCCAGGAAGCACTAAGTTTATCGTCGTCAGTCAGACCATACCGATTCTCTCACCTACCCTGTGTCGAATATTAGATTGACAAATTTCAATGATTTTGGATTGACAATCTCAAGAAGATGGCCTATAATGAATTTCAATATTTTATTGCCAATCTTTAAAAAGTATTTCACATCTCCATTCTTAGTTTTAGAAAGATAATTCACAAACACATTCACAGATTTTTGTTTGTTGAGAATTTTTTCTATTTGTTCTTCCAAAATGCTCATGAATTGAGTTTTTGGATTAGGAGTTGAGTTCGATGCACTGGATGCTGGAAGGGTATCACATGATTCTAAACATGTGTACTCAGGTGTGATCAAAGATGACTTTAGTTCTGGAGGAGGTAATTCTAAAGAAGAAGAATCAATTTTTAAGGTTAAAGAAAATGGTACTCTTGGTTTATCTATTTCAGGTAACTCATCCGTTCTCTTCTCTTTATCACTTAGATCAACATTAGTACTGGGCTCAGGTTCTTCTATTAGGTTAGTCTCAGTACTAATCTTCTCTTCTAAATTTTTTTTTGGCTAGCATCCTCTTTCACCTAGTCTTGGTATGGATCCTTAAGAATTCTATTACTTCTAAGCTCAGAGATTACTTTATCATTTTTAAATTGGAGATTCTTAGGTGGAACATTGGATTGATGACTAGGTCCAGGTGGTTGGTGGATGGGTGGGCCATTTTCAAAATTCGATATTTGTTGGCTCAATAATTGACCTAGATCTTTCCTTATGGTAGACTTAGCTAATTGACCTATTTGTGCTTCTAGCCTGGTGAGGGATTGCTGTTGGGTCATAATCATTTGTTGAAGTTGGCTAAACCTATTGTCAGCTAGAGGGGTTTGTTGAGGAGGTGGGTATGGAGGCTGATTGTAATAGGATAGCTATCCGGATCGATCATCATTCTTATGATGATCTTATAATTGAGAGTATTTAGGAATTAAATACATGTCTCTAATTCTCAACTCTTTGAGAATATGTGTCGAGAGCTAATTCCATGGATGATTCAAAGACACATAACACTTGAGATTGATCAAATCAATGTATTAAATACAAAATTGTATCCTAGATTTATAACAATATGTCAGCCATATTAGCTTCTAGGACATACATCTAATAATTGGCACCTCCAGGTCTTGCCAAAAAGAGAAGATTGCACCTCTCTCTTTCCTTCAATTCCACATGCACACTTAGAGATAATTAGGAGATAAAGAAGAGATAATGTTAGGATAATTATGCCAACTAATTGACTTAATTAAATCTTCTTGGGCTCATAATTAAGATCCCAATTAAATCCAAATGGATTTAGGTTAGGTTCAAGGCTATGGACTCGATCAAATTGAAGTCTCGAGAAGAATTAGGTTTAACCATGTGCTAGCATGGTCCTCATAAACGTAATAGGATTTCAATAAATCCTAACCTAATTGAAACTTCATAAGCCCAATTGGTAATTTGGAGATTAAATTCCTTAATGTGTGACCCCATAGGTTTCATTCTATCTGGTAGTGAGATATATTGTGATCTCCATCACAATATCATCGAAACCTTTTTTGATGGATTGGAATATTTTTAATTTTACCCTTCGAGGGCCATCGATTATCAAGATGACATCCGATGAGTCTCACAATCTACCAATGACACCTAGCAATATGTAGTAGCAACTCAGTAGAATAAAAGTATGAACCTCTAGGTGTAGTTATCGTATGATTCAGTCCTTCTATCATGAGTCTTGACTTGATGGAGGTCATGGAGAACTCGTTAGACCCCATCGTCAGTCATATGCTAGATTGGTTCGACTCAAATTTATTTGTGAATTCTATGGAAATTTTTTTCCAGTATTCACACTTGCTTTGGCCAAAAACTTTTTGAACTCAGTCTCGTAAATTGCATAGGACTTCTCCTTTTCTACCAAAGTTGATAAATTTCATTTAGGTGTATCCTACTCCAAACAGTGAATCTAAACCTACTGAAGCTAACATACACAGCAAGGATCCGAATAGCTGGAGATCAAGAAAACGTACAGTCAAACCCAGTAGCCTCGCTGCGAATAGCCAATGGCACTGTAGGTCAAAGGATAACTCACACCACTACAGCATCGAGAAGACCACTGACGAGTGAGTAGACATCCATGTGATTTTCGTGTTGGTCATGCTTAGTGTAAGTTGTTCTCTAACAACCACCTGCACCTTCACCTTAGTGTCTTTATACCGCAGACCTGAGACTGATTTGCCCACAAGGGAGGTGAACCATGTATCGATCTCAAATAGATTGATCATTATCCTCTGTGATGATCTTTTGATCGGGAGTATTTAGAAATTAATCACTAATTAATGTATGTCTCAAATTCTTAACTCTTTAAGAATATACAAAAATCATCTTTGTTAATTTCTAGGACAAATCATGGACACAAACATGATTGGAATGAAAAAGCCTTTTATTGATAATAAAAAGATTACAAGTACAAGTTTAGGTCCTAGAATTATATAATGTGTCAGCCAACAATTGGCTTCTAGGACACAAATTTAACAAACTTCCACTTGACCTAAAGCTAATTGGCCATATACCTAAGACCCATCTTCTCAAGGTGAGCTTTGATCTTCTGCTGGCTGAGAGGCTTGGTCAGCGGGTTTACCACATTTAGCATGGAGTCGACTCTCTGCACCTCGACGAATTTCTTCTCGAGGTATTCACGTATGATGTGAAACTGTCGCTCTATGTGCTTGAACTTTTGGTGAGACCTTAGCTCTTTAGCGAGGGCTATGGCATCATTGTTGTCGTAGTGCAGTGTAATGGCATCTGATGGCATCACATCCAGCTCCGCAATAAACTTCTTAAACCAAAAAACTTTCTTAGCAGCTTCAGAGGTGGCGATGTACTTGACTTCCATGGTCGAATCTACAATGATCGACTGCTTGAAACTCTTCCAGCTAACTGCACCACCATTACACAAGAAGATATACCTTGATGTGGATTTTCTATCATCGACATTAGTCATAAAGTCTAAATCAGTGTATCCCTTAACTTTCTACTCCGATCCTCCATCAAAGACCAACATCAAATCCTTAGTCCTTCTTAAGTACTTAAGGATATTTTTAACAGCAATCCAGTATTGTTCACCTGAATTTGCCTGATATCTACTTATGACACTCACGGTAAGTGCTATATCAGGGCATGTACATAACATGGCATACATGAGGCTCCCTATTGTCGAAGCATAAGGGATCTTGCTCATGCATTGGATCTCCTCAGATGTGTCAGGGCACATCTTCTTAAAGAGATGAATGCCATGTCTAAGGGACAAAAGATCTCTCTTAGAGTTTTTCATGCTCAACCTCTTCAACACCTCCATTATGTACATATGCTGTGAGAGTCCTATCATTCTCTTAGCTCTATCTCTATAGACCTTTATACCAAAAATATAGGATGCTTCTTATAGATCTTTCATAGCGAACTCTTTCGACAACCATACTTTGACCGACATCAGCATGGAAATATCATTCCCAATTAGGAGGTGTCATCTACATACAATACGATGAATGTGATAGCGCTCCCACTGATCTTTTTGTACACACATGGCTCCTCATTTTTGATGAAATCAAATATTTTGATTATATCATTGAAGTGAGTATTCCAACTCCGAGATGCTTGCTTAAGTCCATATATGGACTTTTGCAGCTTGCAGACCTCATGATCACTATCATTGGATGTGAAACCCAAAGACTACTCTATATAGATATCTTCCTCAAGATATTCATTTAGGAAGGCAGTTTTCACATCCATCTACTAAATTTTATAATCATGAAATGCTACTATGGCAAGCAGAGTACGGATGGATTTCAGCATGGCTACGGGCGAAAAAATTTTATGATAGTCGATGCCTTCACGTTGACTATAACTTTTCGGACTAGCCTTGCCTTATAGGTCTCTACCTTACCATCCAACCCAATCTTTCTTTTGCAAATTCATTTATATCCAATAGGTATAATACCTTTAGGTGGATCTACTAACGACCAAACCTGGTTGAAATACATGGAGTCAATTTCTGACTTCATCGCTTCCATCTATTTTTCGAAGTCTACATTTATCATTGCCTCATCATAGATTTTGGGATCATTTCTAATATCCTTATCTCCCATAAGGAATGCTTCTTCCAAATCTTCTATAAGAATACCTAAGTATCTTTCAGAAGGATGGAAGATCCTACTTGATTTATGAAGTGGAGGAGGTATCACATCTACTGGCTCATTACTAAGTTTAGGTTTTTGGACTCGATGCTCTTCAGAGACTTTCTTTTCGAGCTCAATCTTCCTCCTACTGCCTCCATCTTGGATAAACTTTCTTTCTAAGAATACGGCATGATGGCTCACAATCATATTGTGATCCTCAGGAAGATAGAAGTAGTATCCCATGATTTTCTTAAGATACCCTATAAAATGAGCCTTAAAGAACTTAGCCTCTAACTTATCTGCCTGCTGTCACTTGACATGGGCCGGATATCCTCAAATCTTGAGATACCCAAGAGTTGGCTTCTTACCATACCATAATTCATATGGTATGGTAGGAACAGATTTAGAGGCAATTCGATTCAAAAGATGAATCGTAGTAAGCAAAGCATGTCCCCAATGAAAGTTAGAAAGATCTATGAAGCTCATCATGGATCAGATCATATCTAATAGGATCCGATTCCTTCTTTCAGATACCCCATTGAGCTGAGATATCTCTGGAGGTGTCCATTGTGAGACTATGCCATTATCTTTTAGATAGATCCAAAATTTTTTACTAAGATATTCTCTTCCTCAATCTGATCGAAAAACTTTTATAGATTTTTCGATCTATTTTTCTACTTCATGTCTGAACTCTATGAACTTTTCAAAGATTTTAGACTTTCAGTGCATCAAATATACAAACCCATACCGTAAAAAATCATCGGTAAAGATTATGAAGTAGACATAGCCACCCCTAACTTGTACATCGAATGGACTATACACATCAGTGTGTACCCAAGCTAATATCTCAGTGGCCCTTTTGTAGGAACCAGATCTAGGGTTTCAAGGTTAGATCTTGAAACTTTTTCAAGATCATACAGCGGAAGACTAAAATAAATCAAAATTTATTTTTTAAGATCAAAAAATCTCTAGATCTAAGATCCTATTATATGATTATTACATGGTATTAAATCAAAAATTAAAATATATAAATATAGCATGAACTACATGTTGATCATATCAACATGTTTCTATACTACATCTAATGTATGTATTAAACAATAGATCAGATCTATTACCTTGCAAGTTAGACATTCTAACCTTGCTGATCTGGGCTTGAGGATGATGTTGCAAGCCGCACACGCATCCGACCTCTAGGAGTCATCCACACGAGCCCATAAATCTTGATCAGAAGTCATGCTTCAGGAAATCAGCACAGTATGCTAGTACTGCACTGATCCTTCTTTGATGGTTGATCAGGTGCCTCCTTCTTCTTGATTTGGACTCTTTCAAAGATGGAAAGTAGAAGGAGGAGTTTCAGATCTGAGACACTCTCAGGAAACTCAAGATGGAGGGAGGAAAGATATGAAAACAAAAAACCCAAGAAGAAGACCCTCTTCTTCTTCACGTTTTTCTCTCTAGACACTCAAACTTGCATCTTTTATATCTCCATGACCCAAAGGTATTTCTCTCTGATTTTTGGATGGCACAAAGAACTCTCAAATATCTAATTTTTTTTAAAATTTTATGAAGAAACTCATCTTATACAGAGAGATATGATAGAGTCCTTGTCTAGGTCAAACACCTAATCAAGGCTTATCCAAACATGGCAAGTTAAGGGATGCCCAACTCTTGAGCACCTCCTTCATATTTTCATGTATGGATCAATAGAAAAGGGTGCACAATGTAGCCACAAAAATTTCAAAAAAAATTTGGATAAATTCGATGCAAAATTGAAAGAGTTTTGGATTTCTAAAACTCTATCTCATAGAATTCGAAATCCAAACTTATTCCTTTTAGATTTGATCCAAACCACCTTCCATGTAAGAAAGAAGAGAGGAGACCTTTTGTGAACGTGGGAGAGATCTGAGAGAGGGCTTTTGTCGCACAAAATAAGTGGAGATTGGTGTTGAATAAGAGAGAGGGCGTGGAGAAGGATTATGTGGCGCAAGGTGGAATCCTAGTCTTACTAGGATTCTGTCTTATGACTTGTTTTAATTTGGTTTCCCAAACCAAATCAAATCAAAATTAGATCAACCCAATTAAAATAGGTCTTAACCCAATTAAGAACCTAATTTAATCAGATTAAATTAGATTTAAATCTGATTTAATTTTCTAATCAAATTAGAAATTAGATTGACCCAAGTCCTAGTTGAACTAGGACTAGTTTTTCCTTGCACTTGGCTTATCCAATAAACCAATTGGACTTGATCCAATCAAGTCCAAAATAAATCTAATTAAATTATATTTAATTAGACTTAATCTCAGCCCATTGGCTTAATCAAATTAAGCCAATTAGCAATCGAATTGCTAATCGATCCTCCTGCAACACTTGCACTGGGTTAAATGTCAATCGTATTGATCATTTAATCCTAGAATGATTCTTAATCGTTGATCAACCATCTGATCGGATCATGAACTCTAATGTGTGTGACCTCATAGGTCCAAACCTAAGCCGGTAGCATAGGAACAAATTCCTGTACCAATCAAAGTGACCATCTAGCAATAGTACCCGACGACCGGATAGGTCGAATGTGTAGAACAACATCCTTAGAACCCATGCGGATATAGTTTTCATATAATTCATCCTCTTGACCAAAATGATCATAGGACACCCCAGAGTTCAACTGTCAACTCTGATCAGGTTGTCCACATTGTATTTCAAAATATCAAATCCATCTGATGGATTACCCTGGCCAAGGTTTTGCTAAATTGAAATACAGCGACTCATTCTTCTCCAACTCTTGGAGTGGTCAATCCCATCTCGATCATACTCTGACTTCGCAAGTACTTGACTGTGCCCAGAAGCCTTCCATCCCTGAATTAGAAATTCAGTTAGTCCAGTACCAAAGCACAGTGAGTTGCTTGCAAGTCACTGAGGCGATCTCAGGTCTAAAGGACACTTATACCTATATCCCATCAGAGACATTCTCGACAGCAGAATGCTCTGGAGTTGGTCACGTTCAATGATGATGTACCCTTACATCTCACCTGTATGCCATACCAGTGTCTCCACACTCCTTGGTTAAGAGGACAACCAACCCATATGGCCTACAGCGACCTATGCTCGATAGAAGCTGTCGCCCTTATTAACAGCTTATCATTTGGTCGTGAACAGTTTTAAGGACTAATCGATAAATCCTCTCTTTATCAAACTTAAATAGTTCTAAGGACTTCATCATAACAACGGAGTTCATTAGAAGATGAAAGTCTATGATGAAGATGCCAAATATATTTTATTTATTAACAAATCAATTACAATACTTGGTTGCTCAACCATCAACAGCTTGATGATTGGCTTTTTGAGACACATTTTCCAACACCTTTCTCCTTATCCCACAAATGGCAGGTTGGTCATTTTTTCTTGAAGACACGATTTACAGACTGGATAAGACTTGAAAGTCAATGGTCCAAAAAAATCATCTTTCTCTAGTTTGTTGAGTTTGTCTTCTCCAATATGGCCTAGCCTAAGGTGCCATAGATACTTTTGGCTGATCCTATCTCTAGGTCTCTTAGATCCTATGGTATTCACTATTTGCTCGTTAATATTTACACTTACATCGGTATGCAAATGGTAAAGACCGTCAATTAAGAAAGCACATGCTATAAGTTTATTTTCAAAATAAATAGAACACATATCTTTATTGAAATAAAAATTATAATTATCCTGTACTATTATAGAGATAGAAATCAAATTTCTACTGGCTACAGGTACATAGTAACAGTCTTTCAAAAGCAAACTAAATCCTAATAGTAGTCGCAGAGGATAGTTTTCGACGGCCACAGTAGTAACCTTTGCTCCATTGCTGACCTAGAGAGTGATCTCACCTTCTCCTAGCCCCTTAACTTCTTCAAGACCCTACATTAAAGTGCACAAATGAGCACTTAAACCAAAATCAAGAACCCAACTAGAAGAAGAGGAAACCATTAGATTAGTTTCAATAACGAGCATTTCAGACATACCTTTAGAAGGCCCATCCTTCTTTCTGCTCTTGACAGTTGCCAGATAGGTCGGACAGTTTCTTCTCTAATGGTCTTCGACATTGCAATAGAAATATTTTCTCTTGTCGTCGGCCTTCTTAGGAACCTACTTCTTGGGCTTGATCTCATTCTTTTGCTTCTTCACAGACTTTTTCTTCTTCTTGAAAGAAGACTTTCTTTTGGAGGAAGCTCGCTCCACAGCTAGAACTGTGCCCCTTAAACTCTTCAAGGTGCCCTCTGCAGTCACTAGCATATTCAATAACTTCGGTAAAGTAGCATCGATCTTATTCATATAGTAGTTCATGATAAACTGTCCATATGAATCAGGAAGAGATTAAAGGATCAGATCCACCTGCAGTTCCTTGTCCATATTTGTTTTAAACTTCTGAAGCTTCTCTATGTCCTTGATCATTGTCAAACAATGATCATTGATAGACTACCCATCATGCATCTTCACTCTGAAAAATCTTCGAGAGATCTCAAAGTGAGCTATGCGACTCTGTTCATCATACAACTCTTGTAGGTGAACCAACATCTCCCTGACAGTCCTTATGTCTTCATGCTATTGCTGAAGATCATTGTACATAGATGCTAAGATGTAGCATTTTGCCTTGTTATCTTCGACCATCCATTTCTCAAGTGCAGCTCGTTGATCAGTGGATGGACGAGCAGGTAACACAGATGCTTCCTGGTCTAGGACATGGGTAAGCTTTTCAAAATTGAGAACAATTCTCAGATTCCAAAGCCAGTCTTTGTAATTTATGCCGGTCAACCTATTTGTATCGAGGATCCGGACTAAGAGATTTGAACTCGATATGGTTATCTACAGAGAGAATAATTTCTAGTTAGATTTTGTACTTATAAAATTATTTGTTTTAGAAACTTTGAAAATAAATAAAGGCTCCCACTATTTCTTCGAATCTCTCACACTCTTCGGATGAAGAAACAAAAACCTATACGCGATCGATTTCAAGTGGGTACTGCAGTTCCATTAATCTATACACACCTTATCTAACAGTTATTAGTGAGTACAAACCCATGAGTGGACAACACTTTATCCATTGTTTCACTAAGCAAGATGTAGTAGGCTTGGTCTCTAAGTCCTGTGGCCTCACCTAACAGTTATTGACATATTTCTTAGTTAAGTCAGACCCATCATTCATCAGCAGGCACAAATTCATCATTGGGACCCTCACCTAACTGTTATTAGGTCTAATCCCATCTTTACCCCAGGATATTAAATATCAATAGAGTGGTTGTACCTTCCTGATGTAATCGAACCACTGTAACCAGTCGAAAATGATCAATACCAGGAAGGCACCTATATCTCTTCAACGATGGAAGATCTCTAGACTTAATATTTAATGAGAAGATTTGGATTTAGATTTCTTCTAAATCAGTAGATCTAACATCTGACTGATTAAATTAGGTCAGCACATCAATATGTCTAACCAGCCTAGTCGGTATGGATGAATTTGAGTCAACAAGTAACCTAACATGAAACTGAATCTCCCAATATGGTCAGATAAGTTAAGATGCATGGGGGTCCCCCCATTTTTTTCCTTAGATACCAATCAAAATTGATCAGGTCAGACAATGGAATCAATTAAATAACCACCATCTAAATACTTGCTTTAGATACTAAATTAGTCGATTAAAATCGATTAAATTAATCTATTGAAATGTGATGCCCCAAGAATTGATTTTAATGGTCTAATAAATTTTTTATCCTTGGAGAATACTTTGGTGTGGTTTCAGGTAGTCCAAAAATGTTGAGTTTGAAAAACTTCTTCAAAGGTGCCAAAGTTGAAGATTTTGCAAATTAGAGATGATTTTGAAGCTTTTTGAGAGTGTCAAGTTCATTTAAATCTATTTAAGAGTGTTTGATAGTATTTTGATAAGTTTTGATACTTTAAATGTATGAAAAATTAGGTTGGAACAGAATGGGGCGACCCTTGAGGAGCCGGCACACACCTGTCTTGGCCTTTGGCATGTAGTGGGGTGATCCATGGGTCGACTCCTGAGAGCCTGAGACCAAGACAGAGAGCATGATTCTCTATCTGGCCAAAAGGGACGACCCATGGGTGGACCCCTTGCTAGTGGGTCGACTCATGGGTCAACTCCTGCGGTGCAGATGTGCATAATAGCTAGTTTTCAGCCCATTTTTGATGCATTTAATATGCATTAAACATACTCCAATGGCTCTTAACCGATTCTAAGATACTCTCAAGACTTAATGAAGACTATAAATACTTTTCAGAGGTGAAAAATCAAAATAAACAAAAGTATTCAAGCTCAAATCCGAGAAAGAGAAAGAACCTTAGAAAGAGAGAAAAGTATTCAATTAGCTCACCAACCACTCTCCAGCTGCATTCAAGTGTTCAAATTATCTGGGCATGTCCAACAAAGGCTTCTACTCCTTGACTATTGAGTTTTTATTACTTTATTGTACTCATTTAAGGAGCTCTTTTGTGCTGAAAATTTTGTACTCTATTTATTTGCTGTTGTGCTTTGAGTTTTGAGTTTTGGAGGGTTTCAAAATTCAAATAGGTTGATCCAAACATATGATCAGAGGATTTATAGGTTGGTCTGTATCCGAGAAAAAAGCATTCTTGTTTGGACAACAAGGGTTGGTGTAATCCAATGTATTGTAATTGAAAATCCTTTTAGTGGATTGATTTCCCAAATTGGGACTTGAGGAGTGGATGTAGGTACAAGGTTAGCACCGAATCACTATAAATCTTTAGTGTTTGCTGTTCTTGTATATTTTTTTTTCTTGTTGTGCTCTATATTTGTTCATTTGTTAATTGTGTTTGATCTTTTATCATTGTTAATTAACTCACCTCACTCATCAAGTTGAGCACATTCCTTGTGAGCACTAATCATAAAAAATTTTAAGAGATCCAATTCACCCCCCCTCTTGGGCTCAATATCTAGGCAACAAGTGGTATCAAAGTCTGGTGCTCAGTCCTTGCTTGATTTAACCATCAAGAGTCAAAGATCTATGGCAACCCAATTTGGCACATCTCTAGCTGAGGGACAATCCACTAACCGACCTCCACTTTTCAATGGGTCCAACTACACCTATTGAAAAACTTGGATGAGAATATTTATCCAAGTACTTGACTATGATATGTAGAGTATCATAGTAAATGAACCTTACACACCCACTAAGTTGATTGATGGTGTGTCCCTCCCTAAGTCGGAAGGTGAATGGGATGAGTTTGATAAGAAAATAGCTCAGCTCAATGCTAAAGCCATGAATGTCTTGTACTGTGTCTTAGATGCAAATGAATTTAATTATATTTCCATATGTAATTCAACTAAAAAAAATTAGGATAGGTTAAAGGTTACATATGAGGGCACAAACTAAGTAAAAGAGTCAAAAATTAACATACTTGTGCACAATTATAAATTATTTAAAATGGAACTTGATGAGTCTATAACATAAATGTTTACTCATTTCACTGATATCATAAATAGTCTAAAGAGTCTTGAAAAATATTATTCTAATAGTGACCTTGTAAGAAAAGTTCTTAGATCTCTATCAAGACGTGGGAGGCAAAGGTTACGGCGATTCAAGAAGCCAAGGACTTAAACATCCTACCTTTGGAGGAGCTGCTTGGATCTCTCATGACCCATGAGCTGACCATGAAGCAGTATTTTGAAGAAGAGACCAAAAGAAAGAAGACAATTGCCCTTAAATCAACGGCTCAAGAAGAAGAAGATTCAGAAAAATTAGAAAATAGTGAAGATGATGAAGATTTGGCATTGATTATAAAAAAATTCAGATAGTTTATGAAGAAAAGAAGATAAGCAACCAAGAGAAGACCACCAGTTAAGAGAAAGCTGAGTAGAGAAAAAGAGAAAGAATAGCCCATCATTTGTTATGAGTATAAGAAGTCGGGCCACTTTAGATCAGACTGCTCCAGCTCAAGAAGGGTTCGAAGAAGTTCAAGAAGAAAAGAACAATGATGGCTATGTGGAGCGACAGTGATGACTCAACCTCAGATAATGAATCCTATGAAGAAACCAACCTGTGCCTTATGGTATATGAAAATAAGGTAATCACTGAAACTCAAAATAAATTTTCTTATGATGACCTGCAAGAAGCATTTCATGAGCTTTTAGATGATTTAAAGAAATTAGGACTGAAAAATAAAGATCTAAAATTAAAAAATCAAACTTTATCTAAAGAAAAAGAAGAGATCTTCAATAAAAATAAAGAATTAAAAATAAAATATCAAACTCTATCAAAGAAAAAGGAAGAAATTTTAAGTATAAATAAGACTCCTGTAAAGAAAAATTAGAACCTAAAGGAAGAAGTAACCAAATTGAAACCAATAGTTGATAGATTTATCCTAAGCTCAAATAAACTTCAAATGATTATTGATAATCAAAGAGTAGTGAATGATAAAGCCGGCCTTGATTATAATACTCTTAGAAAACAAAAATTTTTGAAAAATATCTTTGTAAATACATCCATGAATAAATTGTCAAACATTACATGTTTTAAATGTGGCAAGATAGGAAATAAAGCTTATGTGTGCTTCTCAAATAAATTTGTTAGTATAAATGTTAAGAAAATATGGATTCCAAAAAGAACCATTATGACTAACCCCAAAGGATCCAAGTTAGCTTAGGTACCTAAAGTTAAAATTTGATTTTATGTGTGTAGGTGTGTCTTGCATCCCAAGTAACGAAGCAAAAATGGTATCTTGATAGCGGGTGCTCAAGACACATGACCGATGATGAGTCTTAATTCATCACTTTGGAGGCTAAGAATGGAGGGATGGTCAGATAATAGCAAAGAAAAGATCATCAGCATAGGTAACATTAGTATCACTCCCTCCACTTGTATTGAAATTATTTTGCTTGTAGATGGTCTTAAACATAACCTATTAAGTATTAGTCAATAAGTGATAGAGGTTATAAAGTAGTTTTTGAATCATCCATGTGTATTGTAACTAGTCCTTTTGATGATAACATTACGTTCATTGGACATAGGCATGGCAATATTTTCATGGTAGATTTGGATAATCTTTCCATGCAAAACATGCAATGTCTTGTGGCTATGAACGCTAAAATCAATGAGACTAGTTAGTTTTGGCACCGTAGGCTTGTACATATTAGTATGCACATACTATCTAAAATTATTAAAAAAGATTTGATTTTTGATTTGCCAAAGATAAATTTTAAAAAAGATAAAATTTGTAATGCATGCCAATTAGATAAGCAAACAAGAGTTTCTTTTAAACCTAAGAATATAGTTTCAACTTCTAAACCTTTAGAACTTTTATATATGGATTTGTTTGGTCCTACAAGGATAACTAGCTTAGGAGGTAAAAGATATAGTTTTGTGATTATCGATGATTTCTTGCATTTTACTTAGATCTTATTTTTAGCATCTAAAGATGAAGTATTTTCAGCTTTTTCTAAGTTTTGCCAAAAAATCTCAAATGAAAAAGGTTTATCAGTTGTTTCAATTCATAGTGACCACGGTACCAAATTTGAAAATAAGAATTTTAAAAAATTTTATGTTGAAAAAGGTATAGATCATAATTTTTCTGCATCAAGGACACCCCAATAAAATAGGATAGTAGAAAGAAAAAATAAAACTCTTGAAAAAATGGCCCGTACTATGCTATATGAGAGCAATCTCTCAAAATATTTTTGGGTGGAAGCTATCAATACAGCATGTTATATTTTAAATCATACTTTAATAAGACTAATTTTAAAGAAAATATCTTATGAATTATGAAAAGGTAGAAAATCTAACATAGGGTATTTTCATATTTTTGGTTGCCGTTGCTTTATTTTAAATAATGATAAATATAGCTTAGAAAAATTTGATGCTAAATCTGATGAAGCTATCTTCCTTGGCTATTTCATTTTTAGTAGAGCTTTTAGAGTTTTCAATAAAAGAACTCTAGTAGTGGAAGAGTCAATCCATGTAGTTTTTGATGAGACAAATGATCTTCCATCAAAGAAGAGAGAGAGTGCTGATGATATAGGTATCATAGAAGAAGGAATGAAAGAGCTCACTATCAAAGACTCAAATGAGCAAAACAAAGACTAACTAAAGGAAAAGCATGAGGATGAGAGCATCAATGATCAAAATATTCAAGAACAACCTCACGGTACAAGTGATCTTTCAAAAAAATGAAGGTATATCCATAATCATCCCAAGAAATTAATCATTATTGATCTGACACAAGGGATAAGAACTCGATTTTCTCTTAAAGATATATATAATTATGTAGCTTTTGTTTCTCACTTAGAACCTAAGACAATAGAAGAAGCTGAACAAGATCATAACTGGATTAATGCTATGCAAGAATAGTTAAACGAGTTTGAAAGAAATAATGTTTGGACTTTTGTTGCTAGACTTAAAAACCATCCAATAATTAGAACAAAATGGGTATATAAGAATAAACTAGATGAAGATGGTAATGTAATTAGAAATAAGGCAAGACTAGTTGCTAAAGGATATAACCAATGGGAAAAAAATGATTTTGATGAGACATTTTCATCTGTTGATAGATTAGAAGCTATAAGAATGTTGCTTTCTTATGCATATTTCATAAATTTTAAACTATTTCAAATAGATGTTAAAAGTGCCTTTCTAAATGGTTATGTTGCTGAAGAGGTATATGTAGAGCAACCCCCAGGCTTTAAAAATCATAAATATCCAAATCATGTATTTAAATTAAACAAAGCTTTGCATAGTTTAAAACAAGCCCTAGGGCTTGGTATGAAAGACTAAATTTTTATTAGAAAATAATTTTTCAAAAGAAAAAGTAGATATAACTTTTTTTATAAAAAAAAAAGATGAAGAGATACTAGTTGTACAAATATATATTGATGATATTATATTTGGGTCTACTAATGAAGCTTTGTATCAAAAATTTGCCAAGCTTATGCAGAGGGAGTTCAAGATGAGCATGATGGGAGAACTCACCTTCTTCCTTAGACTCCAGATCAAGCAAATGAAGGAAAGGATCTCCATCATCCAAAGCAAGTACACAAGATAATTATTAAAGAAATTTGGGATGGAGAGCTCCAAGAGTGTAAGTACTCCTATGACCCCTTCCTGTAAATTAGATAAGGATGAACATAGTAAGTCTGTTGATTCAAAGCTTTATAGAGGTATAATAGGTTCTTTGTTATATCTTACTGTCAGTAGACCTGATATAATGTTCAGCATATGTATGTGTGCTAGATTTTAGTCTAACTCTAAGGAATCACACTTGAATACTATTAAAAGAATATTCAAATATCTAAAAAGAATATAAAACCTAGGACTTTGATTTTCTAAGCAATCTTCTATAAATTTAATAGGTTACTCAGATGCTGATTTTGCTAGATGTAGATTAGACAGAAAAAGCACTAGTGGAACTTATCAATTTTTTGGAGTCAACTTAATCTCTTGATTTAGCAAGAAGCAAAATTTGGTGGCATTATCTATGGTCGAGGCTGAGTACATTACAGCCGGAAGTTGCTGTACTCAAATCTTGTAGATTAAGCAACAGCTCATAGATTTTGGAATTGAACTTAAAGATATTTCCATAAGATGTGATAATACTAGTACCATTAATTTGACTAAGAATCTAATCCAACATTTTAGGTAAAAACATATTGAGATTAGACATCACTTTGTAAGGGAACATGCTCAAAATAATGATGTAATACTTGAATATATAAATACTGAGAAATAATTAGCTGACATATTCACTAAAGCATTAAATGAAGATAGATTTTGTGAAATTAGGAGGAAATTAGGCATCTTAGATCTTTTTGCTTGATCTCTCATCATGGTTCTTCTCTCAAAATCTTCTAAATTTTTTTTACTTCATCATCTTAAATTTAGATAGCATCTGCTTTTTATTTAAGGTCTATTTCAAGTCAATTAAAAATCATCAAAGTTATTTAGATATGATCTCAGATTTTTTTTCATTAAAATTTTTTATCAAAAAATTATACCAAAATTTATCTGAGCTCTACAAGATCATCTTAAGTCGATTCATGTCTTTTCTAATTTTTTTTCTTCATTTTTTTTTATTTTTGAATTTTTTCTGCATCGCCTGAACCAACCCTGAATGGGATGACCATGGGACATCCCAATTACCGGGTAAACAGGTTCGTAAGGTATGATTGTGGATCTATCCGTTTAACTTTTTTCTAAAATTCCAAAGGGGCTGGCTCATCTACTGTTCATCTTCGTCCCAAATTAAAGCCCCTCTCCAAGCTTCCCATCAGCCATAAATCCCTAAATCCAACCTTCAATCGGCCCAAAAATCCCTAGAATCTACCATAAAAATTTGGGTAAACTCTTTCTCTTGGCCGATCTACGATCAAAACTCATTCTTTCTTGATCTTAATCGAACCCTTGAAATCCTCCTTTCAAAAATCTTAAACATAGACCATCCATCTCTAAATCCCTCATTTCTCTTCATCCCCATTATCTTTTCACCCTCTATTCCTCTGTTGATCGATTTCTTGGTCCTCACTGTACCAAATGGCACCCAAGATGCGGCTGTCCCAAAGAAGAAAATCTGTGAGGCCATCAGAGGTAGAAAAAAAAAGAAAGAGGGCAGCTCAGATCCCAGCTCAAGCCTTTCCTCCCAGGACTCCAAGTAAGGTTCCTCTTTCTGCCAAAAAAATTGCTTTAGGGAGGAATATGATTTTGATTTCTTAAGAAGAGAGAGTTTTTCAATTGGAAAGAAGATAGTTAAACAAGGATGGAGGTTCTTCTGTTGCTTGTCTGAGCCAGTGTACATAGACTTAGTTAAAGAATTTTACTCAAACCTAGTGTTTAATGATGGAATTCTAAGATCTGTTGTAAAGGGTGTTAGATTATCTTGAATGCTGCAAGTTTAGGTAGATTGCTTCAAATGCCTTGTGAGGGAAGCTGTCTTGATGAGCTTCTAAGGAAAGAGGATGGACTCAGGTCCATCTTAGGGAGAAATGATGTTGTAGGTTTTATGAAGATAGAGGCAAAAGATTTGAGTGTGGAGATGAGACTACTCCACCACATGATCTCTAAGATCTTCTTCCCCAGAGGGAGAAGATATAACCTGATGACTGGATGATATATATGTCTGATGCACTATGTTATATCTGAGTCTCCACTAAATCTCCTGTTTCTGATGATTGATGCCATGAGGGAGGTCTTGAAAAGATCCAAGGCTCCCTTACCTTATGGAATGGCTCTGACAGTTATTTTTAGATAGTTTGATGAAAGTTTTAAGGGGGAGGCTGCGTGCAGGCTACTGAACACTGACACTTACAACGACCATTCCCTTTGACGTATGGATTTCATTAGAGTGGATGGTCGTTGGACCAAGGGTCGAGGTGCTGTAGTTGTGGAGGAGGAGGAGGAGGAGCATGCTGAGGGGGAGGATCTCTCATCACCACCTGAGCCTGGGCCGAGCCCTGATATTCATTTTGTGTTAGAGCCTGAGGCAGATCCTTCAATTAGTGCACCTCCATCTATGAGTCGAGCCATGCCATCATCATCTAGATTGGGGGAGGACGAGATGAGACTGCTAGCTGAGCGGGTAGCAGGCATTCTTTTCATTTAGCAGCAGCAGTTTCAGGAGCAGCTCCTTCAGCAATTCCAGTAGTTTCAGCAGTAGATCATTCAGCAGATGCAGTAGCAGCAGTATCAGCCTCCTCAGTCGAGCTCATTCTTTGCTTCCTTATCGAATTTTTTAGTTGTGCCACATATCTCTTCTTTAGTACAGTTGTTGACTATCTGAGCTCCAGATTAGAGAGTATGGAGAGCTCTATGCTCTGGTTTAGTGGTAGACTTTTTGATATAGAGAGGGAGATCAGACTGGTCTTGGCTTCACTATCAGCAGGAGCGAGCACCTCGAGCAGTTCTTCATCTCAGTTAGCTGATCTTGCTCAGGAGGTAGAGAGACGTCATGGCCTGCTCAGATTGACACTTGAGTTGATCCAGGCTGATATTCGAAACTCGAGGGATTTTGTTTCATCTAATCTTGAGGGGCTCAAAATTTCAGTGAGAGGTGTCTTATCTTAGCTAGATGCCATTAGGACTCAGCTCCAGTCCAAACCCTCTGTATCCACTGAGCCTACCTTTATTCAGCCTATCACTTTCCATCCTCTGACCTCTTTTACTTGGATCAGATCATCTAGTCGAGGTTGAGGCAGATGTGGTCGTGATTCTACTTCAGAGCCATTCTCTCATTTTGTTCTTTCTGATCACGAGCCTGATGCTTAATCTCTCTGATCATGATTATGCTATTTTGTATATGCTGCTTTAGGTCTCATACTACTAGCTGTATGAGAACCTTATGATTATTGATATGTATGGTAATATATGGATGTATTGTGACTTGATCATGTACTTGACTTTTGTAACCTTTTATTTTGTTGTATTTAAATGAGGTTATCTATTATCATCTTTTATATTGTTAACTTATGATTATGACTTCTTAGATATTTATGAATAAATTTTTATTTAATTAAAAATTACTCTGTTACCTGTTGTAGGACCGTAGTCTATAACCTACTTCTCTCATTTATTAAAAATTTTACTATTTATAAACTCTCTTTAATCTACTTTTGATGATGTCAAAAAGGGGAAGAAATAAGAAAGAGAGAAAGAGAGAGTTTTTACAGTTTTTACAAGTTAGTTATGTGACTAGAAAGGGGAAGAGAAAAAAAGTAAGTATTTTTGTAAAATGGTTATTTTGTCTTTTTATATAAAAAAGGAGAAAAAATTTACTTTTAGAAACAATTTTTGGCAAAACTTTGATATTTCATAAACAATTTTCAGTAAAAATGGGAAAGTATGGTTTAAACATCATAACTTGCTGATAGTGTGGAACTCATGATTCTTTATAACTTGTGTTCAATCTTTGGCATGTTCTCTTAACTTTCAAGTGCTTTAAAAACTCAACCTTTTGTGTTTTATTGATCTCTCTTTGTGAACACTCAAATATTTTGTCATCATCAAAAAGGAGGAGATTGTTACCCCAAAAATTGATTTTGATGGTCACAAATCATTTGAGGGGACTACTAATAAATTTTTTATCCTTGGAGAATACTTTGGTGTGGTTTTAGGTAGTCCAAAAATATTGAGTTTGAAAAGCTTCTTCAAGGGTGCCAAAGTTGAAGATTTTACAAGTTGAAGATGATTTTAAAGTCTTTTGGGAGTGTCAAGTTCATTCAAATCCATTTAAGGATGTTTGATAGTATTTTTGTAAGTTTCGATACTTTAAATGCATGAAAAATTGGGTTGGAACAGAATGGGACAACCCTTGGGGAGCCGGCATGCACCTGTCTTGGCCTTTGGCACGCAGTGGGGCGACCCATGGGTCGACCCCTGAGAGCCTGAGACCAAGATAAAGAGCATGGTTCTCTGTCTGGCCAAAAGAGGCGACCCATGGGTGGACCCCTTGCCAGTGGGTCGACTTATGGGTCGACTCCTGTGGTGCAGACATGCGTAACGACTAGCTTTCATCCCATTTTTGATGCATTTAATGCGTATTAAATACACTCCAATGGTTCTTAATCGATTCTAAGATACTCTCGAGACTTAATGAAGACTATAAATACTTTCTAGAGATAAAAAATAAAAATTATCAAAAATATTCAAGCTTAAATCTGAGAAAAAAAAAATCCTAGAAAGAGAGAAAGAAGCATTCAATCAGCTCACCAACTACTCTCCAGCTGCATTCAAGTGTTCAAATCATCTGGGGGCATCCAACAAAGACTTCTACTCCTTGACTATTATACTTTATTTATTTTATTGTGCTCATTTAAGGGGCTCTTTTGTACTGAAAATTTTGTACTCTATTCATTTGCTGTTGTGCTTTGAACTTTGAGTTTTGGGGGATTTCAAAAATCAGATAGGTTGATCCGATTCTATAATCAGAGGGTTTGTGGGTTGGCTTGTACCCGAAAAATAAGCATTCTTGCTTGTACAGTAGGGGTCGGTGTAATCTGACGTATTGTAATTGAAAATCTTTTTAGTAGATTAATTTCTCAAGTTGGGACTTGGGGAGTGAATGTAGGTGCAAGGTTAGCACCAAACCACTATAAATCCTTAGTGTTTGTTGTGCTTGCATATTTTCTTTTTTTTGTTGTCTTCTATACTTGTTCATTTGTTAATTATATTTGATCTTTTATCATTGTTAATTAACTCACCTCACTCATCAAGTTAAGCACATTCCTTGTGAGCACTAATCACTAAAAATTTTAAGAGACCCAATTCACTCCCCCTCTTGGGCTCCATATCTGGACAATAAAATGGGTCCGAACCACTGAGCCAAATTCGATCTTTAGTCAATCAATTCACATCAAAATATGAATCGATGTGACCAACTACAACTAAACTCGATTTTGAGCCCTTTTGATCTAATCCTAATCATCCATCGATTAGGTTCAATCAACTACTCAAAATCGAAAATGGATTCTAGTCTGATCTAATCAATTAGACCCTAATTATAGTTTGATCACTTAGACTTAGTTTGTTCATCCCATACCCACATGCAACAACACAATTTCAAATCTAAAAATAATTTTTTAGATTATGTTTCATTGCATGCAATTAGTGACTTATGATCTTAAAACTGTTTCAGATTTAAACCTAATTTCATATATCAAATATATGTAGTTTCAGATCTAAATAAAAATATATCACATATACATTAAATTTTAAATCTAAAACTAAATTTATATATATCAAATATATATATAATTAGATCTAAAATAATGATTAAAATATTTTAAAAATATCTTTTCAAAAATCGATTCATATCAAACTAGGACAATCTTTACAATATAGGGGGTAAACCCTATATCAGGACAACCTTATATCAGTTTGATATGAATTTTTAATCATTCTAATTTTAGATCTAAACTCAAATTAAATATATCACATATACTAATTTTAGATCTAAAAGATTTGATTTAATTATTTTAAAAATAATTTTTAAAATTGATCAATCTTGTGCTAGAATAACCTTTGTAATATAGGAGGTAAACTCTATACCAGGATAACCTTATATCAGTACAAAATTAATTTTAAATTATTAAAATTTTTAGATCTAATCTAAAAATTAGATTATATATATTTTTAAAAATTTGTGACTCTGATACCACTGTTAGAAAACTAGGTAGGCAACATATATAGATTTCAAAATTTTAAAAAACTACAGTGAAAAACAAACGGGTTAAACCCTTTAACCCCACATGCAATAGATCAAATCTAATCCTACTCAAGTCCAAGAGAAAACACATATATATAATCTAAAATTTAGATATAAATATGAGATTAGATCTCTTTACCTTGGCATGGGTAGATGTTCATCGCTTCTGATGATCACAGATTCATAGATGCTCGAGTCGCACACGCATCCGACCTCTACGGATATCCATCGAGATCGATCATGATCTGATTTCTCCTCATAGAAGATTTTTCTTTCCAAGAAGAACTTTAGCCTCAAACACTTTGATTAACACTTTGATCTGGACTGTAGGATCAACTCCTTGATCAGCAGCCTTCTTCTCCTCGATCTTCAATCTCTAAGTCATCAAACACTACCTCTTGACATGTGAAAGAGGGGATGCCCAACTCTTGGGCGTGGAAAGGCAGAGAGGGAGGATAGGAGGCATGGAGAAGGGAGAAAAAAATTTTGTTGATCAAAAATTCTATTAACTAGAAACCCTAGAGACCTCTCTTTATATAGATACTACACTGACACATATTAGGAACCCAATTATCTTAAAAAGGTAGATCCTTATCTCATAATAATCCGATATAAATGGTATATAATCCACCCCTTTAAGCATGTTCAAGAGGCATCATAGGAATATATGTCAGGTTGTTGGGGCACCAACTCTTGGCACCCCACAATAGGGTTTCTAACCAAATAAAAAAGGGATGTGGCCCCACCTCTCTCTTCTCCACCCCACACATGAGAAGGGGGCGAGCCCCACTTGCCAAATACAGGGGGTTGGCATCCCCTGGTCTTGCCAAAAAGAGAAGATTGCACCTCCCTCTTTTCTTTAATTCCACATGCACACTTAGAGATAATTAGGAGATAAAGAAGAGATAATGTTAGGATAATTATATCAACTAATTAACTTAATCAAATTCTCTTGGGCTCATAATTAAGATCTCAATTAAATCCAAATGGATTTAGGTTAGATTTAGGGCTAAGGACTCGATCAAATCGAAGTCTCGAGAAGTATTAGGTTTAACCGTGTGCTAGCATGATTCTCATAAACCTAATAGAATTTTAATAAATCCTAATCCAATTGGAACTTCATAAGCCCAATTGATAAATTCGAGATTAAATTTCTTAATGTGTGATCCCATAGGTTTCATTCTATCTGGTAGTGAGATATATTATGATCTCCATCACAATATCATCGAAACTCTTTTTGATGGATTAGAATATTTTCAATTCTACCCTTCGAGGACCATCGATTATCAAGATGATGTCCGATGAGTTTCACAATCCACTAGTGACACCTAGCAGTATGTAGTAATAACTTAGTAGAATAAAAGTATGAACCCCTAGGTACAGTTATCGTATGATTTAGTCCTTCTATCATGAGTCTCGACTTGATGGAGGTCATAAAAAACTCGTCAGATTCCATCGTCAGTCATATGCTAGATTGGCTCGACTCAAGTTCATTTATGAATCTCATGAAAACTCTTTTCCAGTATTCATACTTGCTTTGGCCAAAGGCTTTCTTAACTCAGTCTCATAAATCACATAGGACTTTTCCTTTTCTATCAAGATCGATAGATTCCATCTAGGTGCATCCTACTCCAAATAGCAAACCTGAATCTACTGAAGCCAACATATACAGCAAGGATCTGAGTGGCTAGGGATCAAGAAAATATACAGTCAAATCCAATAGCCTCACTGCGAATAGTCAATGGCACCACAGGTCAAAAGATCGCTCAACCACTGTAGTATTGAGAAGACCACTGACAAGTAGACATCCATGTGGTTCTCATGTTAGTCACACTCAGTGCAAGTTGTTCCCTAACAACCACCTGCATCTTCATCCCAATGTCTCTACACTACAAACCCGAGACTCATCTGTCCACAAGGAAGGTGAACCATGTACCGATCTCAAATAGATTGACACTGTCCTCTGTGACGATCCTTTAATTGAGAATATTTAGAAATTAACCACTAATTAATGTATGTCTCAAATTTTTAACTCTTTAAGAATATACAAAAATCATCTTTATTAATTTCTAAGACAAATCATGGATACAAACATGATTGGAATGAAAAAGTCCTTTATTGATAATAAAAAGATTACAAGTATAAGTTTAAGCCTTAGAATTACATAATGTGTCAGCCAACAATTAGCTTCTAGGACATAAATCCAACAGTGAAGAGGAATGCTGTGAAGAGCTACCTTCATATAAGCTGAGCTGATCTGATATAAGCTCCTCTATGCTGATACGAGGTATCCTGAGTATCTATATTGATATGAGCTGCAGCCAAAAGTAATAAATATCCCCATGTGGAGAGCACATGAAGGCTAAAATATCTCCTGATTGATAACCTATGCAATTAATAGGTGGGACCCTCATCTGCCATGAGATGACACCACTCATTCAACAAGGCCAAAAAATCAGGCATGAACTTTAAGGTTATTCAAAAGGGATATTCAAATTCTCCACTCAGTATGCTACTGGCAACAGTTTCCTCTGATCTTGTGGGAGCAATCAAGGGCTGAATTACCTCGCCCATTATGGTAATTTCAATGATCCGATAATCTCGAGATTGTACGATCACACAATTATACAACTAGCTGTCTGATATCCTTCTATATGAACAATCAAAGTTCTGAGGACCCAGGTAAGTCAAATCAAATCTCTCTCAGAGAACTAGTTGTTGCTCCTTTGTTCTCTTCTTTTCTGACTTGAGTGTCGGAGGATCCACACCAGAGCCACAACCACCAGTTTGAGACTTATTTTGCAGATCACTCCAGTGCCAGCATCATCGTGTGAGATTTTCAGGTGTCCATCTTCCGACCTCGACTGATTTAAGCAGCAACACTTTCCAAAATGATTGTAATACATGAAAATGTTATATACAAAACTGAGTTATATCATGATACCAAAAGACAAACTTGGTGGAATAAATACTATGAGACAAGGTAACTAGTAAGACTAAATTTTAGTTGGTAGTTCTTAATTACTAATTTTAACATAATGGTTGAGTGCTCATGAATTGAAAAGTTTGAGCAACAAAATTTCATAACTCAAAATTTCATAAACAATGAGGTAGTAGACAACTATCAGAAAGAGTAACACTCTTTGATTTTTTGCCTTAAAAGATTAGGCAATAAGGCAATTTCATCATTAATCATCCCTTAGTTTGTCAATTTTAGCTATGTATGATTTCCATTAATAGTTAAAAATTGTACTTAAAGTGATATATTCATGGTCATTTATATGAGAAAAGTTACAAAATATAAAAGTGACAACCTGCAATATAATTAAAGAATGCGGAACTAAAATAAAAAAAACCATAGCTTTTACCATCCTAGATTACCTTTTTTAGAAAAATGAAGAAGGGGCCATTCCAGAAAGCATATTATGATAACTCCAAATAAGTACATACACATTCTCAAATGGGATACATATAAACAATTCCATATTTCAACTTCTAGCCTCCCTCTTGTTGTTTTAGAGGAGCTTTCATTAGAAACATTCCCCTTCTAACATTCATCATACATGGATGAAATTTCTTACATGATAGAACTTAGTAAATACTTTTATTGCAACTATGCCACGAAGATGAAAAGATACTTCCAACAAGGCATAGGATGTATACTTTGTGAGTTCTAACATAAGAAATTGTTGGCAATTGAAAGGACTCTGGAATTAGAGTTGTCATGTTGCTTGTTCTCTACACTTTGGATCCTCTCAAAGTTAGCTAAAAGACTGCTTTTGTTTCGATCTAAGCTATTTAGTCTTTTGGTCTAATAATTGGATTAGTTTAAAATGAGTTTGATTTTGTAAATTTGTTCTTTCACTCTCTATCTTTTTCATTTGAATTTTCATAGTAATTTTATAGCTATGGATCCAACTTTAGTACCAAAATATTTTCATTTTATAGTTGGAATGCAAATACTCAAGGAGATGTGTGATCCATAAAGGTAGTATAATTCACAAGGAAGTGATGCTATAAAACTCCAATCTTGGTGTGATAAAGTATAAAGAGAAATTTTCAGTAATTTCTTTGGATTTTTTTTTAGATATAATCTTAATCTACCATAAACATAGATAGTGGAAGGGGCTCAAATCAGATCAGATACGGATTGGATACCAGCATATCCATATCCATATTTATTTTGTCTAATGAATACAAATATGGATACGAATATTATTTGGATGCAAAAATTCAAGCCCATATTTGTTTTAAATGGATACAGATACAATTCAAAAATGAAAAGTATGGATATAATTATGGATATAACTTAAATAATTAAACTTTATGACTACATATTCAAAGATATTACTAAATAAATAATAAATCAAGTTAATAACATATTTATATAGTTGTATATTTTTTTAAAAAATTAATAAGTATTATATTAAATTATATAGGGTTACAAGTAGGGATTGGATATATATCTTTCCATATCTATATCTATTTTTCTATGACGGATATGAATATGGATATGGATATTAGTCAAATCCTCAAATTTCTATCCATATTCAGATTGATTCAGATATTAAAATAGATCCAGATGGATAATATCTATACCACTTTCATCCTTGATAGTGAAAAATAATGAATTGATAGTTTTGAGGCCTAATAACTATTTAAGAAATTCAAGAAAAAAAGAAAGATATGAGAAAGTAAGAATGTCAATTTTTTGCCTATTTTTTTTTTTAAAAAAAATAAACTAGTGATGTGTGGAAGTGAGAGTAAGCCTTACATTCCCTATGCAAAAAGAGCTAACCGACTTGTTTTGATAAACAAAAGAAATTGTTTGAGCTCTCAAGCATATGCTTGGGTTTTCATAAAATGAAACAAGTATTTTTATGGAATTTTCTAAAATGCATTCCAAATGACAAGCATAAATTCTTTAAAACCTAGTTATAGGAAATACGTAGAATTACAAATGTAGTTTAAAATTCATAAATGATGGAAAGCAAATATAAAGGAAATGTTCATTTTTCCAAAAAATATTTGGAGGTCTCTACTAATAGTGTTTTGAGGAAATCCACAGCCAATCTCGATATAGATTTCTCCGTTGTGTGACTATGCTATCATTAAGTATGTACTTCTTAAATTAAGATGTGGATTTGCTTCTTGCCCTTGTAAAGTAATTTAGATACAAAAAGTGTACATATGTACTATAAATGGAAGTAGTTACAATGGTAAAAAAATATCTACAATGATGAGAGAAGCTCTATTTTCCCTCTCCCTTTTTCAGGAAAGAAATATGTAACATACCTTGATGGAATCACCACAGCTCGATTTTCTCTACCAATCTAATTTTTAAACCATTTCAAATTCTAATTTAATAGGAAACATAAACCAATCCATACTGCTGACCCTTCCCATGACCAAATTACTAGAAATCCTGCATGTGCTACATGCATAAGGAGGGAAACATGGATAAGAGTCTTTGAGATTCCAACACATTTGGGACTTGCACATCTTTGCACTTTTCTAAAGATGTCGTATGGAGTAGACTTACCTATAGAGTTGCATCTTTGTATTCCTACATATATAGTTGCCGGGATCCATAGTAATCCCATTATATATAGAGTAGACTTGCATAAATACCCCATAGACTCTACAATAGCAAACACCTTTTAAGAAAAGAATCAAATTTCAAAACACTTTAAAGAAGTCCCTTTGATGAACCATAGAAGAAAGAAATCCCTTCGATATATTATAGTATCACCATTGGAAGCGGAAGCTCTGAGGATCAAAGATGAAGGCTTTGTCATGGAATTGAGAATGATGGGAAAGAAATAGGAAAGTGGGAAAGAAATGGTGGCTCTTATTTTTCACTTATTGAGCAGAATTCTTTTAAAGAGGTGCATGTCCTTTCTTTCCTTTGTAATAGCTATGTAGCTAAATAAAGTGTATAATTACATATGGAACATGTTACAATAGGGGGGGGGGTGGCGATTCCAAGCTATGAGAGATGCTCGATCTTCCCTCCTTTTCTCCCAAAAGTATTTGCATATTATACCTTTTAGGTGGGGGGAGGGGGCGGGGTGTTGGGGGGGGGCGGCGATTCCAAGCTATGAGAGATGCTCGATCTTCCCTCCTTTTCTCCCAAAAGTATTTGCATATTATACCTTTAAGGAATCCTCCTTGCTTAGTTTTCTCTTCTAGTTCAATTCCCAATCCATTACAACATTCTAATCCAACATGATATAAACCATCTACCTCTTCGCTATCTAATTACTAGAATCCTCCATGTGCAATGCATGTGCTGTAAAAGGAACTTGGATGGGAGGCTTTGAGAATCGGCTTAGACTCATTCATCTCCTTGTTTCTTTGAAGGTGCGAAATGGAGTGATATAAGGGGAAAACTAGGAGTCAGACGTTTGAGGGCTTTGCACCTATAAAGTAGATTTATATACATACCTCATTAAACTTGATATTATGTATCTACTTACTAATTAAGGAATCAAATGTCAAGTGACTTAAAAAAATCTCTTTGGTAAACAAAAAAAAAAGTCTGTTTAATTTATTATAGTAATATACTTTAAAGGGAAAAAATATAGGTTTTCCTAGCATATATGTCTATATGCACGTGTCGAGAGTATGGTATAAGAATTTCAATTGCTTATTGGATGCTGGAGTCCCGAGGGTCAGATGAAGACAAAAATCCTGTAATCTAATGAAGAGCTGCTAACAAGATGGATAGATTAGGATAGAGGTAGGAACCTATCTAATGAGGTTTATTTGGGGTTTATTATTGGTGATGTATTCAGGGCTTCTCTTAACCTAAGGTTTATTATGGAGTCAATGTTTAGCTAAAATGCTAGGAACCTATCTGTTGTGGACCTGTACCTCAACATTGGCTGTTACATCCTCGGCTACGGCTGAGCTTTGGTAGATGGACACCTGACAAAATCCATACCTACGATGGACACGAAGGTCACTAGACATACCTCGTCAGCAGTGGTTCTCAACTCCTCAACTTTGGACGATCTATTTTAGCTCATCCTCTTCTGACCTATTCTAGACTACCTATGATAAACACGTGCTCCATGGTCTCCTATGCCTTAGCTTTGGATGATCTACCTTAGTTCATCCATAGCTAAGTTATGTTCCCCATCGACAGAACCATTTCTCCCTTTCTCTCTCCTAAATTGAGAAAGTTCAGATAGAGTGGAATTCCTTGACAATCGAGTCTCCTGTAAAAAAAAACATCTTATCCGAATCAACCTACGCCACAAATTCGAAAAGTTATTAAGACTCTGAGATGGATACGACTCCAATTCCTTTCCTATAAATAAAGGAGCTTCGAGATTCTCAAAGTAAGTTCTCTACTTCTCGCTCTCTCCTTCTCATTGTTCTTCATCTTCTGACTTAAGCATCGAAGGATCTTCACCAGAGAATACTTCGGTGAGAATTTTTTGTAGGTATTCGAATGGAGCTCCAACAGCAGTCTCATCTCGGCCATCTCCATCTCGACATCCGACCTCAAGTGAAGAGATCAGGAGCAACATTTGGCACTAGAGGAAGGGCCTTCGACTTATTTCAAAGTCCTATTTTGAGAGGAGAGAGCTCATCACCAGCCACCATGAAGACACGAAGAGATGCATCGAATGCATTGCAACACTCCAATGGCTGGTAGGCCAACAATGCCCAGCCAACCAATGCACCACCACCATCGATCCAGGAGAACACCCCACCAATAGCACCGACGGTCTCCCAAGACCAATAAAACAGCCTTATCCAACAAGTGCAGGCTCTGTCAACTGCGATGAGGGGGATGTAGCAGAACATAGAGCCTCATCCTACCATGGAGAATCCACAGCCAGCTAGAGGAAGGTCGGTGGACCGACCTCCCCATGGCCCAAGGGTGGGAGCCAGCCGTCTTAACTACCCTGACATCCCATCTCGACAAAGGCGAAGGTGATCACCTACTTTAATCTCGAGGAGGGACACGACATCAGGCCTATCTCCCTTCGTTACCATCCAACCTGAGAAGATGACTTAGAAGGAGGCTCCAAGAAATGCAACAATGGATCGATGCATTGCAAGTCCCACAGCAATCGGATGATGATCTAGATTTCAACGTCGATCTACCATTCACCTAGAGCATTATGAATGAGTTGTTGGGAATTATGTCCTAAAACCAATCATATGACAATTGAGTTTCTCTTTATATATGAGTTATTAATTAATGAATAATAGTTATTCTGATATTTTTTATCACAAAGTAACATCTTCCTTGAACTCTTGCACTGTGATGAAGTCCTTAGAACTATGCTAGTGTGCGATAAAGAGAAGATTTATTATATAATTTTTAAACATGTTCGTGATCAAATGATACATCATTATAGAATGATAACGTTAATCAAGTGGAGGTCGTTGTGTGCCATATGGGTTGGTTGTTTTCTTAACTAAGGAGTATGGTGATACTAGTATAGCATACAGGTGAGATATAGGAGTACATCATCACTGAATAAGTGACTCACTTGTTGAGCATTCTACTATCAAGAGCTGCTCTCAAAGTATATAGGTATAAGTATCCTTCAGACCTGAGATCACCATAGTGACTTGCAAGCAACTGAAACTGACTGTGCTTTGGTGCCAGACTATCTAGATTTCTAATACAGTGATGGAAGGTTACTGGGTATAGTCAAGCACTTACGAAGTCTGTGTGTAGATCAAGATGGGATTGATCCCTCTGAATTATTGAAGTTGATGTATCACTATATTTTAATTAAGTAAAGTCTTGGCCAGAGTAATCTATGAGATAGATTTGAAAGGTTGAAATATAATATGGATGAAGCGATCTCGGTTGACAGTTAACCTGAGACCATCCTAGTGCATTCATAGTCAAAAGAATGAATTATGTGGTAACCATGTGTATGGGTTCTGAAATATTTTTTTGTAAATATTTGACCTATCTGAACATCAAAAATCATTGCTAGATGGTATCTCGATTAGTACAGAAATTGGTTCCTGTGCTACCAGCTTAGTGTTTGAACCAATGGAGTCACGCACACAAGTCAGACAAAGTATGAAAGAATTATTCTATGTTTATATGTTCAATTTGAAAGTACTTAATTTGATTGCTAACTTTATTGAGAATTAAGTTATGGGTCAAATGGGATTAAAGAGTTGACTATGTCTAGCTAGCACTACACATAAGGTTCATGTTCGATCCCGAGGATGAACAATTTATGATCTATGATCTATGGAGCATATAAAAGATTAAATTTAAATACTAATTAATTTTATATTAGATCTAAATTAATAAGACTTAATTAGATCTAAAATTTTAAGTTAGATTTGGTACAAAAGTTCTAAAGAGTTTGGGATTGATAGCTTTTCAAAATTATTTCAAATTGGATTCGAATTGGATCCATTTTGGATGAGATATGAGAAATTTTTTTTGCACTAAGATTTTCCTCTCATATGGGCCAACCAAAACCTGAAATGGTGCTAGTTTGGGGTGTCCTATGTGGGTGAGGGATTGGGTGCAATTTGATTGTCATATGTGATGGCAATTCTATCTCATGTAGGAATCCTTCTTTCATGAGTATTGGATTGATTCAAATCAGATTTAATTTAGAACTCTTATACTTATTAGATCATAAGATTTATCTATAAATAAATAGATCTCTACTTATAAATAAATAAAAACTAGCAAACAAATCAGATTGAGAGAAGAGAGAAAGAGAGAGAGAGGTGTGTGAAGAAAGAAGTCCTTCTTCTTCTCCTTAGCCTCTCCCCTTTTGGTGCCACCCCTCCTCCCTTGGGCATGGGCCCTCCTTGGGTGTCCCACCTATTGGAGTGAGATGTCACACTAGCATATCTTCTCCTTCATTTGATTGGGTTGCAAAGATCGAAGTTCATCCTGCTTTCCCGTGGCGTCTGGCGTGCATGCGAAGTAGAGAGTCTGCACTTTCAGGCCTCCGTGAAGGTTTAATATAGATTATTGAAGATTTAATTTTTAGTTTCACTACTAATTAGATAAAAATTTAATCTTTATTCATGTAGATTAATAAAAAAAAATTTAGATACAACCTGGGTCATCAAAAGAGAAATAGTTTTTCTTCCCTTCAATTAGTATCAAAGCAGGTCTGAAATACATGCATGCATAACTAAATTTTTTAGGATTAATTATATAAGATGTAATTAAAATTTTTTATAAGATATTAAATCTAATTTAAATCTATTGATATAAAATTTTTGATCTAATTTTAATTAGATTAGACGAGCCTAATCAATTGTTGATTAAGGTTGTCATAAGTTAGTTATAAAAAATTCTGCTATTGCTGAATTTTTAATGAAATAATAATATAAATTAAAATTTATTTTAATTTTATTTTAATATAATTTTAATATTATTATTTTCATAATAAAGTAGATTTTATTTTAGATCTAAATTGAATCTATTTTAATAGATATTTAGATCTGAATCCTATCAAAATTCAGCACTATATGAAAATAAATTTTATCAAAAATTTATTTCTTATGCATTCATGTTTGTATCTAATTAATTTTCTATATGATATCAAATCTAAAATTAATATTTTATAATTAGTATAAGATATATTTTAGATCTGATATGATGTATATAATACATCAAATCTAATTAGATTAGATGAAGAACATAATTGATAAGATCAAGGATATATTCATGACATAAAATAGTTTATCAATAATTGCATGTTAATGTAATTATATATAAAATTAAATTTCAGATCTTAGTAGCTTAGTACTTAAATTGATGAGATCATCAGACCATCCGATCATAGGAGATTGAAGAGATTAATCTCTCTTTTGCCTATTCGATAAGTTCTCTTATGACGTGTAGGGGTGTTATTGTGATCCAATTTCATAAAAAAAAAATGAACAGATTTTTATGTATTATTTTGATCATAAATATATCTAGATTAGATCTAAAGTGATTTATGATTCATTACAATAGGATAAAATTAAGATATAAAATTATTTTAGATCTAAGTTGCATGTTACATAAGATGTAATCAGTATTGATCTAAAAGTTGTCATGATGCATGAGATGTATGTATGAAGTTTAAATCATATCTATGCATATTTAATTGTTAAACATATTATGAAAATTTATTTTCATGACTTGAAACATATAATATGCTTCACCTAAAATCTTTGTAGAATAGTTTTATAGACTGAAACACACGTTTCACACACTTAATTTTGAATTAAGCTTTGAATGATCTAGATTTGAGAATTGAAGATCATTAAGACACCACATAAAATGATCGGCAAAGGGTTAGCTTGAATCAGATCCTTCTAATGGGTTAGACCTAGGGTTAGAAATACATATGGATCAAGTAAAGAAATTGATTAAATCTAAACAAGTGTTGAATTAAATTAGATCAGAATTTCTCTAGATCAATCTCAATAGTTGAAGTTTGATCAAGTCCATGTGTTTGACCTTAATAAATGGACCATGATCATGGCTCTGTGGTTGAGCCCGAATTTCTGGTGGATCAAATCAAAACTAATTAACTAGTTAGTGTCTAAGATAAGTTTGGCAGATTTGATCAAGTGGTTTTTAATTGAGAGCTATTCACTTAGATGCATCTACGGTGAGTTAAAGACATCCCTCCCACTGATCTCACTTACCTAGCCAATATGGTAGATTATGTTTTGATTAGATCACTAGTCAATTCAAGTAGATCCATGCCACTAAGGTGAATTAGTGTGACTGATTTAGATATCTTTAGATCAGCTTGTGTTTAATCCTCTATATGACTTGGTGGGAGGATTTACAGCTTGCAGGTCAACTTTTTCTCTTATTCTTAGATCAATAAAATCAAATCTTCTAAATTATTATGTCCATAAATGATAAAGTTATAAGATAATTTGGTCATAGTCTTTTATTAAGGTGCATGATAATGAGTCTAATATTCTAAATAGGCATTGGAGGTACCACAAGCCTGGTGTCTATTACATATTAAAATTATCATTCATCATATGACCATCATGATGTACCTTCAGATCAATGCTTAGGTTGGTCGAGCCACACTCGGACCTGGACATCCATTTGTTGGTTGCACTTGGTGTGTTATGTTAATAGTTGGACCTAATCGAGATTTTTAGTGGAGGTGCCACACACCTGCTGAAGGGAAGCCTGGGGCAAAATCTAATTGCTAAAAATTATTTAGAGAAATAATTGATTATGAATCTATCCATGGATGTACTAGGATTGGTCGAACCACACTCAGATCCAAATATAGTCCGTGTAGATTCTAGTACCCATTAAGAAATTAGTGTAATTCCTCAAATTAAAGGTAGAAGCTACCAATTCATAAAAATAATGGGAGAATCTTTAGATTAAAGTCCATATCTTCATGATTAAAAATAATTCATATACTAATAGGCTTATATTTTTTCTTTTAGTTATGGCCAACACACTATCCCTCCGTTCACTGTTGGATAGCGACAAGCTCACTGAATCCAACTTCGATAGTTGGTATCAAAAGTTGAAGATCATCTTGGAGCACAAGAGGATTTTATATGTCCTTACAGATGAAACACCTGAAGAGCCTACAGCCAATACTCCTCGTGCCGTGAGAGACACTTACATAAAGTGGCTCAATGATCACACGACTATGCATTGCATGATGAGGGCAACTATGAACGATGAGCTTAGCTGCAAGATTGAATATGCGCAGCTAGAGAAGATCATTCAAATATTGAATGAGTCCTACAGCACTCCTAAGGATGCAGAGAGACACAAAACATCCTGCACAGTGTTCAATGTCTGTATGCAAGAGGGGGCTTCAGTCATCGATCATGTATTGTACATGATTGAGTAGATTGAATATCTTAGCAAACTTGACTTTATGTTGTATGAACAGTTAGGTAAGGATGCTATCCTCAATTCGCTACTGAAAGCCTACCAATCCTTTCTCAGTCATTATAGAATGACAAAGCCTGCAGTGAACTATCATGGTTTGCTAGGGTTACTGTAGACTTTTGAGAAGGATCATCAGCTGCAGAAGGAGCCAGTCAATTTAGTAGAAGGTACATCTGCAAGGCATCGATCCTCTAGGAAAGGAAAGAAGAAAAAGGTGTAGAAATCCTGTGCCGTCGATCCTAAGCAGAGCAAACCGTCAAAAGTTGACAAGAGCCAGACAGAATGCTTCTTCTGCAAGAAGCTGGATCATTGAAAAAGAAATTGTCCTGCTTATATAGCTACTTTTGATCCAAATAGACCTAAAAATAAGAGAAAGAAGCAAATGATTCCTTCATAAGGTACTTATTGTTGGAAAATATGTCCCAAAGCCAATCGTCAAGTTGTTGACGGTTGAGCAACCAAGTATTGTAATTGATTTGTTAATAAATAAAATATATTTTTGATATTTTTATCATAAGCTTTCATCTTCTAATGAACTCCATTGCTATGATGAAGTCTTTAGGACTATTTAAGTTCGATAAAGAGAGGATTTATCGATTAGTCCTTAAAACTGTTCACGACCAAATGATAGGTTGTTAATAAGGATGACAGCTTCTATCGAGCATAGGTCGCTGTAGGCCATATGGGTTGGTTATCCTCTTAACCAAAGAGTGTGGAGACACTAGTATGGCATGCAGGTGAGATGTAAGGATACATCATCATTGAATGTGACCAACTCCAGAGCATTCTGCTGTCGAGAATGACTCTGATGAGATATAGGTATAAGTGTCCCTTAGACCTGAGATCACCTCAGTGACCTGAAGCAACTCACTATGCTTTGGTACTAGACTAACTAAATTTTTAATTCAGTGATGGAAGGCTTCTGGGCATAGTCAAGTACTTGTGAAGTCAGATTGTGATCGAGATGGGATTGACCACTCCAAGAGTTGGAGAAGAATGAGTCACTGTATTTCAATTTAGCAAAACCTTGGCCAGGATAATCCATCAGATGGATTTGATATTTTGAAATACAATGTGGGCAACCTGATCAGAGTTGACAGTTGAACTTTGAGGTGTCCTATGATCATTTTGGTCAAGGGGATGAATTATATGAAAACTATATCCGCATGGGTTCTAAGGATGTTGTTCTACACATTCGACCTATCCGGTCGTCGAGTACCATTGCTAGATGGTCACTTCGATTAATATAAAAATTTATTTCTATACTACCAGCTTACATTCAGATCTATGAGGTCACACACATTAGAGTTCATGATCCGATCGGATAGTTGATCAACGATTAAGAATCGTTCTAGGGTTAAATGATCAATACGATTGATATTTAACCTAGTGCAAGTGTTGTAGGAGGATCAATTAGAAATTTGATTACTAATTGGCTTAATTTGATTAAGCCAATGGGTTGAGATTAAGTCTAATTGAATATGATTTAATTAGATTTAGTTTGGGCTAGAATGGATGAAGTTCAATTGGTTTATTGGATAAGCCAAGTGCAAGAAAAAAACTAGTCCTAGTTCAATTAGGACTTGGATCAACCTAATTTCTAATTTGATTAAAAAAATAAATCAGATTTAAATCTAATTTAATCTAATTAAATTAGGTTTTTAATTAGATTAAGATCTATTTTAATTGGGTTGATCTAATTTTAGTTTGATTTGGTTTGAGAAACCAAATTAAAATAAGTCATTAGATAGAATCCTAGTAAGACTAGGATTCCACCTTACGCCACATAAGCCCCCCCACGCCCTCTCTCTTATTCAATGCCAATCCCCTCTTATTTTGTGTGAAAAAAGCCCTCTCCCAAATCTTTCCCATGTCCAAAAGATTTTCTCTTTTCTTTTATATATGGAAAGTGGTTGTGGATCAAATCAAAGTAGGAATAAGTTTGAATTTTAAATTCTATGAGATAGAGTTTTAGAAATCCAAAACTCTTTTCTTTTTGCACCGAATTTACCCATATTTTTTTTGAGATTCTCATGACTTTTAGGGCACACATTGTGCACCATCTACTGGTGGTCCATGCATGAAAATAAGGAGGAGGCACCCAAGAGTTGGGCGCCCCTTATCTTGCCATGTTTGGATAAGCCTTGACTAGGTATTTGACCTAGACAAGGACTCTATCATATCTCCCTCTATAAAATGAGTTTCTTCATGAAATTTTTGAAGAACATAGAGATTTGAGAGACCTTTGGAGTGTCAAAAAATTAGAGAGAAAAACCTTTGGATCATGGAGATATAATAGACACAAGATAGAATGTCTAGGAGAGAGTAAAAGAGAAGAAGAAGAGGGTCGTCTTCTAGGGTTGTTAGTTTCGTCTCTTCCCTTCCTTCATCTTGAGTTTTCTGAGAGCATCTCAGATCTGAAACTCTTTCTCCTACTTTTTATCCTTGGAAGAGTCCAAATCAAGAAGAAGGAGGCACCTGATCAACCATCGAAGAAGGATCAACACAGTACTAGCATACTGTGCTGATTTTCTGAAGCAGGACTTCTGGTCAAGATTCGTGGGCTCGTGTGGACAACTCCTAGAGATCGAACTATTGGAACCAGATCTAGAGTTTCAGGGTTAGATCTTGAAACTTTTTCAAGATCATACAGCGGAAGACTAAAATAAATCAAAATTTATTTTCTAAAACCAGAAAATTCCTAGATCTAAGATCCTATTACATGATTATTATATAGTATTAAATCAGAAATTAAAATATATAAATATAGCATGAACTACATGTTGATCATATCAATATGTTTCTATACCACATCTAATGTATGTATTAAACAATAGATCAGATCTATTATCTTGCAAGTCAGACGCTCTAACCTCGCTGATCTGGGCTTAAGGATGATGTTGCAAGCCGCACACGCATCCGGCCTATAGGAGTCGTCCACACGAGCCCACGAATCTCGATCAGAAGTCCTGCTTCAGGAAATCAGCACAGTATACTAGTACTACGCTGATCCTTCTTTGATGGTTGATCAGGTGCCTCCTTCTTCTTGATTTGGACTCTTCCAAAGATGAAAAGTAGAAGAAGGAGTTTCAGATCTGAGACACTCTCAGGAAACTCAAGATGGAGGGAGGAAAGATATGAAAACTAAAAAATCCTAGAAGAAGACCCTCTTCTTCTTCACGTTTTTCTCTCTACACACCCTAACTTGCATCTTTTATATCTCAACAACCCAAAGGTATTTCTGTCTGATTTTTGGATGGCACAAAGGTCTCTCAACTCTCTGTCTTTTGCTAAAATTTCACAAAAAAACTCATCTTATATAGAGGGATATGATAGAGTCCTTGTCTAGGTCAAACACCTAGTCAAGGCTTATCCGAACATGGCAAGTTAAGGGGCGCCCAACTCTTGAGCACCTCCTTCATATTTTCATGCATGGATCACCAGCAAAGGGTGCATAATGTATACCCTAGAAGCCACAAAAATTCTAAAAAAAATTAGATAAACTTGGTGAAAAATTGAAAGAGTTTTGGATTTCTAAAACTCTATCTCATAGAATTCGAAATCCAAACTTATTCCTTTTAGATTTGATCCAAACCACCTTCCATGAAAGAAAGAAGAGAGGAAACCTTTTGTGAACGTGGGAGAGACCTGGGAGAGGGCTTTTGTCACACAAAATAAGTGGAGATTGGCGTTGAATAAGAGAGAGGGCATGGGGAAGGCTTATGTGGCGCAAGGTGGAATCCTAGTCTTACTAGGATTCTATCTTATGACTTGTTTTAATTTAGTTTTCCAAACCAAATCAAACCAAAATTAGATCAACCTAATTAAAATAGGTCTTAACCCAGTTAAGAATCTAATTTAATCAGATTAAATTAGATTTAAATCTGATTTAATTTTCTAATCAAATTAGAAATTAGATTGACCCAAGTCCTAGTTGAACTAGGACTAGTTTTTCCTTGCACTTGGCTTATCCAATAAACCAATTGGACTTGATCCAATCAAGCCCAAAATAAATCTAATTAAATTATATTTAATTAGACTTAATCTCATCCCATTGGCTTAATCAAATTAAGCCAATTAGCAATCGAATTGCTAATCGATCCTCCTGCAATACTTGCACTGGGTTAAATGTCAATCGTATTGATCATTTAATCCTAGAACGATTCTTAATCGTTGATCAACCATCTTATCGGATCATGAACTCTAATGTGTGTGACCTCATAGGTCCGAACCTAAGTCGGTAGCACAGGAACAAATTCCTGTACCAATCAAAGTGACCATCTAGCAATGGTACCCGACGACCGGATAGGTCGAATGTGTAGAACAACATCCTTAGAACCCATGCGGATATAGTTTTCATATAATTCATCCCCTTGACCAAAATAATCATAGGACACCCCAGAGTTCAACTGTCAACTCTGATCAGGTTGTCCACATTGTATTTCAAAATATCAAATCCATCTGATGGATTACCCTGGCCAAGGTTTTGCTAAATTGAAATACAGCGACTCATTCTTCTCCAACTCTTGGAGTGGTCAATCCCATCTCGATGACACTCTGACTTCGCAAGTACTTGACTGTGCCCAGAAACCTTCCATCCCTGAATTAGAAATTCAGTTAGTCCAGTACCAAAGCACAGTGAGTTGCTTACAAGTCACTGAGGCGATCTCAAGTCTAAGGGACACTTATACCTATATCCCATCAGAGACATTCTCGACAGCAGAATACTCTGGAGTTGGTCACGTTCAATGATGATGTACCCTTACATCTCACCTGTATGCCATACCAGTGTCTCCACACTCTTTGGTTAAGAGGACAACCAACCCATATGGCCTACAGCGACCTATGCTCGATAGAAGCTGTCGTCCTTATTAACAGCTTATCATTTGGTCGTGAACAGTTTTAAAGACTAATCGATAAATTCTCTCTTTATCAAACTTAAATAGTCCTAAAGACTTCATCATAACAACGGAGTTCATTAGAAGATGAAAGCTTATGATGAAGATGCCAAATATATTTTATTTATTAACAAATCAATTACAATACTTGGTTGCTCAACCGTCAACAGCTTGATGATTGGCTTTTTGGGACACATTTCCCAACAACTCCCACTTGTCCTAAAGCCACTCGGCACAGTATCTAATACCCATCTTCAACTTGTGGTTGTCGAACTCCTTTATCGCCAGGGCTTTAGTGAAGGGGTCGGCTAGGTTCTCCTTTCCATCGATCTTCTGAAGGTCGACATCACCTCGATCCACGATCTCTCGGACCAGGTGGAAGCGGCGCAAGATGTGCTTCGTCCGCTGATGTGCTTTGGGTTCCTTCACCTGAGAACTATGGTACCAATACTGTCGCAGTAGAGCAGGACTGGACCATCGAGGGAGGGTGCTACTCCGAGCTCAGTGATGGATTTCCTCAGCCACACAACTTCTTTCGTGGCATCCGATGCTGCGATGTACTCCGCTTCACAAACAGAGTCCGCCACAGTATGTCGCTTGGAACTCTTCCAGCAGATGGCTCCACCATTCAGAGTAAAGATATAACCTGACACGTTCCTGCTGTCATCATGGTCAGATTGAAAGCTAGAGTCTGTGAACCCCACAAGTTTCAGATCTGACTCGCCATAAACCAACCATTGGTCCTTAGTATTTCTCAAATACTTAAGGATGGCTTTAACCACTTTTCAGTGATTTTCTTCAGGATCAGATTGGTATCTACTCACTACTCCTAGTGAGTATGCCACATCTGGTCTTGTACATGTCATGGCGTACATGATAGATCCCATGGCTGAAGCATATGGGACTCTACTCATACGCTCTCTCTCTTCAGGAGTTGTCGGACAATCCTTCTTAGAGAGAGAAATTCCATGGCCTATCGGTAGATAGCCCTTCTTGAAATTCTCCATGCTGAACCTCTTCAGCACAGTGTCTATGTACATGGACTAGGATAACCCAAGCATCCTTTTAGATCTATCCCTATAGATCTTCATCCCTAGGATGTAGGATGCTTCACCCAAGTCCTTCAAGGAGAACTGTGATGACAACCAAACTTTTATTCCCTGTAGTGCGGGGATGTCATTCCCGATTAAGAGAATGTCATCCACGTACAAGACAAGGAATACCACAACTGGATCATTTGCCCATTTATAGATGCAGGGCTCTTCTCCATTCTTAATGAAGCCATACGTTTTGATCACCTTATCAAAATGCATGTTCCAACTCCGAGAAGCTTGCTTCAGTCCATAAATGGATCTCTGAAGCTTGCACATCTTGGACTCATCTGTGGATGTAAACCCCTCAGGTTGTATCATATACACCTCTTCAGTCAGCTCTCCATTCAGGAAAGCTGTCTTTACATCCATCTGCCAGATCTCATAATCCAGATGGGCAGCTATTGCAAGCATTATCCGAATGGATTTAAGCATTGCCACAGGGGAAAACGTCTCGTCATAGTCAATACCATAACGTTGACGATACCCCTTGGTGACCAGATGGGCTTTATAGGTCTCCACCTTTTCGTTTGTGCCCCTCTTCCTTTTGAAGACCCATTTACACCCAATGGGTTTAACCCCTTCAGATGGGTCAACCAATGTCCATACATCGTTGACCTTCATGGACTCCATTTCGGATTTCATGGCTTCAAACCATTTCTCGGAATCAGGTCTTTGCATTGCATCCATATAGGTGATCGGATCCTCATTATTCTCATCAAGTAATGGGATCATCATCCCGGATCAAGAAATCGTAGTATCTGTCCGACTGATGTGGTACTGTACCGGATCGCCTTAATGGTGCAGGTATATTGGGCTCCGGATCTGATCTAATCATATCCGACTTAGGTTCAACTATTGGTGTTGGTTCTTCTACCTGTTGAACTTCATCAAGTTCAACCTTAGAGGCAACGGTTCCTTCACCAAGGAACTCCTTTTCTAAAAAGATTGCCTTAAGGCTGATGAACACCTTTTGTTCATTAGCATGGTAGAAAAAATATCTTTTTATCTCTTTGGGGTACCCTATGAATGAGCATTTGTCAGACCTAGGTCCAAGTTTGTCTATGACTAATCGTTTGACATAGGTCGGGCACCCCCAGACCCTAAGGTGTGAAAGTGCTGGCTTACGTCCTGTCCCTATTTAACAGATAACAGGTCAATTCGAGTGTATATCCCCAGAAGGATATCGGCAAGCTAGCAAAACCCATCATGGATCGAACCATCTCTAAAAGAAGTCTGATTCCTCCTTTCAGACACACCATTATGCTGTGGTGTTCCTGGAGGAGTCCATTGAGAGAGAATCCCATTCTCTCCTAGATATGTGAGAAATTCACTAGAAAGGTATTCTCCTCCTCGATCGGATCGAAGAGTTTTAATACTCTTCCCAGTTTATTTTTCTACTTCACTTCAGAATCGTTTGAATATTTTAAATGAATCCGACTTATGTTTCATCAGATAGACATATCCATATCAGGATAGGTCATCTGTGAAAGTTATGAAGTAGAAATATCCACCGCTAGCACTGGTGCTCATGGGCCCTCATACATTAGTATGTACTAGGCCCAAGAGCTCAGTAGCTCTCTCATCTTTTTCAGTAAAAGGTGACTTGGTCATTTTACCAAGAAGACAGGACTCACAGGTTGGAAGTGATTCACAATCACTGACTTCGAAGATTCCCTCTTGAGTCAACCTGTTTATTCTGTACTTGTTTATATGACCTAGCCTCCAATGCCATAAATAGATATCTGACACACTATCTAATTTAGGGTACTTGCCAGTAGAATAGACTCTTATCAGGCTTGATCTTTTTGGTCTGGCTCTGTACAGATGTCCCATCCTGAACTTGCACCTTCTTCACTTTCTTCTTCTTGTTCTTCTTCCTTTCTCAAAGGGTCGAGAACCAGAAGACGAACCTCCCACTGAGTTCATCGACTCCTTGTGAAGTTAGTGATCCTTCTCAAAGTTCTGAAGCAACCCCAGTAACCCATGGTAGTTTACTTCAGACTTTGTCATTCTATAATGCATGAGGAATGGGAGATAAGACTTGGGTAGCGAGTTCAGTATTGCATCTTTCCCAAGCTGCTCATGCAAGGGAAAGCCGAGCTTGCTCAATCGTTCCATCAGCTCGATCATGTACAATACATGATCAGTGACAGAGGCACCATCCCGCATTTTGAAATTGAAGATGGCACTACTAGTCTTGTGCCTCTCCACATCATCGGGTGTGCCAAAGGCATCCTCCAACACTTGAAGCATGTCCTTTGGCTGAGCCATCTCGAATCTGCGACTGAACTCGTCGCTCATGGTAGCCAGCATGATACAGTGCATCGTGGTCCGGTCATTGAGCCACTTCTGGTAAGTGTCTCTGACTGTTCCATGTGCATTGACAGCTGGCTCCTCAGGTGCAGGATCCATTATCATATATAGGATCCGTTCATGCTCCAGGACTATCTTCAACTTTCGGTACCAGCTATCGAAGTTGGGTCCCACCAACTTATCATTGTCCAATAATGATCGGAGCAATAGGGAAGTGGCCATATTTGCACAAAGGAGAACCATAACCTAATTAGTAATTGATTCATTAAACCTAAAGATTTGGACTTTAATCAAAAGGTTTCTCCCACTATTTTATTCGAATTGGTGGCCTCTACCTCCAATTCGAGAAATTATCCTAATTCTTTAGCAGGTACTAGAATCCACTTAGACTGCACACAAGCTCAACTTTGGTTGGCCAACCCATCTACATCTAAGGGTAAGTTCATAACCAATTGTTTCTCTAAACAATTTCTAGTAATTTTAATTTTGCCCTAGAAACCTAATCAGTAGGCTTTGGCCTCCACTGTAAGGATCCAGTTAGGTCCAACCATTAACATGATCATACATGGTGTATCTAACCAACGAATGATTAAGCCCAACTTTGGTTGGCTCACCTAACCACCATTAGAGAGATACTTCCAAGTCGTCATATGATGAGTGATAATTCCATTAGTCAACAAGCACCAGGCCTTTGGGTCTGCAATGATTATTGAGTTAATGGACTCATTATCAAACACCTTAATGGGAGGCTATGACTCAGTTATCTTCATAACTTTGTCATTTTAAGGACCTAATAATTTTAGAGGATTTAAATAATATAGAGGATGAGGTCAGATGAACCAGCTTATCATGATCCTCCCACTGGCTTCACCAAGTCAGCTTAAGGGAGACCAGGGCTGGTCTAGGAGCACCTAAATCAGTCACACTGATTTACCTAGCTGACATGGGTCAGCTCGAATAGTCAAATGATCCGATCAAAACATAATTTCACCAAGAGGCCAGGTAAGTTCGATCAGTGGGAGGGTCTGCCAAAGCTTGCCTTAGACACCATCAGAAATGGCCAGGTAAGCAGGCTCCCAATTAAAAACCACCGGTCTGGTTTACCTTAGACACCAACTGGTTTAATTAGTTTCGATTAGATCAACCTAACAGTTCGTGCTAGACCGCTTAGCCAAGAATCAAGTCCATTTGATTCTCGTTAAAGACATGGACTTGACCAACTACAACTATTGTAATCGATCTAGAGAATCCTTGACCTAATCTAAGACAACAATTGATTAGATTTAGTCAATTCTCTAATTAAGTCCATCTTTAATCTAACCATAGGTCTAACCCAATTAATGAACCTAATTTCCACTAACCCATTAACCCAATGTGTTATGGTTTGTGTCTTAGGTTTTTCAATTCACAATCCTAGAACCTAATCAAACAACTTCTTAATTCTTAATTAAGTTTTGGGCTGAGGGTTGGGTTCGATTTTTCAAAAATAATTTTTATATTTGTAAAATAATTTTATAATATGATTCTACCAACCATATTACATGTTTGATTCATAATCAAGATGCAAGTGAAATAAACATGAAACTACCTTAGATCTAATCTAAACAGGTTCATGTAATTGAAACAATTTCAACTTTAAACAATTTTTTTGCACAAAAATTATTAACAAAGAGTTTTTATTTCAGATTTAAATATATTTTAAATCTAATAAATCATAATTTAATCTAGATCATATCTAACAAATTTATGATTAAAGATAGATCTACACAAACTAGGATAACCTTTGTACTGTAAGGGGTAAACCTTACAGCAGGATAACCTTGCAGTTCGTGATTGATCTAAAATTTTAATTTCAGATGTAATAATCAGATTATAAATTAGATCTAATCTAAGAAATAATCTAAGCATGTACAAATAATCATGTAATAAAGAATCTGGGCTCTGATACCAATTGTAGGAACCAGATCTAGGGTTTCAGGGTTAGATCTTGAAACTTTTTCAAGATCATACAGCGGAAGACTAAAATAAATCAAAATTTATTTTCTAAAATCAGAGAATCCCTAGATCTAAGATCTTATTACATGATTATTATATAGTATTAAATTAGAAATTAAAATATATAAATATAGCATGAACTACATGTTGATCATATCAACATGTTTCTATACCACATCTAATGTATGTATTAAACAATAGATCAGATCTATTACCTTGCAAGTTAGATGCTCTAATCTCGCTGATCCGGGCTTAAGGATGATGTTGCAAGCCGCACACGCATCCGACCTCTAGGAGTCATCCACACGAGCCCACGAATCTCGATCAGAAGTCCTGCTTCAGGAAATCAGCACAGTATGCTAGTACTGCGCTGATCCTTCTTTGATGGTTGATCAGGTGCCTCCTTCTTCTTGATTTGGACTCTTCCAAAGATGAAAAGTAGAAAGAGGAGTTTTAGATCTGAGACACTCTCAGGAAACTCAAGATGGAGGGAGGAAAGATATGAAAACTAAAAAACCCTAGAAGAAGATCCTCTTCTTCTTCACATTTTTCTCTCTAGACATCCTAACTTGCATCTTTTATATCTCCACGATCCAAAAGTATTTCTCTTTGATTTTTGGATGGCACAAAGGTATCTCAAATATCTATCTTCTGCTAAAATTTCATAAAGAAACTCATCTTATATAGAGAGATATGATAGAGTCCTTGTCTAGGTCAAACACCTAGTCAAGGCTTATCCAAACATGGCAAGTTAAGGGGCACCCAACTCTTGAGCACCTCCTTCATATTTTCGTGCATGGATCACCAGCAAAGGGTGCACAATGTATACCCTAAAAGTCATAAAAATTCCAAAAAAAATTGGATAAATTCGGTGAAAAATTGAAAGAGTTTTGGATTTCTAAAACTCTATCTCTTAGAATTCGAAATCCAAACTTATTCCTTTTAGATTTGATCCAAACCACCTTCCATGTAAGAAAGAAGAGAGGAAACCTTTTGTGAACATGGGAGAGACCTGGGAGAGGGCTTTTATCACACAAAATAAGTGAAGATTGGCATTGAATAAGAGAGAGGGCGTGGGGAAGGCTTATGTGGCGCAAGGTGGAATCCTAGTCTTACTAGGATTCTATCTTATGACTTGTTTTAATTTGATTTTCCAAATCAAATCAAACCAAAATTAGATCAATCTAATTAAAATAGGTCTTAACCCAATTAAAAACCTAATTTAATCAGATTAAATTAGATTTAAATCTGATTTAATTTTCTAATCAAATTAGAAATTAGATTGACCCAAGTCCTAGTTGAACTAGGACTAGTTTTTCCTTGCACTTGGCTTATCCAATAAACCAATTGGACTTGATCCAATCAAGTTTAAAATAAATTTAATTAAATTATATTTAATTAGACTTAATCTCAGTCCATTGGCTTAATCAAATTAAGCCAATTAGCAATCGAATTGCTAATCGATCCTCCTGCAATACTTGCACTGGGTTAAATGTCAATCGTATTGATCATTTAACCCTAGAACGATTCTTAATCGTTGATCAACCATCCGATCGGATCATGAACTCTAATGTGTGTGATCTCATAGGTCCGAACCTAAGTCGGTAGCACAGGAATAAATTTTTGTACCAATCGAAGTGACCATCTAGCAATGGTACCCGACGACCGGATAGGTCGAATGTGTAGAACAACATCCTTAGAACCCATGCAGATATAGTTTTCATATAATTCATCCCCTTGACCAAAATGATCATAGGACACCCCAGAGTTCAACTGTCAACTCTGATCAGGTTGTCCACATTGTATTTCAAAATATCAAATCCATCTGATGGATTACCCTAGCCAAGGTTTTGCTAAATTGAAATACAGCGACTCATTCTTCTCCAACTCTTGGAGTGGTCAATCCCATCTCGATCACACTCTGACTTCGTAAGTACTTGACTGTGCCCAAAAGCCTTCCGTCCCTGAATTAAAAATTCAGTTAGTCCAGTACCAAAGCACAGTGAGTTGCTTGCAAGTCACTGAGGCGATCTCAAGTCTAAGAGACACTTATACCTATATCCCATCAGAGACATTCTCGACAGTAAAATACTCTGGAGTTGGTCATGTTCAATGATGATGTACCCTTACATCTCACCTGTATGCCATACCAGTGTCTCCACACTCCTTGGTTAAGAGGACAACCAACCCATATGGCCTACAGCGATCTATGCTCGATAGAAGCTGTCGTCCTTATTAACAGCTTATCATTTGGTCGTGAACAGTTTTAAGGACTAATCGATAAATCCTCTCTTTATCAAACTTAAATAGTCCTAAGGACTTCATCATAACAACGGAGTTCATTAGAAGATGAAAGCTTATGATGAAGATGCCAAATATATTTTATTTATTAACAAATCAATTACAATACTTGGTTGCTCAACTGTCAACAGCTTGACGATTGGCTTTTTGGGACACATTTCCCAACACGAACACATGTATGATTTGTAGTATCATCCTCAAGCTTGGATCAACAAGGTTAGAATGCCTAACTTGCAAAGTAATAGATCTGATATATTGTTTAATACATACATTAGATGTAGTATAGAAACATGTTGATATGATCAACATGTAGTTCATGCTCTATATATTTTAATTTTTGATTTAATACTATATAATAATTATGTAATAGAATCTTAGATCTATAGATTTTCTAGTTTTAAAAAATAAATTTTGATTTATTTTAGTCTTTCGCTGTCTGATCTTGAAAAAATTTCAAGATCTAACCCTGAAACCCTAGATCTGGTTCCTTCAATTGGTATCAGAGCCTAAGGTTGTTTATTACATGATTATTTATACATGCTTAGATTATTTTTTAGATTAGATCTAATTTATAATCTTATTATTAAATCTAAAATTAAAATTTTAGATCAATCACAAACTGCAAGGTTGTCCTACTGTAAGGTTTACCCCTTACAGTGTAAAGGTTGTCCTAGTTCGTGTAGATTTATCTTTAATTATAAATTTATTAGATATGATCTAGATTAAATTTATGATTTATTTGATTTAAAAGATATTTAAATCTGAAATAAAATTTTTTTGTTAATAATTTTTGTGCAAAGAAATTGTTTAAAGTTGAAATTATTTTAATTACATGAACTTGTTTAGATTAGATCTAAAGTAGTTTCATGTTTATTTTATTTGTATCTTAATTATGAATCAAACATGCAATATGATTAGTAGAACCATATTGTAAAATTATTTTATAAACATAAAAATTATTTTTGAAAAGTTGAATCCAACCCTCAGCCCAAAACTTAATTAAGAATTAAGATGTTATTTGATTAGGTTCTAGAATTGTGAATTGAAAAACCTATGACACAAACCATAACACATTGGATTAATAGGTTAGTGAGAATTAGGTCCATTAATTGGGTTAGACCTATGGTTAGATTAAAGATGAACTTAATTACAGAATTGACTAAATTTAATCAATTGTTGTCTTAGATTAGGTCAAGGATTCTCTAGATCAATTACAATAGTTATAGTTGGTCAAGTCTATATCTTTAATGAGAACCAAATGGACTTGATTCTTGGCTAAGCGGTCTAGGACAAACTGTTAGGTTGATCTAATCGAAACTAATTAAACCAGTTTATGTCTAAGATAAACTAGACCGGTGGTTTTTAATTAGGAGCCCGCTTACCTGGCCATTTTTGATGGTGTCTAAGGCAAACTTTGGCCAATCCTCCCACTGATCGAACTTACTTGGCCTCTTGGTGAAATTATATTTTGATCGGATCACTTGACTATTCGAACTGACCCATGTCAGCTAGATAAATTAGTGTGACTAATTTAGGTGCTCCTAGACCAGCCCTTTTAATGATCTCCCTTAAGTTGACTTGGTGAAGCCAGTGAGAGGATCATGATAAGCTGGTTCATCTGAGCTCATCCTCTAAATTATTTAAATCCTCTAAAATTATTAAGTTCTTAAAATGATAAAGTTATGAAGATAACTGAGTCATAGCCTCCCATTAAGGTGTTTGATAATGAGTCCATTAACTCAATAATCATTGCAGACCCAAAGGCCTGGTGTTTGTTGACTAATGAAATTATCACTCATCATATGACGACTTGGAAGTATCTCTCTAATGATGGTTAGGTGAGCCAACCAAAGTTGGGCTTAATCATTCATTGGTTAGATGCACCAAGTATGGTCATGTTAATGGTTGGACCTAACCGGATCCTTACAGTGGAGCCCAAAGCCTACTGATTAGGTTTCTGGGGCAAAATTAAAATTACTAAAAATTATTTAGAGAAACAATTGGTTATGCACCTACCCTTAGATGTACATGGGTTGGCCAACCAAAGTTGGGCTTGTGTGCAGTCTAAGTGGATTCTAGTACCCACTAAGGAATTAGGGTAATTCCTCAAATTGGAGGTAGAGGCTACCAATTCGAATAAAATAGTGGAAGAAATCTTTTGATTAAAGTCCAAATCTTTAGGTTTAATGAATCAATTACTAATTAGGTTATGATTTTTCTTTGTACAGATATGGCCACTTCCCTATCGCTCCGATCATTATTGGACAATGATAATTGGTGGGATCCAACTTCGGTAGCTGGTACCAAAAGTTGAAGATAGTTCTGGAGCATGAACGGATCCTATATATGATAATGAATCCTGCATCTGAGGAGCCAGCTGTCAATGCACGTGGAACAGTCAGAGACACTTATCAGAAGTGGCTCAGTGATCGAACCATGGTGCACTGTATCATACTGGCTGCCATGAGCGACGAGTTCAGTCACAGATTCAAGATGGCTCAGCCAAAGGACATGCTTTAAGTGTTGGAGGATACCTTTGGCATACCCGATGACATGGAGAGGCACAAGACTAGTTGTGCCATCTTCAATGCCAAAATGCAGGATGGTGCCTCTGTCACTAATCATGTATTGTACATGATCGAGCTGATGGAACGATTGAGCAAGCTCGGCTTTTCCTTGCATGAGCAGCTTGGGAAAGATGCAATACTGAACTTGCTACCCAAGTCTTATCTCTCATTCCTCACTCATTATAGAATGACAAAGCCTGAAGTGAACTACCACGGGTTACTGGGGTTGCTTCAGAACTTTAAAAAGGATCACCAACTCCACAAGGAGTCGGTGAACTTAGTGGGAGGTTCATCTTCTGATTCTCGACCCTTTAAAAAGGGAAAGAAGAACAAGAAGAAGAAAGTGAAGAAGGTGCAAGTTCAGGCTGGGACATCAGTGCAAGGCCAAATCAGAAAGATCAAGCCTGATAAGAGTCTATTCTACTGGCAAGCATCCTAGATTAGATAGTGTATGTCAGATATCTACTTATGGCACTATAGGCTAGGTCATATAAACAAGAATAGAATAAACAAGTTGACTCAAGAGAGAATCCTCGAAGTCAGTGATTGTGAATCACTTCCAACCTGTGAGTCCTGTCTTCTTGGTAAAATGATCAAGTCATCTTTTACTAAAAAAGACGAGAGAGCTACTGAGCTCTTGGGCCTAGTACATACTAATATATGTGGGCCCATGAGCACAAGTGCTAGAGGTGAATATTTCTACTTCATAACTTTCACGGATGATCTATCTCGATATGGATATGTCTATCTGATGAAACATAAGTCGGATTCATTTGAAATGTTCAAACGATTTTGAAGTGAAGTAGAAAAACAAACTGAAAAGAGTATTAAAACTCTTCGATTTGATCGAGGAGAAGAATATCTTTCTAGTGAGTTTCTTACATATCTAGGAGAGAATGGGATTCTCTCCCAATGGACTCCTCCAGGAATACCACAGCATAATGGTGTGTCTGAAAGGAGAAATCAGACTCTGTTAGACATGATCCGATCCATGATGGGTTTTGCGAGCTTATCGATATCCTTCTGGGGATATGCACTCGAATCAGCCTGTTATCTGTTAAATAAAGTTCTAGGTAAGTCTGTAATTAAGACTCCATATGAGATATGGACAAGGCGTAAGCCAGCACTTTCACACCTTAGGGTCTGGGGGTGCCCGATCTATGTCAAACGATGAGTCACAGACAAACTTGGACCTAGGTCTGACAAATACACATTCATCGGGTACCCCAAAGAGACCAAAGGATATTTTTTCTACCATGCTGATGAACAAAAAGTGTTCGTCAGCCTTAAGGCAATCTTTTTAGAAAAGAAGTTTCTTGGTGAAGGAACCATTGCCTCTAAGGTTGAACTTGATGAAGTTCAACAGGTAGAAGGAACGACACCAATAGCTGAACTTGAGTCGGATTTGATTAGATCAGATTCGGAGCCCAATGTACCTGCACCATTAAGGCGATCCGATAGAGTACCGCATCTGTCGGATAGATACTACGATTTCTTGGTCCGGAATGATGATCCCATCGAACTCGATGAGAATGATGAGGATCCGATCACCTATATGGATGCAATGCAGAGATCTAATTTTGAGAAATGGCTTGAAGCCATAAAATTCGAAATGGAATCTATGAAGGTCAATGATATATGGATATTGGTTGACCTACCTGAAGGGGTTAAATCCATTGGGTGTAAATGGGTGTTCAAAAGGAAAAGAGGCACAGACGAAAAGATAGAGACCTATAAAGTCTGTCTGGTTGCCAAGGGGTATCGTCAACATTATGGTATTGACTATGACGAGATATTTTCTCCTGTGAGAATGCTCAAATCCATTCGGATAATGCTTGCAATAGCTGTCTATCTAGATTATGAGATCTGGCAAATAGATGTAAAGACAGCTTTTCTGAATGGAGAGCTGATCAAAGAGGTGTATATGATACAACCTGAGGGGTTTACATCTACAGATGAGTATAAGGTGTGCAAGCTTCAGAGATCTATTTATGGATTGAAGCAAGCTTCTCGGAGTTAGAACATGCATTTTGATAAGGTGATCAAAACGTATGGCTTCATTAAGAATGGAGAAGAGTCCTGCATCTATAAATGGGCAAATGGTCCAGTTGTGGTATTCCTTCTCTTGTACGTGGATGACATTCTCATAATCGAGAATGACATCTCCGCACTACAGGGAATAAAAATTTGGTTGTCATCGCAGTTCTCCATGAAGGATTTGGGTGAAGCATCCTATATCCTAGGGATGAAGATCTATAGAGATAGATCTAAAAAGATGCTTGGATTATCGTAGTCCACGTACATAGACACTGTGCTGAAGAGGTTCAGTATGGAAAATTTCAAGAAGGGCTATCTACCGATGGCCATGGAATTTCTCTCTCTAAGAAGGATTGTCCGACAACTCCTGAAGAGAGAGAGCATATGAGTAGAGTCCCATATGCTTCGGTCGTGGGATCTATCATGTATGCCATGACATGTACAAGACCAGATGTTGCATGCTCACTTGGAGTAGTGAGTAGATACCAATTTGATCCTAGAGAAAATCACTAGAAAGTGGTTAAAGCCATCCTTAAGTATTTGAGAAATACTAAGGACCAATGGTAGATTTATAACGAGTCAGATCTGAAACTTATGGGGCTCACAGACTTCAGCTTTCAATCTGACCATGATGACAACAGAAGCGTGTCAGGTTATATCTTTACTCTGAATGGTGGAGCTATCTGCTGGAAGAGTTCCAAGCGGTACACTATTGCAGACTCTATTTATGAGGTGGAGTACATCACAGCATCGGATGCCACGAAGGAAGCTGTGTGGCTAAGAAAATTTATCACTGAGCTTGGAGTAGTACCCTCTCTTGATGGTTCGGTCCTGCTCTACTGCAACAGCACTAGTGCCATAGCTCAGGCGAAGGAACCCAAAGCACACCAACGGACGAAGCACATTTTGCGTCGCTTTCATTTGGTCCGAGAAATCACGGATCGAGGTGACGTCGACCTTCAAAAGATCGATGGAAAGGAAAATCTAGCTGACCCCTTCACTAAAGCCCTGGCAATAAAGGAGTTCGACAATCACAAGTCAAAGATGGGTATTAGATACTGTGCCAAGTGGCTTTAGGACAAGTGGGAATTGTTGAAAAATATGTCCGAAAAGCCAATCATCAAGCTATTGACGGTTGAGCAACTAAGTATTGTAATTGATTTGTTAATAAATAAAATATATTTTTGATATTTTCATCATAAGCTTTCATCTTCTAATGAACTCCGTTGTTATGATGAAGTCTTTAGGACTATTTAAGTTCGATAAAGAGAGGATTTATCAATTAGTCCTTAAAACTGTTCACGACCAAATGATAGGCTGTTAATAAGGATGACAGCTTCTATCGAGCATAGATCGCTGTAGGCCATATGGGTTGGTTGTCCTCTTAACCAAAGAGTGTGGAGACACTGGCATGGCATACAGGTGAGATGTAAGTGTACATCGTCATTGAACGTGACCAACTCCAGAGCATTCTGCTGTCAAGAATGACCTGATGGGATATAGGTATAAGTGTCTCTTAGACCTGAGATCACCTCAGTGACTTCCAAGCAACTCACTGTGCTTTGATACTGGACTAACTGAATTTCTAATTCAGTGATGGAAGGCTTCTGGGCATAGTCAAGTACTTGTGAAGTCAGAGTGTGATCGAGACGGGATTGACCACTCTAAGAGTTGGAGAAGAATGAGTCACCGTATTTCAATTTAGCAAAATCTTGGCCAGGATAATCCATCAGATGGATTTGATATTTTGAAATATAATGTGGATAACCTGATCAGAGTTGACAGTTGAAATTGAGGTGTCCTATGATCATTTTGGTCAAGGGGATGAATTATATGGAAACTATATCCGCATCGGTTCTAAGGATGTTATTCTACACATTTGACCTATCCAATTGTCGGGTATCATTGCTAGATGGTCACTTCGATTGGTACAAAAATTTATTTCTGTGCTACCGACATAGGTTCGGATCTACGAGATCACACACATTAGAGTTCATGATCCGATCAGATAGTTGATCAATGATTAAGAATCGTTCTAGGGTTAAATGATCAATATGATTGACATTTAACCTAGTGCAAGTGTTGCAGGAGGATCGATTAGCAATTTGATTGCTAATTAACTTAATTTGATTAAGCCAATGGGCTGAGATTAAGTCTAATTGAATATGATTTAATTTGATTTGGTTTGAGCTTGATTGGATCAAGTCTAATTGGTTTATTGGATAAGCCAAATGCAAGAAAAAAACTAGTCCTAGTTCAATTAGGACTTGGGTCAACCTAATTTCTAATTTGATTAAAAAATTAAATCAGATTTAAATCTAATTTAATCTAATTAAATTAAGTTCTTAATTGGATTAAGACCTATTTTAATTGGGTTGATCTAATTTTGATTTGATTTGATTTGAGAAACTAAATTAAAATAAGTCATAAGATAGAATCCTAATAAGACTAGGATTCCACCTTGCGCCATATAAGCACCCCCACGCCCTCTCTCTTATTCTATGCCAATCTCCTCTTATTTTGTGTGACAAAAGCCCTCTCCCAGATCTTTCCCACATCCAAAAGGTTTTCTCTCTTCTTTCATACATGAAAAGTGGTTGTGGATCAAATCAAAGTAGGAATAAGTTTGGATTTCAAATTGTATGAGATAGAGTTTTAGAAATCCAAAACTCTTTTCTTTTTGCATCGAATTTATCCAATTTTTTTTTAAAATTTTCATGAATTTTAGGGCACATATTGTGCCCCCTTTGTTGGTAGTCCATTCACAAAAATAAGGAGGAGGCACCCAAGAGTTGGGTGCCCCTTATCTTGCCATGTTTGGATAAGCCTTGACTAGGTATTTGACCTAGACAAGGACTCTATCATATCTCTCTCTATAAAATGAGTTTCTTCATGAAATTTTTGGAGAGCATAGAGATTTGAGAGACCTTTGGGACATCTAAAAATTAGAGAGAAAAACCTTTAGCTCATAGAGATGTAATAGATACAAGATAGGGTGTCTAGGAGAGAGTAAAAGAGAAGAAGAAGAGGGTCTTCTTCTAGGGTTGTTAGTTTCATCTCTTTCCTTCCTCCATCTTGAGTTTTCTGAGAGTGTCTTAGATCTGAAACTCTTCCTTTTACTTCTCATCTTTGGAAGAGTCCAAATCAAGAAGAAGGAGGCACCTGATCAACCATCGAAGAAGGATCAGCGTAGTACTAGCATACTGTGCTGATTTTCTGAAGCAGGACTTCTGGTCGAGATTCGTGGGCTCGTGTGGATGACTCCTAGAGATCGGATGCATATGTGGTTTGCAACATCATCCTCAACCCTGGATCAGCAAGGTTAGAACGTCTAACTTGCAAGGTAATAGATCTGATTTATTGTTTAATACATACATTAAATGTAGTATAGAAACATGTTGATATGATCAACATGTAGTTCATGCTCTATATATTTTAATTTTTGATTTAATCCTATGTAATAATCATATAATAGGATCTTAAATCTAGGGATTCTTTAGTTTTAGAAAATAAATTTTGATTTATTTTAGTCTTCCACTGTCTGATCTTGAAAAAATTTCAAGATCTAACTCTGAAACCCTAGATCTAGTTCCTTCACTTATATGATAACTTCTTGTAATTTCTCTATTTGTGATACTGCTATCTGAATATTGGATACCAAAAGTTCTATTAATATATGCAATTTGTTGCAGGGACTATAGGTAAGTAGAAAGTTTCGAGAGGGCGAGCAGTTCCTTAACATTGGAGATGAAAGTCTTGTTCCAGTTCTGATCTTGGAAACTTTGCTGCTTGTCTTTGAGTCTAGTAGTATCATGTTAGATGATTGTCATTATTGTCCCTCTTTTTTAATGAATGTCATCTCTGTAGGCCTTTTGGCCAAACTTGGTTACAAATTTATAATAAAGAATGATTTTTGTGATATTATTATGAATGATACTGTAATTATGTATGGATAATTAAAATATTGCATATACATAATATCACATCCTGTTAGTATAATATACACAGCCAGAAAATGCCTTAGATTAGATAATGTTAGTGAATCCTACCTTTGGCATTGTAGGCTTAGTCATGTAAACAAGAATAGGATTGACAGGTTGATCAAGGAACATGTTCTTAAGATAGATGATTGTGAATCATTACCAACCTGTGAATCCTGTCTACTTGATAAGATGATCAAGTCACCTTTTAAGAAAAAAGATGAAAGAGCCAGCAATGTCTTAGGTCTAATACATACTGATGTATGCAGGCCTATGAATATAAGTACCAAAAGAGGATACTACTACTTCATTACGTTCATAGACGACCTATCGAAGTATGGGTATGTCTATCTTATGAAGCATAAGTCAGAATCATTTGAAATATTCAAACGATTCTATATTGAAGTAGAGAAACAGACTGAAAAGAATATTAAGAATCTTCGGTCAGATCGAGGAGGTGAATACCTCACCAGTGAGTTTCTGACATATCAGGAAGAGAATGGGATTCTCTCACAGTGGATCCCTCCTAAAATATCATAACATAACATGGTGTCAGAGAGGAGGAATTGAACCTTGTTAGACATGGTCTGATCCATGATGGGCTTTGCAAGTTTGCCAATCTTCTTTCGGAGATATGCTCTAGAAACTGCCTGCTATATTTTGAAAAAGGTACCCAGCAAGTCTATCTATAAAACTCCATATGAGATATATGTTGGAAAATATGTCCCAAAAGCCAATCGTCAAGTTGATGATGGTTGAGCAACCTTATATTATAATTGATTTGTTAATAAAAAATAAAATATATTTTTGATATTTTCATCATAAATTTTCATCTTCTAATGAACTCCATTGTTATGATGAAGTCTTTGGAACTATATTGGTTTGATAAAGAGAGAATTTATTGATTAGTTCTTAAAATTATTCACAATCAAATGATAGACTGTTAATAAGGACGACAGCTTCTATCGAGCATAGGTCGCTGTAGGCCATATGGGTTGGTTGTCCTCTTAACCAAGGAGTGTAGAGACACTGGTATGGCATACAGGTGAGATATAAGGGTACATCATCATTGAACATGATCAGCTCCAGAGCATTCTGCTGTCGAGAATGTCTCTGATGGAATATAGGTATAAGTATCCTTTAGACCTGAGATTACCTCAGTGACTTGCAAGCAACTCACTGTGCTTTGGTACTGGACTAACTGAATTTTTAATTTAGTGATAGAAGGCTTCTGGGCACAGTCAAGTACTTGCGAAGTCAGAGTGTGATCGAGATGGGATTAACCACTCCAAGAGTTGGAGAAGAATGAGTCGCTGTATTTCAATTTAGCAAAACCTTGGCCAGGATAATCCATCAGATGGATTTGATATTTTGAAATACAAAGTGGACAACCTGATCAGAGTTGACAGTGGAACTTTGAGAAGTCCTATGAGCATTTTAGTCAAGGAGATGAATTATATGGAAACTATATCCGCATGGGTTCTAAGGATGTTGTTCTACACATTCGACCTATCCGATCGTCAGATAGCATTGCTAGATGGTCACTTTGATTGGTACAAAAATTTATTTCTATGATACCGACTTAGGTTCAGACCTATGAGATCACACACATTAGAGTTTACAATCCGATCGGATGGTTGATCAATGATTAAGAATTATTCTAGGGTTAAACGATCAATATGATTGACATTTAACCTAGTGTAAGTGTTTCAGGAAGATCGATTAGCAATTCGATTGCTAATTGACTTAATTTGATTAAGCCCAATGGGCTGAGATTAAGTTTAATTAAATATAATTTAATTAGATTTGATTTGAACTTGATTGGATTAAGTCCAATTGGTTTATTGGATAACCTAAGTGTAAGAAAAAATTAGTCCTAGTTCAGTTAGGATTTGGATCAACCTAATTTCTAATTTGATTAAAAAATTAAATCAGATTTAAATTTTGTTGCTCCTAGATTGATTTTGATGATTACAAAGTAGATTGAAGGGATACAAATAATTTTAAAATGAAAAAATCCTTATGCTCTTCAAGGGCAAAATCATAATTTTACTAAAATACTGATTTGATAGTACCATTTGGTAGAACAAATAATTTGAAATCTATTGGTGAAAATTTCATTGTGTTTGGATTTATATTTTTGAAGTTATAAAGGTTTGAAGTGCATGAGTCGACTCATGAGTCAACTCATGGCACTGTGAGCTGATTGGCACGCAAAAATTCTCCTTGGCATGCTAGTTTTCTGGCTTGGCACGACCTGTGAGTCGACTCATGAGTCGACCCACAAGGCATGAGTCGACTCATGAGTCGACCCCTGCTAATTTGAGCCAAGAATTTCCAGAAACGCATTCTCTGGTTTTTGCAACAGAGGTCGACTCATGAGTCGACCCCTGAAGCATGAGTCGACTCATGAGTCGACCCCTACGACGGGAAATATCAGCAACGGCTATTTTTTTACCCATTTTAATTGCTATTTATGCTTCCTAAAAATCCTCTAACGGCTCTTTATCTACCTAAATTGCTTTCTCTTGCTTCTAATGCTACAAAATGCTTAAAATGATAAAAAAAATTGCAGATTAAATAGCGGATCAAACGTGAAATCAAAAATGAGAAGAACAGAAGAGAGGATCCAAAAATCTGCACGAAAAAGCCTGAGATCAACGAAAAATCCAAAAAGAAAAAGAGAGAGGATCCACAATATACCAGAGAGATTGTGAAAGAGAAAAGCAAGATCTTTCAAGGAGAGAATTCTTCACGCCTATTGTTTCAACCTTGATCTAGAGATCGTTCAAAGCTTTCAAGAGATCTTCAATCAACAATCAACCTCTTCTCAAGCATTCAAGCGTTCATCCACTTTGAGAAAATCTGAAAAAGGGGTTCTTCATTTGAGTAAAGCTTTTATTATTATATTCGCTCATTTAAGGAGCTGTTATTGTATTAATCTATGCTCAAAATTTTCTTACTCTTTGTGAGTTTTTGTTCTTGTTTTTGGAGGATTTTTAAAACAAGAAAAGGTTGATCCGAACCTGAAATCAGAGTGTTTTGGGTTTACTTGTACCCGGGAAACAAGTGATCTAGCTTGGGATAGCTAGTGTCGGAGTTTCCGACGTTTTGTATTCGGGTTGAATACAAAGGATAGTGGATTGAAATTCCCAAGTAGGATCTTGGAGAGTGGATGTAGGTGCAAGGTTAGCACCGAACCACTATAAATCCTTGTGTTTGTAGTGTGCTTTATTGCTTTATCTTATTTCTTTATTATATCCTTGCAATACTGCTTTAGGTAATTAATATTGATTTAAAGTCTTTGTTTTGTTCTTCATAAGTAATCAGTTGGGCTTAAAATTTTTAGAAACCCAATTCACCCCCCCCTCTTGGGTTGCATAGCTGGGCAACAAGTGGTATCAGAGCCGGTGCTCTAGCCCTTCTTTGATCTAATAATCAAAGAGCCAAAGATCTATGGCAACCCATGTTGGTACTTCTCTAGCCGAGGGGCAATCAACAAACCGACCTCCACTTTTCAATGGGTCTAATTACACCTATTGGAAAACTCGGATGAAGATTTTCATACAAGCACTCGACTATGATATGTGGAGTATCATAGTGAATGATCCTCACACACCCACCAAGATTATAGATGGTGAGGAGTCAACCAAACCCGAGAAAGAATGGGATGAGGTTGACAAGAAATTGGCACAATTAAATGCCAAAGCCATGAATGTTCTTTATTGTGCACTAGATGTAAGTGAATTTAATCGCATTTCTACTTGTGCATCTGCTAAAGAAATATGGAATAGGTTAGAAGTCACCCATGAGGGAACAAATCAAGTAAAAGAGTCTAAAATAAACATGCTTGTACATAAATATGAATTGTTTAAAATAGAGCATGATGAATCCATAACTGCTATGTTTACTCGTTTTACTGATATAATCAATGGTTTAAAGAGTCTTGGCAAATCTTATACTAACAGTGAACTTGTAAGGAAGATTCTCAGGTCACTGCCAAGAACTTGGGAAGCCAAGGTGACTGCCATCCAAGAAGCAAAGGACTTGAACACTCTACCTCTAGAAGAGCTTCTTGGATCCTTGATGACTCATGAACTTAGCATGAAGCAACATCAAGAGGATGAAGTCAAAAAGAAAAGAACCATTGCCCTCAAATCCACAACTTCGCCTGATTATGAAATGGATGACTCTGAAGATGAAGATCAGGATGAAGAGATGGCTCTCATTACCCAAAAATTTAAGAAGTTTCTAAGAAAAAGGAAACAGGGGATGAGAAAAAAATTCACAAAAGGGGATCAAAGCAAAGAAAAGGAGAAAGATCAACCCCCTATATGCTATGAGTGCAAGAAGCCAGGACATTTCAGATCCGAATGTCCACAATTGAAGAAAGGTCCAAAGAAGTTCAAAAAGAAGGCAATGATGGTGACCTGGAGTGCGAGTGATGACTCAAGCTCCGATGAGGAAACCTCAACAGAACAAGCCAACCTGTGCCTGATGGCACATAAAAATGAGGTAACTTCTGAATCCACTAGTGAATTTACTTTTGAAGAATTGCATGAAGCATTCTATGATTCAATTGATGAATTAAAGAAACTAGGGAAGAAAAACAAAGAGCTGAAATTGGAAAATCAGTCCTTAGTGAAACAAGCTGAAAATCTTTCAATTGAAAAATTCACCTTGATTCAAGAAAATCAAAACTTAAAGGATGAAATGAACAAGCTGAAATCTATAGTAGATAAGTTCACCTTAAGTTCAAATAAACTAAATATGATCCTTGAAAATCAGAAAGCTATATATGACAAGGCTGGACTTGGCTATAAACCTCTGAAGAAACAAAAGTTTCTGAAGGATATGTATGTAAATTATACAAGTAACAAGTCTACAAATATTACTTGTTTTAAATGTGGAAAAATAGGACATAAATCATACACATGTCTTATTAACAAATATGCAAACACAAAGAAAATATGGGTTCCAAAAGGAACCATTCTGACTAACCTGAAAGGACCCAAGAAAGCTTGGGTACCTAAGACAGAAACTTGATCTTTGCTTGCAGGTGTGTCTAGCATCCCAAGAAGGAAACAGGAAATGGTATCTTGACAGTGGATGCTCGAGACACATGACTGGTGATGAATCACAATTCATCACGCTTGATGCTAAGGATGGAGGGATGGTCACCTTTGGAGATAATGGCAAAGGAAAGATCATCGGGATAGGTAACATTGGTATCACTCCCTCCAAATACATTGAGAATGTTTTATTAGTTAAAGGTTTAAAGCATAACTTACTTAGCATTAGTCAATTCTGTGATAAAGGGTATAAAGTAAGTTTTAAATCATCTGTTTGCATTGTGACGAGTCCTATTAACGATGGCATTAAATTTATAGGACATAAGCATGGCAATGTTTATATGGTAGACTTGAATGATTTAACTAAATTAGACATGCAATGCCTAGTGTCTTTAAATGCTAAAATAAATGAGACTAGTTGGCTGTGGCATCGTAGACTTGCACATATTAGCATGCATTCTCTTTCAAAATTAATTAAAAAGGATTTAGTTCTCGGTTTGCCAAAACTGAATTTTGAAAAGGATAAAATTTGTGATGAATGCCAATTAGGTAAACAAACTAGAGTATCATTTAAATCCAAAAACACTGTTTCAACTTCTAGACCTTTAGAGCTCTTACATATGAATTTATTTGGACCAACAAGAACCACCAGTCTAGGAGGAAAATGATATGGCTTTGTAATTATAGATGATTATTCTCGTTTTACTTGGGTTTTCTTTTTAGCTCACAAAAATGAAACTTTTCAAATTTTCACGAAATTTCATCGAAAAGTCACTAATGAAAAAAGGGTTTTCAATTCAAAATATTAGAAGTGATCATGGAACAGAATTTGAAAATCATGACTTTGAAAATTTTTGTGATGAAAATGGAATTGGCCATAACTTTTCTGCTCCTAGGACACCCCAACAGAATGGGGTAGTAGAAAGGAAAAACAGAACCTTAGAAGAAATGGCCCTTACTATGCTTTGTGAAAGCAACCTTCCAAGATATTTTTGGGCAGAAGCTATTAACACAGCATGTTACATTTTGAATCATGCTTTAATTAGACAATTTTTAAAGAAAACCCCCTATGAACTTTGGAAAGGAAGAAAACCAAATATTGCATATTTTCATGTCTTTGGTTGCCGATATTTTGTATTAAATAATGGAAAAGAAAAACTTGGTAAATTTGATGCAAAATCAGATGAAGCAATCTTTCTAGGTTACTCCTCCACTAGTAAAACATTTAGAGTGTTCAACAAAAGAACTTTAGTAGTTGAGGAGTCCATACATGTTGTCTTTGATGAATCTAACGATCTTCCTTCAAGGAAGAATGAGGGTGTTGATGATGCAGATCCACTAATAGAAGGTATGAAGGAGATCACTCTGAAAGACTCAGCAACTCCAGAAGACAAGGATCAAGAAGACAAACAAAATGAGAAAGGTGAAGAAATTCAAGAACAACCTCAAGGTACAAATGACTTGCCCAAGGAATGGAGGTATGTTCACAACCACCCTAAGGAGTTAATAATTGGTGATCCTATGCTTGGGGTAAAAACCCGTTCTTCACTTAGAGATGTACTTAATCATTGTGCATTTGTATCTCAACTTGAACCTAAAACTTTTGAAGAAGCTGAAAATGATCATAACTGGATTAATGCTATGCAAGAAGAACTTAATCAATTTGAATGAAATAATGTTTGGACCTTAGTGAAAAGACCTAAAGATTATTCAATAATTGGTACAAAATGGGTCTTTAGAAACAAATTAGATGAGCATGAAAATGTAATTAGAAATAAAGCAAGACTGGTTGCTAAGGGATATAATCAAGAAGAAGGAATTGATTTTGATGAAACCTTTGCACCTGTTGCTAGATTAGAAGCCATTAGACTTCTACTTGCTTATGCTTGCTTTATGAAATTCAAACTATTTCAAATGGATGTTAAAAGTGTATTTTTAAATGGATATATTTCTGAAGAAGTATATGTAGAACAACCCCCTGGATTTGAAAATCATGCTTTTCCCAATCATGTCTTTAGATTAAATAAAGCTTTATATGGTCTAAAACAAGCACCTAGAGCATGGTATGAAAGGCTAAGCAAATTTCTACTAAATAATGGTTTCTCAAGAGGCAATGTAGATACAACCCTATTTATTAAAAGAAACCTAAATGATATACTAATTATACAAATTTACGTTGATGACATAATTTTTGGGTCTACTAATGAATCCCTTTGTCAAGACTTTGCTAAGCTTATGCAGGGAGAGTTCGAGATGAGCATGATGGGAGAACTCACCTTCTTCCTCGGACTCCAAATCAAACAATCAAAAGAGGGAATCTCCATCACCCAAAGCAAGTACACCAAGGAACTACTCAAAAGATTTAGAATGGAGAACTGCAAACCAATTGGCACACCAATGAGTCCCTCAAGTAAGCTTGACAAGGATGATGAAGGTAAAAGCGTAGACTTAAAATACTACAGAGGTATAATTGGTTCATTATTGTATTTAACTGCAAGTAGGCCTGATATCATGTTTAGTGTTTGCTTATGTGCAAGATATCAATCTAATCCTAAGGAATCTCATTTGAATACTGTTAAAAGAATCCTTAGATACTTAAATGGTACACAAACTATAAGGTTATGGTACTCTAAGGACTCACAAATTAATTTGTTAGGATATTCTGATGCTGATTTTGCTGGATGTAAATTAGATAGAAAAAGCACAAGTGGAACTTGCCAATTTCTTGGAGTAAACCTAATCTCATGGTTTAGTAAGAAACAAAATTCGGTGGCACTGTCTACGGCTGAGGCCGAATATATTGCAGCCGGAAGTTGTTGTGCTCAAATCTTGTGGATTAAGCAACAACTCGAAGATTTTGGAATCAAACTTAATGAAACACCAATAAAATGTGATAATACAAGTGCCATAAATCTATCTAAAAATCCAATTCAACACTCAAGATCTAAACATATTGAAATAAGACATCATTTTATAAGAGAACATGTTCAAAACAAAAATATAATTCTTGAATATATTTGCACTGAAAATCAATTAGCCGATATCTTTACAAAGGCCCTTAGTGAGGATAGATTCTGTGAAATTAGGAGAAATCTAAGAATTCTAGATCCATTTGTCTGAAATTTCTCAATTTCCAAAGAATAGATGTCAAAAAAAAAAAAAAATCTTAGAGCTCAATTTTCAACATCTATCCTGGTCCCAAAAGCTCAGATTTATCACTCTAAAAACTTATCATTGAGCAAAATTCCTTCTCCCAAAATTTCAAATTTTTTTGGAATTTATTTGCATTTTTCCTGAATTTCTGAACTTCATGAGTCGACCCCCATGAGTCGACTCAATGGCAAACTTGTAAATCCCACCAACTTTCAACGGGTTCATTGTTTTTATATGGGTTACTGTTTGTGAGACGACTCATTTTCCCATCGTTCTTCTTCCAAAAGCCGTCTTCTCCAACTCTTCTTGCTCCAAATCCAAGGATCAATTCTGAGGCAATTCTCCCTCCTACTCTCCACCAAAAATTGCCTCCTTCAAAAGGATTTTCTGTGCTTTCTCGCTTTGCTTGGCGCAGTTTGAACGTGCCCTAGCACTTCACCGAACTTCCAAAATCCACTTCCTTTCTCCACTAAAATTCCTCTTTACTCTCTTGTGATCCCTCCTCTCAATTCAAGTCTTCTTGTCTACTACTTTTTTGGATATGGCTCCAAAGATGAAACTTCCCCAAAGAAGAAAATCAATCCGTGAGCCTGAGAAAATTGTCCGAAAGAAAAGGCATGCTCAGTCTTCCAGTGTTCCCGATCCAGTTTCAGTACCTGCTCAAGGTCTCTCTCAATCCTCCATAAGCCCCAGTGTAAATCCTCTTTCTGATAGAAAAGTAGAAACCAGGAAAAATATAGATTTTCGGTTCTTTGAGAAAGAAGGCTTTACTTTTGCTACCAAGATCAAAAATCAAGGATGGGAACTTTACTGCTCCCTTAAGGAAGTCACCTATGTTGACCTTGTTAGAGAATTCTACCAGAACCTACATTATGGAAACGGGTCAGTGACTTCAACAGTCAAAGGGATTGACATATGCTTGGATTCTAGGATATTGGGAGATATACTTCAGTTGCCTAGTGAAGGATACTCATATATGGAACTCCCAATTAAAGAAGAAGGGATCAGAATTATCTTAGGAGAAGCTTTTTCAGGAAGTTTAAACAAACTGGAAGCAAAGCTATTATCCATTGAGATGAGGGTCCTGCATCAGATTGTAACAAAACTCTTCTTTCCTAGGAGTGGTAGACATGACTTACTGTCTGGCAGAGATGTATGTGTCATGTTTCATATCATCACTCAGACCCCCCTAAACCTCCCTGCACTTATGATAGAGGCCATGAGAGAAACTTTGAATAGATCCAAGGCACACTTACCTTATGGTATGGCCCTTACTAGAGTATTTAGGAGGTTTGGAGTTAGCTGTGAAGGGGAGACACCTACCAAGCTCTCACATGTGGACACTTTCAACCAACACAGCCTGCACCGAATGGGAATTACAAAGACTGTTGGTGGTTGGACCAAGGGCTCTGAAGAAAGAACTGAGGAGAGAGTTGAGGAAAGAGCTGAAGACAGAACTGAAGGCAGAGTAGAAGAAGAAGGTCCATCTTCTCCTGTACATGACTTCAGGGCAGCTTCACCAGATACCCAGTTCATTCCTGATACTGAGGCTGGCCCTTCTGAGTTTACTAGGATGCCCACACCAGTGTATCAGCCAGAGAGCAGAGCACCTCATTCAGAGTTAAGACTGGCTGATGATCAGATCGAGCATATATCTCAGCATGTGGCTTCTTTGCTGTCTAGCCAGTGGGGTAGTACTTCTTTTGCACCTGGTGCCACTTCTTCTGATCAGACCATTACTCCCCACATCTCCACCTTGTTTCAGATGATATCAGATCAGTCCATCAGGATACAGCAGCTTGAGGACACAGTCTGGAGACTTACTGGCAGAGTTCTTGACTTGCAGGGGCAAGTCCTTGCATTGGCCCATCCCCAGCCACAGGAGTCTACTATTGAGGTTACAGACCTCACTGCAGAGGCTGGCAGGCTCAGAGGAGCACTAGAAGGTGGATATGAGCTACTGAAGAAAGAGATCCGAGGATCGAGTGAGCATGCTACCACCCAGTTCACTGCTCTACTTCAATCTGTTTCCAGAGCACTGAACGTACTTGATTCTATCAGACTCATGGTATCAGCCCTAGCATCTCAGCATTCTCAGCCACCCAGTTCATCTCGCCCTCCTACTCGTGGCAGAGGCAGACGGGGTAGAGGACGCACTTCTGATCCATCATCTCCTCACCCTATATCTGATGACTCCGATCATTGACTTATCTTGATCTTTACTAGGTCCTAGGAGTTAGTATCTTGTTCTAGGATCTATACCTTGGGGCCATGTATTGACAATTAGCTGGTTGAATTTTATTTTCAAGAACTATGTATTGAAACAATTATGATATTAATGGAATCATCTTTTACCTATATTTCTACCTCTTTGTAATGATCATATTTTGGTTATATATTTTCTTCTTGTTGAAATATTATCTTCTCCTTGTTGTTGTTTGCTGTTGATAATTGCTATATTAAGGGGGAGCAAACATCTGTGAAAAACTCTAAAGGGGAAGAAATTAAAGAATGTTTCAGAAAAAGGAAGAGTTAACTATGTTTGATGATGTCAAAAAGGGGAAGAAATTAAACAAAAACAAAAATTGAAATTAGACAAAAAGCAAAACCCTAAATTATGAGAAAAAGGGGGAGAAATTAAACAAAAAAAGATTGGAAGATTAAAATAAATATTGGAGAAATTAAACAAATATTGGAGAAATTAAACAAAAACAAAAATTGAAATTAGACAAAAAGCAAAACCCTAAATTATGAGAAAAAGGGGGAGAAATTAAACAAAAACAAAGATTGGAAGATTAAAACAAATATTGGAGAAATTAAATAAATATTGGAGAAATTAAACAAAAACAAGGATTGAAAGATTAAACAAAATCTTGAGAAATTTGGTATCGAAATTTGGTATCAGACAGAACTTAAACAAAAAGCCATCCATCAAAAGCAAAATCATAAGTACAATGCAAATAAGTATTTTTTTTTGCTCTGATATATTTCAAAATTCAAACTTGCTCTGAAATTTTATTCACCTTGATACATCTTAAGAAATTTGTTTTACTCTGATACACCCTAAAATTTCTTTTAACTTGCTCTGATACATGATAAAATTTGCTCTGATACAGTGTGAAGGTTTCTCTGATATATTATAATATTTGCTCTAATACAGTGTAAAATTTTCTCTGATATATTATAAAATTTTCTTGCTCTGATACATTGTAAAATCTTTTCTGATATCATTGTAAAAATTATTTTTCTTGCTCTGATACATTGCAAAATTTATTTATCTTCTCTTGCTCTGATATATCTTAAACTCAAAATGATCTAATACCCTTTTCAAATCTTTAAGAAAATGGACAAACTATTTTTGTATTTATATTACATGCCAAAAGAATCATACTCTTTTCAAGCATATACACCTATAATGGATTCTTTTGAAATTAATGCATTAATATAAATATTTTTGTTTAAATATTTTGTCATCATCAAAAAGGGGGAGATTGTTGCTCCTAGATTGATTTTGATGATTACAAAGCAGATTGAAGGGATACAAATAATTTTAAAATGAAAAAGTCTTTATGCTCTTCAAGGGCAAAATCATAATTTCACTAAAATACTGATTTGATAGTACCATTTGGTAGAACAAATGATTTGAAATCTATTGGTGAAAATTTCATTGTGTTTGGATTTATATTTTTGAAGTTATGAAGGTTTGAAGTGCATGAGTCGACTCATGAGTCAACTCATGGCACTGTGAGCTGATTGGCACGCAAAACTTCTCCTTGGCACACTAGTTTTTTGGCTTGGCACGACCTGTGAGTCGACTCATGAGTCGACCCCTGCTAATTTGAGCCAAGAATTTCTAGAAACGCATTCTCTGGTTTTTGCAACAGAGGTCGACTCATGAGTCGACCCCTGAAGCATGAGTCGACTCATGAGTCGACCCCTGCGACGGAAAATGTCAGCAACGGCTATTTTTTTGCCCGTTTTAATTGCTATTTATGCTTCCTAAAAATCCTCTAACGGCTCTTTATCTACCTAAATTGCTTTCTCTTGCTTCTAATGCTACAAAATGCTTAAAATGATGAAAGAAATTACAGATTAAATAGCGGATCAAACGTGAAATCAAAAATGAGAAGAATAGAAGAGAGGATCCAAAAATCTGCACGAAAAAGCCTGAGATCAACGAAAAATCCAAAAAGAAAAAGAGAGAGGATCCACAATATACCAGAGAGATTGTGAAAGAGAAAAGCAAGATCTTTCAAGGAGAGAATTCTTCACGCCTATTGTTTCAACCTTGATCTAGAGATCGTTCAAAGCTTTCAAGAGATCTTCAATCAACAATCAACCTCTTCTCAAGCATTCAAGCGTTCATCCACTTTGAGAAAATCTGAAAAAGGGGTTCTTCATTTGAGTAAAGCTTTTATTGTTATATTCGCTCATTTAAGGAGCTGTTATTGTATTAATCTGTGCTCAAAATTTTCTTACTCTTTGTGAGTTTTTGTTCTTGTTTTTGGAGGATTTTCAAAACAAGGAAAGGTTGATCCGAACCTGAAATCGGAGTGTTTTGGGTTTACTTGTACCCAGAAAACAAGTGATCTAGCTTGGGATAGCTAGTGTCGGAGTTTCCGACGTTTTGTATTCGGGTTGAATACAAAGGATAGTGGATTGAAATTCCCAAGTAGGATCTTGGGGAGTGGATGTAGGTGCAAGGTTAGCACCGAACCACTATAAATCCTTGTGTTTGTGGTGTGCTTTATTGCTTTATCTTATTTCTTTATTATATCCTTACAATACTACTTTAGGTAATTAATATTGATTTAAAGTCTTTGTTTTGTTCTTCATAAGTAATCAGTTGGGCTTAAAATTTTTAGAAACCCAATTCACCCCCCCCTCTTGGGTTGCATAGCTGGGCAACAAATTTAATTTAATCTGATTAAATTAGGTTAAGACCTATTTTATTTGAGTTGATTTAGTTTTGGTTTGATTTGATTTGAAAAACTAGATTGGAACCAGACATAGATTGAATCCTAGTAAGACTAGGATTCCACCTTGCGCCAATTTAGTCCCCACGCCCACTCTCTCTTATCCCACACCCACTCTCTCTTATTTTGTGTGATAAAACTTCTCTCCCAAGTCTTCACACATGTCCAAAACTTTCTTCTCTTTCTCTCTTACATGGAAAGTGATTGTGGATCAAGTCAAAGTAGGAATTAGTTTGGATTCCAAATTCTGTGAGATCGAGTTTTAGGAAATCAAAACTCTTTCCTTATGGCACTAATTTTATCCAATTTTTTTTAAGATTTTTGTGGCTTTTATGACACATGATATACACCCTTTTCTGGTGGTCCATGCACAAAAGGAAAGAGGGGGCACCCAAGAGTTGGGTGCCCCTTGTCTTGCCATGTTTGGATAATACTTGATTAGGTATTTGACTTAGACATGGACTCTATCATATCTCTCTATTTAAAATAAATATTTTTATGAAATTTTTATAAAAAATAGAGAAAAGAGAGACCTTTGGAGCATGCAAAAATCAAAGAGAACGATGGTTGGGGCATGGAGATACAATAGACACAAGACTACGTGTCTAAGTAAGAGCAAAGAGAAGAAGAAGAGGGTCTTCTTCTAGGGTTGCTGTGTTCACCTCTTCCCTTCCTCCATCTTGAGTTTGTTAAGAGTATCTCAGATTTAAAACTTCTTCTCCTACTTCTCATCTTCAAAAGAGTACTAATCAAGAAGGAGGCATCTGATCGACCATCGAAGAAGGATCAGCATAGTACTAGCATACTGTGCTGATTTTCTGGACTAGGATTTCTGATCATGATTCGTGGGCTTGTGTGGATGACTCCTAGAGGCCGGATGTATGTGTGGCTTGCAACATCATCCTCAAACCTAGATCAGCAAAGTTAGAACATCTAACTTGCAAGGTAATAGATCTGATCTATTATATTTTACATACATTAGATGTAGTATAAAAATATGTTGATATGATTAACATATAGTTCTTGCTCTTTATATTTTAATTTTTGATTTAATATCATGTAATAATCATATAATAGGATCTTAAATCTAAGGATTCTCTGATTTTATAAGATAAATTTTGATTTATTTTAGTCTTTTACTGCTTGATCTTGAAAAAGTTTCAAGATCTAACCCTGAAATCCTAGATCTAGTTTGTTCAATTGGTATCAGAGCCTAGGTTGTTTATTATATGATTATTTATACATGCTTAGATTATTTTTTAGATTAAACTAATTTATAATATAATTATTAAATTTAAAATTAAAATTTTTAGATCAATCATGAACTATAGGTTGTCCTGCTGTAAGGTTTACCCCTTACAGTGCAAAGGTTGTCCTAGTTCGTGTAGATCTATCTTTAATCAGAAATTTGTTAGATGTGATCTAGATTAAATTCATAATTTATTAGATTTAAAAGATATTTAAATCTAAAATAAAATCTCTTTGTTAATAATTCTCGTACAAAGAACCATCATATATTTGTCTGAGAAATTTGCACTGTTTAAAGTTGAAATTATTTTAATTACATGAACCTGTTTAGATTAGATCTAAAGTAGTTTCCTGCTTTTTTACTTACATTTTGATTATGAATCTAACATGTAACTTGGTTGGTAGAACCATGTTGTAAAAATATTTTACAAACATAAAAATTATTTTCGAAAAGCCGAACCCCAATCCTCAGCCCAAACTTAATTGAGAATTAAGAAGTTGTTTGATTAGGTTCTAGGATTGTGAATTGAAGAACCTAAGACACAAGCCATAACACATTGGGTTAATGGGTTAGTGGGAATTAGGTTCATTAATTGGGTTAGACCTAAGGTTAGGTTAAAGATGGACTTAATTAGAGTATTGACTAAATCTAATCAATTGTTGTCTTAGATTAGGTCAAGGATTCTCTAGATCAATTATAATAGTTGTAGTTGGTCAAGTCCATATCTTTAACGAGAACCAAATAGACTTGATTCTTGGCTAAGCGATCTAGCATGAACTGTTAGGTTGATCTAATCGAAACTAATTAAATCAGTTGGTGTCAAAAGTAAACCAGATCGATGGTTTTTAATTGGCAGCCCGCTTACCTGGCCATTTCTGATGGTGTCTAAGGCAAGCTTTGGCAGATCCTCCCATCGATCGAACTTACCTAGCCTCTTGGTGAAATTATATTTTGATCGGATCACTTGACTATTCGAGCTAACCCATGTCAGCTAGGTAAATCAGTGTGACTGATTTAGATACTCCTAGACCAGCCCTTTTAATGGTCTTCCTTAAGCTGACTTGGTGAAGCCAATGGGAGGATCATGATAAGCTGGTTCATCTAACCTCATCCTCTAAATCAATTAAATCTTCTAAAATTATTAGATCTTTAAAATAAAATAATTATGGTGATAACTAGATCATAGCCTCCCATTAAGTGGATGATAATGGGTCCATCAGCTGGATAATCATTGGAGGCCCAAAGGCCTAGTGCTTATCGACTGATGGAATTATCATTCATAATATGATTTCTTGACTGCATCGTTCTAAATGATGGTTAGGTTAGCCATCCAAAGTTGGGCCTAATCATTCATTGGCTAGATGGGCCAAGTATGGTCATGTTAATGGTTGGACCTAACCAGACCTTTTCAGTGGAAGCCAAAGCCTACTGATTAGGGACTGGGGCAAAAATAAAATTACTAAAAATTATTTAGAGAAATAATTGGTTATGAACCTACCCTTAAATGTACATGGGTTGGCCAACCAAAGTTGGACTTGTGTGCAGTCTAAGTGGATTCTAGTACCCACTAAGGAATTAGGGTAATTCTTCGAATTGGAGGTAGAGGCTACCAATTCGAATAAAATAGTGGGAGAAACCTTTTGATTAAAGTCCAAATCTTTAGGTTTAATGAATCAATTACTAATTAGGTTATAATTTTCTTTGGTGCAGACATGGCCACTTTCCTATCGCTCCGATCATTGTTGGACATGATAAGTTGGTGGGACCCAACTTTGGTAGCTGATACTGAAAGTTGAAGATAGTTCTGGAGCATGAACGGATCCTATATGTGATAATGAATCCTGCACCTGAAGAGCTAGCTGCCAATACATATAGAATAATCAGAGACACTTACCAGAAGTGGCTCAGTGATCGGACCACGGTACGCTGCATTATGCTGGCTGTCATGAGCGATGAGTTCAGTCACAGATTTGAGATGACTTAGCCAAAGGATATGCTTCAAGTATTGGAGGATGCCTTTGGCATACCCGATGATGTAGAGAGGCACAAGACTAGTTGTGCCATCTCCAATGCCAAAATATGGGATGGTACCTCTGTCACTGATCATGTATTGTACATGATCGAGCTGATGGAGCATTTGAGCAGGCTCGACTTTCCCTTGCATGAGCAGCTTGGGAAAGATGCAATAATGAACTCGCTACCCAAGTCTTATTTCTCATTCCTCACTCATTATAGAATGACAAAGCCTGAAGTAAACTACCACAAGTTACTGGGGTTGCTTCAAAATTTTGAGAAGGATCACCAACTCCACAAGGAGTCGGTGAACTTTGTGGGAGGTTCGTCTTCTGGTTCTCGACCCTTTAAGAATGGAAAGAAGAACAAGAAGAAGAAAGTAAAGAAGGTGCAAGTTCAGACTGGGACATCTGTGAAGGGTCAGATCAGAAAGATCAAGCCCGATCAGAGTCAAACTGAATGCTTCTTTTGCAAGAAATGGGGGCACTGGAAGTGGAACTGTCCTCAGTACATTGCCTCCCTGGACTCGAGCAGATAGAGAAAAAAGCAAGCTGTTGCTGGATAAGGTATTTATATGATAACTCCTTGTAATTTCTCTATTTGTGATATAACTGGCTGGGTATTGGATACCGATAGCCCTTACCATATTTGCAATTCGTTGCAGGGGTTGCAGGTCAGTAGGAGATTCGAGCAAGGCAAGAGGTTTCTGAACGTTGGAGATGGAAGACCAGTTTTAGTTCTAGCATTAAAAATCTTGAAACTTATATTTGAGTCCCATACCGTTGTTCTTAATGATTGTCATTTCTGTCCCAGTTTCTTTTTAAATATTATTTCTGTAGGCCTTCTGGCTAAAAATGATTATGAAATTTCAATAAAGAAATAAGTTAGTAATATCATTTTGAATGGTGTTACTATATTTTGTGGACATTTGAATAATGGTGTGTATATGTTATCACAACCTGTTAACGTAGTCTACTAGCAAGCACCCTAGATTAGATAGTGTATCAGATATCTACTTACGGCACTGTAGGCTAGGTCATATAAACAAGAACAGCATAAACTGGTTGACTCAAGAGGGAATCCTCGAAGTCAGTGATTATGAATCACTTCCAACCTGTGAGTTCTGTCTTCTTAGTAAAATGACCAAGTCACCTTTTATTGAAAAAGATGAAAGAGCTACTGAGCTCTTGGGCCTAGTACATACTGATGTACGTGGGCCCATGAGCACAAGTGCTAGAGGTGGATATTTCTACTTCATCACTTTCACGGATGATTTATCCAGATATGGATATATCTATCTGATGAAACATAAGTCAGATTCATTTGAAATGTTCAAATGATTTCGAAGTGAAGTAGAAAAATAAACTAGGAAGAGTATTAAAACTCTTCGATCTGACCGAAGAGGAAAATACCTTTCTGATGAGTTTCTCACATATCTAGGAGAGAATGAGATTCTCTCCCAATGGACTCCTTCAGGAACACTATAGCATAATGGTGTGTTTGAAAGAAAAAATCGGACTCTGTTAGATATGGTCCGATCCATGATGGGTTTTGCCAGCTTGTCGATATCCTTCTGAGGATATGCACTCGAATCGATCTGTTATCTGTTAAATAGAGTACTAAGTAAGTCTGTAATTAAGACTCCATATGAGACATGGACAGGGCGTAAGCCAGCACTTTCACACCTTAGGGTCTGGGGGTGCCCGGCCTATGTCAAATGGTTAGTTACAGATAAACTCAGACCTAGGTCTGACAAATGCACATTCATAGGGTACCCCAAAAAGATCAAAGAATATTTTTTCTACTATGCTGATGAACAAAAGGTATTCGTCAGCCTTAAGGCAACCTTTTTAGAAAAAGAGTTCTTTGGTGAAGGAACTGTTGCCTCTAAGGTTGAACTTGATGAAGTTCAACAGGCAGAAGGACCAACACCAATAACTGAACCTGAGTTGGATTTGATTAGATCAGATTCAGAGCCCAATGTACCTGCACCATTAAGACGATCCGATAGAGTACCGCATCAGCCGGATAGATACTACAGTTTTTTGGTCCGGAACGGTGATCCCATCGAACTCGATGAGAACGATGAGGATCCGATCACCTATATGGATGCAATGCAGAGATCTGATTTCGAGAAATGGCTTGAAGCCATGAAATCCGAAATGGAGTCCATGAAGGTCAACGATGTATGGCCATTGATTGACCCACCTGAAGGGGTTAAATCCATTGGGTGTAAATGGGTCTTCAAAAGGAAGACGGGCGTAGACGGAAAGGTGGAGACCTATAAAGTCCGTCTGATTGCCAAGGGGTATTGTCAACATTATGGTATTGTGATCACTGTCGTAGGCAGTCAAGAATAAAAACTAACTCAAACTATATAGATAGGGTGAGTAGGGATCGTTTCCATGGAGATTTAGGGCGATTACTTTTTTTCTTTTAAGAAAAAATAAAAGAGAATTGATTGTAGAAGGATTAAAAGATATAAAATAGCAAGAATTCAATTAGAAGTGTAAATTAAATTATGAAAGAAAATAATTCAAAAAAATAACTCAAAAATTTTGAATCTACCATGCAAAGAGATTTATTTTCTTTTTTTTTATATTATAATATTTAATTCTTGTAATTATGGTATTAGTATAGTTTATTTCTAAGGGATATGGACTGTATCAGTAGATTATAGCTCGTCCTGTTGAAGTATAAACTATCTAAATTCAATTACAAGATCTAAGATTCAATCTAACATACTACGATCTATCTCTCCAAAGTACAAACCGTATTCAGAGATCACGGCACATCAATAGAGGGTATAAGCCATGTAAGCTGGATCAATACCTCAAAAAAAAATAAAAAGATATGAAATAAAAGTATAATTTTATTGCATAAAAATTAAATACAAAAAGAAGAAAATAAAAATCTATTTACAGGCTTCATCATATTCCTGGATTGAAGGGATTTAACCATGCATCAAACTTTCTAGCTCCATAATCTCCCAATATTTGATCCCTAAAGCCTTTTTGAATTTTTTCTCTATTTTTTTCTTACTTTTTCTTTGATTTTTTCCTCCTAAAGCTTATTCCCAGACCCCCTATTTATAGATGATTTTTTTCATATTTTTTTGATAACAAAAGTAGCCCTAAAATCCTTAGAAATGGTATAAAAACCTTTAAGAATTTTTCTAGCCATCGGATCAGGTTTGGATCGCTCAGATCAGCTCAAAAATCAATTTTTTACTCCTTATCAGGGTTGGATTCTGTTGGTGCAGAATCCTGTCGAAGTTGGAGAAGCTGGAGCTGGGATGACCGCGGCTGCTACCGGGACCTGCAAAGAAAGTCTAAACCGGAGTTGGGGGTGCTCTGGCAAGACCCTCCGATGCTCAAGTCAGTACTCTGCTTCAACAGAAATGGAGTGCTCAAGCAAAAATTTTGGCAAAATTTTGAGATAGAGTTTAGAGCTTAGAAAAGAATGTATCTGGGGGTCCTTATTTATAGACGGAGAGCGTAACCGACTGACAGCGATATCTGTAACCATCTGGAAGTGGGCCATTTAGAGTCGTGCGGAGTTTGTTACGGAGGGGAGTGGTGTCAGAGGTTGCCCAGGGCCATGTGGAGCTTGCTGCGGGGGGTGGAGTGGTGTCCGTTGTCATAACTTGCCAGAGAGTGGTTGAGCCGCATAGAATCCATTGCAGAGAGTGGAGCAGGGTGACGGCTCTTCTCGTGGCTTGTCAGAGGGTGGTGGAGCTGCATGGAATCTGTTGCAGAGAGTGGAGTAGGGTGACGGCTTTTGTCGTGGCTTGTCAGAGAGTTTGGATCCGTCGGTTGAAGCTCGACTGGGATGCCTGATGGAGCAGAATGGCTCTTCACATCATCGTTCTGGGAGCGGCTCAGATGTTCTGAGGTCGCTGACATTTCAGGCGGGAGTCACCTGTCGCAGGAGCTCAGATGGAGATTTTTCTATTGGCGGAGTCCGGGGAAGTCCGGTTGCTAGGGAAGTCCGTCTGGGATTTATCTGATGTGGACGCTCATCCGAAGATCGTCCGTCGGGAAAGTTCGATTTTATGGGGAGCCTGGTAGGAGGTCGGTCGGTGATGGACTTCGGATAGCACTGGGGTCGGAGGTGATCGGCTATCACAGGGACCCAGCTGCCGGAGCTCGTCCGTTATAGAAGCTCGTCCGGAATCCATCTGCTGGAGAGGTTCAGACGGGATCCTGTTCTCGTGAGAGGTCGAGAGGGGACCATCCATTGTAGGAGCATGGGTGAGGACCAATTGTCATGGAAGCTCGGAGTGGTGTCCCGTCGTAGTAGTTCATCCAGAATCCACTCGCTACGGAGTAGCTCGGCTGAAGTCTACCTGTAATAGAAGTTCGGAAGAAATTTGTTTATAGTAGAGGCTTGAATGAAATTTGCTTACAGTAGTCATCTGGGATAGCCAGCCTGCGGTAGGAGCTCAGAGTAGACCGCTCGTAGTAGAAGTTCGGCTCTCGCAGGAGCTCGATTAGGATCCGGGGGGTGGTCGACCGTCGTAGAAACTCGGGTGGAGTCTGGTTATCGTAGAACTCTCATTGTCGGGGAAGCTTGAATGCTGACGATGTCCGAAAGAAGTTTAGGGGGTAGTTGGTTGCTGTAGAAGGTCGGCTGACAGTGAGCCCTAGAGGGCCTTCGGGACGGCCCGATGGATGAATGCAGAAGTTCATTATCGGAGAAGTCTGGACGATCGAGGAGGTTTGGAGAGGCACCACGCACAAGGTCAGGAGCCGGAAGGGTGCAAGAAGGATCGGTCCTTTACAAGCTTCGGTCGGGGGGGGGGGTATTTTATACCCAACACCAGTCCCCCTACTTTCGAGTTTGGGCTATGAATGAAGGAAGTACAGAGAAATTCTCACGATCGAAGCTGTCCCCCTCAATTTCTGTGCTTGGTGGTTGCCAGGTATTTTGACGATCGACACGTTGGTACTGGAGCCTTTTCGAAAAAGGTTTCTTCTTTTTGGAATTTTCGTCGGGGCGTAGCCCCAGGTACCGTGCCATAATGGTGTTACTAATTGTTGGCCACCTTTAGTCGTTTGCCATGGTGAGTGGGCCACGCGGCGGTTATGGACTGGCCTGAGGAGTCCTGCAGCCATTATTGCATCGACGCCCGTCGCCTATTTAAACTTGCCTCCCCCTTCGGGGATCTCACTTTGTACATGAGTTTCTTCGGTCTTTCCTTCCTAGCCTCAGGCGTCCATTGAGTCATCCTCATCTCTGTACCCCCGCCTCCCTTGGACCAGCTTGGGTTAGTCCCAAAACTTTCCTTGCTTTCGTGCCCCCGTTCATAGACCGTGCTGGTCTTCCTTCGTCGCATAAATGGGCACGATCACGGCTCAGATGTTAGCCCAGAGTCTGAAAGCCCACGAATGGAAAAACACTGCAACTTCTGGGTTGGCGAAGAAGGCGAGGGTAGAAGAGACAGATCTGGCTGCGTTTCGCCTTGATGGCCCAAAGCCCGCGCTTATAGCACATCCTCGACCGCGAGGGCTTCCTGGTGCGCGTCATCGTGAGGGAAAACCTGACCTCAGGAAGAAGGTCATGCCCACTATCACTGTGAGGGGGAACCTGACCTCAGAAAGAAGGTCATGCCCGCCGTCATCGTGAGGCAGTGGAAGCCATGGCACGGAAAAGATGGCGTCTACATGTGCTTCGAAGATAATGCTGGAGTAATTACTGATCCGAAAGCAGTGGAAGCCATGGCACGGAAGAGATGGCGTCGACATGTACTTCAAAGATAATGCTGGAGTAATTGCTGATCCGAAAGTAGCGGAAGCCATGGCGTGGAAGAGATGGCGTCTACATGTACTTCGAAGATAATGCTGGAGTAATTGCTGATCCGAAAAGGGGGACTGGAAGAAGAAGCCAGGTACTTGAAGTAATTCTCGACGATGGCCGAAACTGAGAGTTCGAAGTCTGATGAAGCCGAGCTCCTTTAGAGCTGTTCGTTTTGTTTGTTTTTTTTTTTTAAGGCTTTGTAATGTGCACTTCACCAATGAAATGAAAAGAGAATTTTTCGTTACCTCGTCCCCATCTCTTCTTCTTTCTCTTTTTTTTTGGCCTTCAAGGCTTTGTAATGTATACTTCACCAATGAAATGAAAATAAAATTGTCTGTTACCTTGTCCATTCTGATATTAAATGGTTGTTTACCAAACTCCATTTGTCTTCTGTCTTGTTTGGCATCGATGTAGTTCGTAATCCCTCGTCGGTTCTTGCTTTGAGTCGTCGTTTGCTGAACTTCTTTTGTCTTCCATCTTGTTCGATGTCGACGTAGTTTGAACGTTCCTGGTCATTGCCGTGACGATTTGCCTTTAGGGACCAGAGATTTTCGACAAGGGTTTTCTCTTTCGTCGAGATGAGGTCCCTTGTGCCTTTGATGTAGTTCATTTTTCACCTATCACTGGTGTAGTTCATCGCTTTTTCTTTTTGCCTCCCCCTTTCTTTTGTGTTTGAGTGAGGGTCTTCCCTCTGCTCTTGACGGGGTCATGAGAGTGTAGAGGAGTCATTGGGAAAGCTTTCCTCCTTATCGATCAATCGAGTCTTTGCTTGCGTCGGGATGAGGTCCTCCCCTTGTTCTTGATAGCCGATTTCAGCTCGTGTTAGGATGAAGTTCTCCTCCTGTTCCTAACAAGGCTGTGGGGGCACATAAGGGCCGTTATAAGGGCCTCTCCCCCCATCCGATCTTTAAAAAACCGGGCCTTCGACTTTGCTCAAGTTAGGATGAGATTCTCCTCCTATTCCTAACAAGACTGTGGGAGTACATAAGGGCCATTGTAAGGGCCTCTCCCCCCATCCGGTCTTTAAGAAACTGGGCCTTCGACTTTGCTCATGTTAGGATGAGGTTCTCCTCCTGTTCCTAACAAGGCTGTGGGGGCACATAAGGGCCGTTGTAAGGGCCTCTCCCCCCATCCGATCTTTAAGAAATCGGGCCTTCGACTTTGCTCATGTTAGGATGAGGTTCTCCTCTTATTCCTAACAAGGCTGTGGGGGCACATAAGGGCCGTTGTAAGGGCCTCTTCCCCCATCCGATCTTTAAGAAACTGGGCCTTCGACTTTGCTCATGTTAGGATGAGGTTCTCCTCCTGTTTCTAACAAGGCTGTGGCGCCACATAAGGGCCTTCGAGCTGTAATCAACAAGGCATAAGTTAGTTTCTCTAACTTAGTATACCTGGTTTCGGCGTCTCTCAATACTCAGCTTATATAGTAAATCGGCCATTGAATTTTCGCTTCTTCCTTAATCAGAACTGTAGCGAGGGCCACGGGGGAAACCACCAGGTATAGGAACAATTCCTCTCCAGGCTCAGGCTTTGCCAATAATGGTGATGAGCCGAGGTAGTTCTTCAGCTCTTCGAATGCCTGCTGACATCCAACGGTCCAACAGAAGTTCTTGGGCTACTTGAGGGTCTGAAAGAAAGGTAAGCATCGCTCGGCCAATGTCGAGATGAAGCAATTTAGAGCCACTACTTTTTCGGTGAGGTGCTGAACCTCCTTTATCGACCTCAGGGCGGTCATCTCCTGGATGGCGCGAATCTTTTCTGGGTTTGCCTCGATCCTACGCCCCGATACCATGAAGCCCAAGAATTTTCCTGAGGTTACTCCAAAAGCGCATTTGGTTGGGTTCAGCTTCATCTTGTATTTTCGAAGGGCGCTGAAGGTCTCCTCAAGGTCGGTGACGTGGTTCACCGAGGATATGCTCTTTACGAGCATGTCGTCCATGTAGACTTTCATGTTGCGGCCGATCTGCTCTTTGAAGATCTTATTCACTAGCCGCTGATATGTTGCCCCTGCATTTTTGAGACCAAAAGGCATGACCCTGTAACAATAAAGGCCACGGTTAGTTATAAAAGCAGTTTTTTCTTCATCCTCTGGTGCCATCCTGATCTGATTGTAGTCGGAGAATGCATCCATAAAGGTGAGAAGCTCGTGGTCCGAGGTTGCATCTACTAGTTGGTCGATTCTGGGCAGAGGATAACTGTCTTTCGGGCAAGCTTTATTCAGTTTTTTGAAGTCTATACACATCCTCCATTTGCCGTTCGCCTTCTTAACCAAGACCATATTGGAAACCCAGCTCGGATAGTTGACCTCTCTGATGAACCCAGCCTTTAGGAGTTTATCAACCTCCTCAGCTATTGCCACCTGTCTCTCTAGCGCATGACTTTGAACTTTTTCTTTCATCGGCTGGTGTTTGGGATCGATGGCCAGACGGTGCTGCATAACTTCAGCATCGATCTCTGGCATGTCCGTCGGAATCCAAGCAAAAACATCCGCATTCTTTTGCAGAAAATTGATAAGCTGCATCCGCACCTGTTTCCCCAAGTTGGAGCCGATCTTCACCATGTGTTCCTCGTTCTCATCATTCAAAGGAATTGAGACAAGATCTTCCATTGGCCCACCCCGTTCTTCTGTTAGGTCATCGTGGGTGTCCAATCCATCAACCGGACAGGGGTCAGGCTGACCACTTCTTTGCAGGGCTATGTTGTAGCAGTGCCTTGCCAGGGCTTGATCTCCCTTGACTTCTCCGACCCCCTGGTTAGTAGGGAATTTCAATTTCAGATGGTAGGTTGATACCACAGCCTGGAGGGCATTGAGGCCAGGTCGGCTGACGATTGCGTTGTAGGCTGACGGTGCCTTCACCACCAGAAAATTCACCAGGATCCTGTATTGTCTTGGATATCGACCTGCAACTACAGTCAAAGTTATTACTCCCTCCATCGAGATAGCATCGCCGGTAAACCCTACTAAAGGGGAGCTAATCAGCCCCAAACGACCGTCAGGGATGGACATTTTTGAGAAGGTGTCGTAAAATAAAATATCAGCCGAGCTTTCACTATCAACAAGAATGCGACGTACATCATATTCAGCAATATTTAAAGAAACTACAACCGCATCGTTGTGGGAGAACTGGATCTCTCGGGCGTCTTCTTCAGCAAAGGTTATGGGTCCTTCAGTCCTTTGTCGCTTGGGCGGTCCGGTCGATCCACTGGTCGCTCCCTTCCGGGGCTCTCCAGAGATGGTGCAGACGATCTCGATTGGAGGCCGATTTTCAGGTTGTTCCTCCCTCCTCGACGGCGCCGGTCGTGGTAGGGTCCTCGACCCATTCTCCCTACCTTTAGGCTGGCGTCGGATGGATCTGTCGACCACTGTTGCCGGAGGAGGGGGAGGGGCCTGGAAAATTGGGGGTGAGGCCGAAGCTTGAGATCTGGCTGCAGAGGCCGTGGATCACCTGGTGGATGCCTTGCGGGGAGGCATTGAAAGGTTTTAATACAATGGCGGAAGCACGGATTTCAAAGCAATTATTATGAAATCATAAAAATAAAACCTAACTCCAAGATCACCTTATCAGAAATTAAACCATATAATATGCATTAATATCAAATAAAAGATATAGAAACATACCTCTTATCGCTAAACCCTGATTTGTGCTTAGTTGCCGGCAGCAATCTGTCAGAGTTTCCACCAGGTGCCCACGTGTTCACCCTCCAATGTTGATCCACACGGAGACTCGACCAACCCTCTAGCAATTATCAAAAATACTCTACAATTAAATTCTAATTTATCAGAATTTAAATACAATTTGGGCAGAACCTCCATTCTTGGCTTTGCTGTCACACTGTTGGACCTTTTCTTGCCTTTCTTTCTTGCTCCTTGTCTCCTTAATTTTTATTCCAATTCTCTAAGCTTTTTGGAAGATTTCTTATCCTTTATCAGGACCTTATCTAGGCTAGAGAGAAAGAATAAAGAAAATTGGACAAGCAGAGCCTCTTGTAAGAAAGAAAGAAGATTTCTGAATCACCGAGACTCCTCGGCGTGCACCCCTATTTATATTGCACGTAAAGGTGCAATCCAAAATATCTCACGCCCTCTGACAATTTATCTCATACCTCTTGTCTATTTATCATGCCCCATAAATTAAGAAATGCCATGTGTACATCAAAGTTGGGTTGAAGAGATGCCTTATTTCAGAAAGACTCTTCGATCTTAACTTACGGTGTTCAGATGAGAAGTCACAAAGCTTCTCTTATTGGCACCATCAACCCATGCCTTTGGATCTGGAAGGAAGCCCATCCAATGGCCAAGATAAATGGTGCCAACTTGAAGAATGGCGCAAGAGATTAAGGGGCGTGGATAATTTAAAACTTATCTCCCCATTTGAAATTTCAAAGGGGCACTTCCAAGAGGTGGCGCATGGATTTAATTCTTATCTCTTCTCTTATTCTTCTACGATGAGTTTAATACTCAGAAGGACTCTTAGGTGCCTCCTAAGAAATCTGAAAAAATATTCATAGAATAAAAGTTACGGAGAAAAATAGGATAGACCAAGTTAAGGGGCGTCATCTCTTATCCATGTGCCATGTGACACATGCGCATGGATTTAAATTCTTACCACTTCTCCTAATTTTTTTACGAAGAGTTTAATACTCAGAAGGACTCTTAGGTGCCTCCTAAATCATCTAAAAATCATTCATAGAATAAAAGTCACGGAGAAAAAATAGGAAAGGCCTTATCTAAAGGTTGCGCCAACTCCATCCATGCGCCATGTGGTTCATGCGCATGGATTCAAATCCACACGCCAAGAGAGAGACTCTTAGGCATGTGGTTTCCTGGTTTTTGGCACCCAACAGCAAGCCCAATTAAAACACTTTGAACCCACTCCAAGACCAAATCCAATTTGGCTCAAATTGGTTCTAAATTAGCCCAAATCGGAACCCGATTCGAATTCGATTCGAATCTAAATGCTAGGGTTTGCAACATGTGCTAGCATGTTCAACTTGCAAACATGGTTTAATCAAATTAAACCCATGATCAATTCCCTTTGTGTGTGACCCATTGGGTTCTACATCTAACCAGTAGTGAGTCCAGGTACAATTTAAACTAATTTGGTTAGAACACAATCTAGCCGATTTAGGTCAAATTAAGCTGAACCGTTTTGATCAATCAAAATAGCTTTTAATTAATGATCGAATTAAACTCTTTAATTTGATCAAACTCACAAGACATGATTGACGTCTAGCAATGTATCATGTCTACCTGAAAGATATAGAATTTTGATGGAAATACCAAAAATACCCTTCAGTGGAAAATTACTGTGCATCTTGATCTTACGATCATCCTGCATCCCGAATATAAGTTTGGGTATGGAAAAATGTCAAACCCAATTTTTTTTTATATTCACATTTCTCTTGATAATGATTCGATTTATAAAATATTAGAAACCATTTCTAATTTTTTCATAATGCTTTGATCAAAGTCTTCCTGAATCATTATTTGATTGAAGCAGATAGGATGCGATCTCCTCTTACTAGGAGCGATCGTTTCCATATTGACCTACTCACAACCTTCATAAGCAATCCATCATATCTAGAACATCCCATACATGATTAAATCATGAATGAGTATGATCCAAAATATGGATTCATGCTTATAAGGTTCTACGGCAGTCTCAGGTCAAAAGATTTACATGCATAATTTCCACTATAAGAAAAAATATGTTGACATGTAGATAAGACTCCATCAGATATTCTTTAATTGGATCAATTCAGTGAATTCATTCTCTAATGAACACTTATATCCTTATATTAGTGTCATACATAAGTAATTGTGAGATCAATTATCCTCTCTGCCGAGCATACACAGGATGTACCAGTCTTACCGGAAACATTGATCCCCTACTCAATGTTCCATTGACTAGGAATATTTAAAATTAGAGTTTTAAGGTTTTAGGTCTCACTTGGTATGATCACATCATAACCCTAAAACCATAGCCCTAATTTATGGGGTTCATCAAAATAAGATGCAGCATATGATGAACTAAATGCCTTTATTTATTTAAAACATCAGTACATGGGTTGTCGAGAGACAAAAAATATCCATCTATTTATACATTTTGATTGGCTTATAGGGCATATTCCTTTCAGGCATCGGGTGAAGATCTAGTAGAGGGAGGAGAAGAGGATGTCGGAGAAGATGATCGAAATCAATCCCGTTGAGCACTCCTTTAAGAACAAGGGTACCGCGAAGATACAGCGGCCCTTCCTCTAGCGCCAATTTTGTTGGTGCAGAATCCCATCGAAGTCGGAGAAGCTGGAGCTGGGATGACCGCGGCTGCTACCGGGACTTGTAATGAAAGTCTAAACCGGAGTTGGGGGTGCTCCGGCAAGATCCTCCGAAGCTCAAGTCAGTACTCTGCTTCAACAGAAATGGAGTGCTCGAGCGAAAATTTTGGTAGAGTTTCGAGATAGAGTTTAGAGCTTAGAAAAGAACGTATCTGGAGGTCCTTATTTATAGATGGAGAGTGTAACCGACTGACAGCGACATCTGTAACCATCTGGAAGTGGGCCATTCAGAGATGTGTGGAGTTTGTTACGGAGGGGAGTGGCGTCAGAGGTCGCCCAGGGCCACGTGGAGCTTGCTGCGGGGGTGGAGTGGTGTCCGTTGTTGTGACTTGCCAGAGAGTGGTGGAGCTGCATAGAATCCATTGTAGAGAGTGAAGCAGGGTGACGGCTCTTGTCGTGGCTTGTCAGAGGGTGGTGGAGCTGCATGGAATCCGTTGCAGAGAGTGGAGCAGGGTGACGGCTTTTATCATGGCTTGTCAGAGAGTTCGAATCCATCGGTTGAAGCTTGGCTGGGATGCCTGATGGAGCAGAATGGCTCTTCACATCATCATTCTGGGAGAGGCTCGGATGTTCTGAGGTCATTGATGTTTCAGGTGGGAGTCACCTGCCGCAGGAGCTCGTATGGAGATTTTTCTGTTGGCGGAGTCTGGGGAAGTTCGGTCGCTAGGGAAGTCCGTCTGGAATTTATCTGATGTGGAGACTCATTCGAAGATCGTCCGTCGGAGAAGTCCAATTTTATGGAGAGCCTGGTAGGAGGTCGGTCGGCGATGGACTTCGGATAGTGCTGGGGAGGCTCGACAGACATCGGAGGTGATCGGCTATTGCAGGGACCCAACTGTCGGAGCTCATCCGTTATAGAAGCTTGTCCGGAATCCATCTGCTGGAGAGGTTCGGATGGGATCCTGTTCTCGCGAGAGGTCGAGAGGGGACCATCCATTGTAGGAGCTCGGGCGAGGACCAGTTATCGTGGAAGCTTGGAGTGGTGTCCCGTCATAGTAGTTCGTCCAGAATCCACTCGCTACGGAGTAGCTCGGCTGAAGTCCACCTGTAATAGAAGTTCGAAAGAAATTTATTTATAGTAGAGGCTTGAATGAAATTTGCTTACAGTAGTCATCTGGGATAGCCAGCCTGCGGTAGGAGCTCGGAGTAGACCGCTCGTAGTAGAAGTTCGACTCTCGCGGGAGCTCGATTAGGATCCGAGGGGTGGTCGACCGTCATAGAAACTCGGGTGGAGTCTGGTTACCATAGAACTCTCATTGTCGGGGAAGCTCGGACACTGATGAAGTCCGAAAGAAGTTCGGAGGGTAGTTGGTTGCTGTAGAAGGTCGGCTGACAGTGAGCCCCAGAGGGCCTTCGGGGCGGGCCGATGGATGAATGCAGAAGTTCATTATCGGAGAAGTCCGGACGATCGAGGAGGTTCGGAGAGGCACCACGCACAAGGTCGGGAGCTGGAAGGGTGCAGGAAGGATCGGTCCTTTACAAGCTTTGGCCCGAGGGGGGGGAGGGTATTTTATACCCAACAGATTCGATTTTGATCATTCGATCTGGATTCGGATGAAATTTGGGCTGTCGATCAGTGCTTCTGATCTCCTATTCAAAGTCGACAACGTGTCTGGACCGTTGGATCTGGATCGAGATGAATGTCAGCCGTTGGATCGTGCTCAAAATCTATCTCTCACTGTGAGCCACATCTGTGGACTACGTGAAGTTTGCTGTGGACCGTGCCCTAGCTCTGTGACCGACCGACTGGTCCACCATGCACCGGAGGCTATTTTTAAGATTTTTTAGGATATTTTGGCTCTATTTTTGCTTCGATTTTTGCCTGAAAAATTAGAAAAAATATGCATTAAATTTTTCAAAAAATTTTCTTCATTTTGGTGCTTAAATTACTCAATTAAATTAATATCTTATTTTTTATAAATATATCTAATTTCATATTTTTTTCTAAAATTACTTATTTTTCAAAAAAAAATTAATAAATTCATGAAATTAGATTTTTAAGAAGATGTTAACATCATAAATTATCAAAAATATCTATAATAAATATAAAAATATATCACTTATCATACTCTCTAACTTAAACTTTACTCGTCCTCGAGTAAAGAAAGAATTTAGAATTAAGTATCATTTAACTTAAAATCTCAAATTTTACCAAATAATTTTAAAAAGGCTATCGATATACAGTAGAGCATGAGTGAGGTATGTCATTGGTGTATTAATACTAATCAATATAAGAGTTAAACTTAGAACACTAAACTTTTTTTAAATTATTTCTATCTTTATCTCTAAATTATTAACCTTCTTATGGACAAGTACATTGTTACTTCCATCCTTCATTTATTGAACTTTTTTTTTAACGTTGTACTGCTATTGAGTGTCTTAATCCCTTAAGCTTTCTATTTGACCCATGTAGCAAGTTTTCAGCCAATAACTTCCAAACCAGATGACTTTAGGGTACTAGGTATAGAATACCCTTCAGACCTACTTACTCAAATCAAACAAGCTACGAGTTAAAACTAGCTTTACAACAAAGCTTCTTTGCCCTTCATACCTTTTGACATAAAACTCAATGCTTGCTTAGGCAAAGAGGTCCGATTACTCAGCATGAAGTACTTGAAATTTTTTTTTTTAAATATATAAAGAAATGTATAGTTACCCTATACAAGTCCATAAGAAGTAAACTCTTCTTTGATGCTGGTAGAAAAATTTAGAAATACTCAAAGAAAACTATTTAAGTTCTAAATTTAACTTCTTATTGAGTTTTTTTAATACTTGATCCTTCGATATCTCATAAACTCTCTAGTCTGTACATCAATTTTTTTTAAAAAAATACTTGGTTTAACTCAATTTTTAAGTGTAATCAGGTGCTTAAATACTAAATACTAACTTACTTGAGAATTTTTGAATTTTTTTTTAAATTTTTTTTTATTTTTCCCTCCCAACTTAATCGACCTTGTTCTCAATAGAGTAAGAAAAATGAAGGGTGCATAAAAAGAGAAAGAAAAAGGAGAGATGTCACTAGATCCAGAAGCTTTTTTCAAAATTGGTGCTTCCCCCATCTTAGCCAATATTGCCTTCAAATCTATATAAAGCAAGCCTTGATTAATCTAAACATAATGCAAAAGAAAGTAAAAGCAAAAATTGAAAACTGGGTTGCCTCCTAGAAAGTGCTAAGCTTAACGTTTTTAGCCAGACGCTAAAAGAGTGTCTATCCTATTCTTGCCTAAATCTTAACATGGATCTATAATTCTCTACGTGATTTAGGCTCTTCCTCAAGGTATTTTCTACTTGGGACCATTATATGACTCATTCTCCTAGTAACTAACAATTCTTCCTCTATAATTCGATCTAAATATAACTTAAGTACTAGTCAGGATTTTAACAGATCTAGATCTATATACTCAATGTGTTGAGGAAGTGTTTCTGGATCTCTTATTGTTGCCTCTTTCTTTTTAAGTAGAGGGTCAACCAATGTCATGAGAGGTTCAGCAATTAATTTTGGGTTTAGCTGAGTGGAATGGTCACTAGGTATGGATACCTCATTATTATCAACTTTGGGTATCTCCTCCATTTCCTCAGATCTGAATATTCTCAACTGATTGAACTGGTCTTTAAGTTCTAGACCATTCTGAGCTCTAGGGTCATCCTCTAGTTGGTTTGATAATTTATCCTCTTCTAGTTTACTAACTGCTATAGTTGATAGGCCCAATTGTTTAATTAATTGGTCAGTAGTTTACATGAAATTATTGAGGGTATTTTTAATGTTTGAGGTTGATTGCACTAATACATCTAGACTCTTTTCTAATGTGTTGACTCCTTCCTCAGGATCGAAACCTGGTTGATCATTCAGTGTTTGGTTGAGCCTTAGATAGGGTTGATAAAAATTATGGGCTCCTTGTGTTTCATCTTATGACCATGTAAAATTGGGATGACTTTCCGATCCTGGATTATAGATTGGTGCATAAGGTGTTGTGATCCAGGTGGTATGCCCAAGGCCCAAGGGACGAAGGCTAAGGCCAAGGTCCATCATTCATGAGGGATTCATGGAGGCTCTAGGGCTAGTTGGGCCCTAGATTGAAAGGCTATGGGCCTTTCGGGTTCTTGAGGTCCAGGTTATGTGGGCCTCAAGGGACCAACTCTTTATGGGCCAGGTCTGGGCCTAGGATAGGTGAGATTAGGTCGAGTCATGGGTGTACATGGGCTTGGATTAACCTAATCTCCCATAGAGTTGGTCAAGGGAGTTTTGGGTTTGGGTCACTTGACCCTGTGTTTATATATACATGTACTTGTATAGGTTTGAAAGAAGCCAAAGAAAATACAGAACTCTTTCTCCCAAGTCTCTCTCTCTCTTCTCTCTCTCTCTCCAGCCATTCTCCATGCCCCAGGAGCAAGAAACCCTAGGGTTTCTTGCCGCCAGGTCCATAAAAGGAAAGAAAAGCAAGGAGGTGCTAGCCCCTTCCCCCTTGCAGCCGCCGACTCTCTCTCTTCTCCCTCTCTTGCAGCCATTCAACTATCAGGTTCAAGACCTAGAATCTCTTGAGAAGAGGATGATATAAGTTTCTCTCAGATCTGGAGTTGATCTGAGGTCGTTTGAGGTATGGGTGAGATCTCCATCAACAGATTTACAGGAAAGGCTACAGCAGGACAGGTCTGCAAGGTCTGTCTCCATCTATCTTCTTTCCCATTTAGAATATCCCAATTTGAGATCTATAAATTGAAAGACCTCGGTCCAGGCCTGATCTAGTTGGGTACCAGATCTTGGATTTTTTAGAGGTGATTTCAGAGGCGTTCTTCATCTGGAACGAAAGGCTGACGAAAAAGATCGCAACCAGGCTGATTTCGTCAAGGGCCTTAGATCGAGTCCAGAAGTCTCCAGATCTGTTCGTTACTGGTTTTGCTGCACCCAAAGTCTGTGGGAGGAGCCAAGATCATGCTCTAATAGTTGGTATTAGAGCCACAGTGGTGAGGAAGTGGTTCCAAGTGCGAAAAGTTGAAGATCCCAAGTGCTAAAAATTTTTAGCAAGGTACCATCAAGGTATATTCTATACTTCTTGATTTTATATTGCTTGTTTGGCTTAGATCTAGTCATGGGAAGCAATATGAAGGTTGAATTTGAGAAGTTTGATGGCAAGAAAAATTTTTTCATGTGGAAAATCCAGATGGAGGATCTTCTGGTGCAAGCAGATCTGGATCAGGCTTTGGATGAGAAGCCTGAGGGAATGACAGATAGACAGTGGGCATTGTTGGAAAAGAAAGCATGCTCGGTGATCAGGCTTTGGTCGAAGTTGCACACCATGTATATGGGGAAGAATATGTGCAACAAGCTGAAGCTGAAGAAGAGGTTGTACAGTCTTCGAATGTAGGAGGGATCTGATGTGATCGGCCACATTCAGAGGTTCGATCAGTTGTGCACGGAGTTGATGAATATCGGGGTGAAGCTGGATGAGGAGGATAAGTCCCTGTTGCTTTTGTGTTCACTGCCAGGATCATATGACTCTTTGGTGACTATACTGCTCTACGGCAAGGAGACTCTGGAATATGAGGACATGGTCTCAGTGCTGAGGTCTAATGAGCAAAGAAAAAAGTTGACCAGAGATCGAGCTCCCCAGGAGGGTTTGGCAGTAGGGGAGAGGACAGGTAGAAGCAGAGGTAGAAGCAAGTCCAGGGGGAGGTTCTAGTCCAGGAAGGAAAAGAAAGAGATGAAATGCTTCAAGTGCAACGAGTTCGGGCACTTCAAGCGAGAATGTCCACTATAGAAGAGCAAGAAGGGAGAAAGAAGTGGCTCAGAATCAGTGAGTGCAGTTGCTGGGCAGCAGGTGGAGGATGATCTACTTGTGGTATCAGATGGTCATAGGCATTACACAGAGGAGTGGATACTAGACTCTGCGTGCTCACATCACTACACACCACACAGGTCTTGGTTTGCGACATACACCAAGACAGATGAGGGATCAGTGACTCTAGGCGACAATCATCCTTGCAAGGTGGCTGGGATAGGGACAGTCAGGGTGAGGATGTTTGATGGGATTGTGAGGACATTGACAAATGTAAAGCACATCCCGGAGCTGAAAAAGAATCTGGTGTCACTAGGCTACTTGGAGCACAGTGGATACAGCTTCAGCAGTAGGGCTAGAAGCGGAGTACTGAACATCTTCAATGGAGCTATGGTGGTGATGAGAGGCAGGAGGTTGGACAATAATCTCTATCGCATGGAGGGATCTGTGGTGACCGGAGAGTCTGATGCAGCAGCTGCAGCACAGGACCAGCAGGGGACTTACAGGATGTGGCACTACCGCCTAGGCCACATGGGTGACAAGGGGCTGAGGGAGTTGAGCAGGAGAGGACTCATCTCTGATCTGGAGGATGGTGCTATAGGAGAGGTCTGTAAGCCTTGCCAGATGGAAAAGCAGAGGAGAGTTCAGTTCAACATTAGTACAGCCCACAGTGCAGCCCCTCTGGAGTTAGTACACACGGATGTGTGGGGACCAGCCCCAGTTTTAGCTAGGAATGGGGCCAGATACTTCATGACCCTGATTGATGATTTCTCAAGAAAAATCTGAATTTACTTCATGAGAGAGAAGTCAGAGGTCTTCACCAAGTTCAAGATCTGGAGAGCTGAGGTGGAGAAGGAGCAGGGGAGGAGCGTGAAGTGTCTGAGGTCAGACAATAGCGGAGAGTACACCAGCAGAGAGTTCCAGGACTACTGTGAGAAGTGTGGGATCAGGAGATACTTCTTAGTTAAGGGGACTCCACAGCAAAATGGGGTGGCCGAGAGGATGAACAGAACACTTCTGGAAAAGGCACGATGCATGAGGCTACAGGCAGGGCTTCCAAAGGAGTTCTGGGTTGACACAGTTGACGCAGCAGGTTACTTGGTCAATCGGTCACCTCACACTAGGTTGGATGGCAGGCTTCCAGAGGAGGTGTGGTCTGGGAGGACAGTTGGGCTGGGCCATCTATATGTATTTGGGTGCACGTCCTATGTGCACATTGGTGCTGGTGAGCGGAGCAAGCTAGACGCCAGATCACGCAAGACGGTGTTTTTAGGCTATCCGCGAGGAGTCAAGGGATACAGGCTGTGGGATCCCTTGGAAAAAAAGGTCATCACTAGTCGAGATGTGACTTTTGATGAGGAGTCAGTCCTACGGAGGCGAGCAGGCATGGAGGAGCAGGAGGAGGTCCAGCAGGGCGCTACTGGACAGCTTACCTCTTTGATTTTGCCTCTTGCATATACTACTGGAGGACATGACATTCAGGTGGAGAACCTACCTAAGGTGTTTCCACAGGTGGAGAGGACTCAGATGGATGATCGAGGTGGAGAGGTCCAGCAAGAGCGAGCTGGACCGAAGACTAATATCGGTGTTGCCCTACACAAGCCCAAGAGGACCATCAGGCAACCGGACCGATATGGCTTCGAGGAGATGCTGTCATATGCCCTGGTGACAGTGAATGGAGACCCATATACGTATCAGGAGGCTATTGAGAGCCAGGACAGAGAGCGGTGGGTCCAGGTGATGTCCGAGGAGATGCAGTCTCTCCACCAGAACTAGAGGTGGCGATTGGTGTAGTTGCCACAGGGGAAGAGGCTCATTGGCTGCAAATGGGTCTACAGTCGCAAGGAAGGGCCTTCAGAGCAGGGAGGTATCAAATTCAAGGCGAGGTTAGTGGCCAAGGGATACTCCCAGAAGGAAGGCATCGACTTCAGTGAGGTCTTCTCTCCCGTCGTCAGACATACTTCCATCAGAGTGTTGCTGAGCATTGTAGCAGCTCAGGATTTAGAGCTGGAGCAGATGGATGTCAAGACGGTGTTCCTCCATGGGCATTTGGAGGAGAGGATTTACATGGAGCAGCCACCCGATTTCAGGGATCCAAGATCAGAGGGAAAGGTTTGTTTGTTGCAGAAGTCGCTGTACGGGCTGAAGCAGTCGTCGAGGTAATGGTACAAGCGGTTCGACTCCTATGTGCGTAGCATTGGACTTTTCAGGTGTGAGTTTGATCCCTGTGTTTATGTTCAGTTTCTTAAGGATGGTTCTAGATTATTCCTACTCTTGTATGTGGATGACATGCTTATAGCATGCAAGAGTAGGAAGGTTGTGCAGGATCTGAAGGCATCCTTATCTCGAGAGTTTGAGATGAAGGATTTGGGCCCTGCAAGGAAGATCCTAGGCATAGAGATTTTCAGAGACCGAGCCCAGAAGGTGCTGCATCTATCTCAGGGGGGCTACATATAGAAGGTCTTAGAGAGGTTCGGGATGAAGGGAGCAAAGCCGGCGGAGCTGCCACTTGCCGGTCACTTCAGACTCTTGAAGACCATGGTGCCACAGACTGAGGTGGAGGCTCAGGAGATGGAGAAGGTTCCTTATGCTTCAGGAGTTGGGAGCTTGATGTATGCGATGGTCTGTTGTAGGCCAGACATCGCTCATGCAGTGAGTCAGGTTAGCAGGTTCATGGCGCAGCCTGGCAGGGAGCACTGGAGAGCTCTGAAGTGGATATTTAGATACCTGGCGGGTACAGTTGGAGTTGGCATCTGCTACGGACAGCGAGGAGGTGCAGTGGGATACTCTGACATGTCCAGGGAGGCTCAGGGGCTGATTGGCAGTAATGTAGATGCAGACTTCGGTGGAGATGTGGATACCCGAAGGTCTACGACAGGCTTCATCTTTAGCCTGTATGGAGGTCTTATTTCTTGGAGATCATGTCTGCAGCCTATCACGGCCCTATCCACTACAGAGGCAGAGTACATCGGGCTAACAGAAGCAGCTAAGGAGGCAATTTGGCTGAAGGATTTGTTGACAGAGATGGGCCTTACTCAGGAGGCCATTAGAATGCACTGTGACAGTCAGAGTGCACTTCTATTAGCACAGAACTCAGTCTATCATGCAAGGACAAAGCACATCGACATTCGATATCATTTGATCAGGGAGCTTGTGGAGGATAGCCAGGTGGAGCTGGTAAAGGTACACACCAAGGAGAATCCAGCTGATGCACTTACGAAGGTACTTCCACGGGACAGCTTTCAGAGATGTGTTGAGCTGATTCGGCTGATGGACAGAGTGGAGCTGGTTGAGGCCTTGGGACACCAAGGTAGAGATTGTTGTCATCCAGGTGGTGTGCCCAAGGCCTAAGGGATGAAGGCTAAGGCCAAGGTCCATCATTCATGAGGAATTCATGGAGGCTCTAGAGCTAGTTGGGCCCTAGGTTGAAAGGCTGTGGGCCTTTCAGGTTCTTGAAGTCTAGGTTATGTGGGCTTCAAGGGACCAACTCTTTATGGGCCAGGTCTGGGCCCAGGATAGGTGAGATTAGGTCGAGTCATGGGTGTACATGGGCTTGGGTTAACCTAATCTCCCATAGAGTTGGTCAAGGGAGTTTTGGGTTTGGGTCACTTGACCCTGTGTTTATATATACATGTACTTGTATAGGTTTGAAAGAAGCCAAAGAAAATACAGAACTCTTTCTCCCAATTCTCTCTCTCTCTTCTCTCTCTCTCTCCAGCCATTCTCCATGCCCCAGGAGCAAGAAACCCTAGGGTTTCTTGCCGCCAAGTCCATAAAAGGAAAGAAAAGCAAGGAGGCGCTAGCCCCTTCCCCCTTGCAGCCACCGACTCTCTCTCTTCTCCCTCTCTTGAAGCCATCCAAACATCAGGTCCAAGACCTGAAATCTCTTGAGAAGAGGTTGATACAAGTTTCTCTCAGATCTGGAGTTGATCTGAGATCTTTTGAGGTGCGGGTGAGATCTCCATCAACAGATCTACAGGAAAGGCTGCAGCAGGATAGATCTGCAAGGTCTGTCTCCATCTACCTTCTTCCCTATCTAAAATACCCCAATTTGAGATCTACAAATTGGAAGACCTTGGTCCAGGCCTGATCTGATTGGGTACCAGATCTTGAATTTTTTAGAAGTGATTTCAGAGGCGTTCTTTATCTAGAACGAAAGGCTGACGAAGAAGACATCAACCAGGCTGATTTCGTCAAGGGCCTTAGATCGAGTCCAGAAGTCTCCAGATCTGTTTGTTGCTAATTCCGCTGCACCCAAGGTCCATGGGAGGAGTCGGGATCGTGCTCCAACATAAGGTTCATTTATATAGCTTTCATTGAATGCACTCTCCTGTATGAGCTCAGTTTGGGTTGGGTTCATCAAATAAGGACACTCCTCCATAATATGATCTGATGCATCACATCCAATGCACATGGGTGGTAGCACTTGATTAAATTGGATATGTTTTTTGAATTCTAAGACTTCAATTCTATTGGTTAAAGTTGCAACTCTAGTATCTTCAAACTTCCTTGAATAAATGTGTGCATTTTCAATTTCAGTGAATGTAGGATGCATGTTAATCATTTAAGAACTAATTATAAAACTTTTAGTCGAGGATCTAATTCTAGACGGTTGGATAGAACTAATCGAATAACGCAGTTCCAGTAGAGTTCTAGGTTGTCGATTGAAATCTATTTCTTCCTCAGTAACCTTATAGGCTTGTAGGTTTTAGATTGTGTCTGGCAATCTTCATTTTGTCGCAATAATTTTTTTTTAATTTTTTAAATTTTTTTTAAAATTTTAATATATGAGAGAAAAAAAAGAGGAGAAAAAGAAGAGTTCTAGAGATGAGTCCTAAGGATTCCTAAATCTAGAGACGTTAGAGAAGAGTATTTTAATTAGGATTAATATTTGTAGGTTAGTAGTCACGTTATACAATCAATCCTAGCTAAGGGTAACCCTAGATCTAGACAGCTCCTAACTTGTCAAGGTTGTCTTTGAGCACTCCAGGTAAAAGACTAGCCACTCAACTGACCAGGTAAGTGTAAGGTCGGTGGGGGTCCCTCCGTTGCTTTTCTTAGACACCAACTGAGTTGACCAAGTAAGCGAACGAAACCAATTAAATAACCACCTTTCTTCAGGACGTAGTCCTTAAACCACTTTCCTAGACACCAGTCAAACTAACTAACCCTAACCCAATCTTACTCTTAGGATCCCTTGTCCTATTGAGCTCGAAAGTCCTTAGGAGCCAACGTCTAATTGATTTTAAGTTAAAATTTAGGTCAATAAAATATGTAGGATGGTGATTTGTGGGCCAAGGAAGGGTGATAAAATCTTCACCTTATCTTGTTTAGGGTTTGTGCCCTTAAGATATTTTATGGAATTATGCAATGCAAGAAGAAAAAGTAATCAGATTTGGTAGTTAGTCAAGAGTAAATTAATTTATTTTACTTTTTAGGTTTTGTGATTAAGTATCTAATTCTTTAAGTAGATTATGAGTGTCAATGTAGAGATTTTTTTTTTTTAGAAAGAAAGTAAGTTTGACTAAGGAACTAGGTAAGTTAGAAAATAATTAAAAAAGAATTATTTTTTTTTTTAAATAATCATGCCTAGATCCCTAACAACAGTGTCAAAATTTGATCACTGTCGTAGGTAGTCAAGAATAAAAACCAATTCAAACTGTATAGATAGGGTGAGTAGGGATCATTTTCATGGAGATCTAGGATGATTATCTCTTTTTTTTTAAGAAGAAATAAAAGAGAATTGATTATAGAAAGATAAAAAGAAATAAAATAGTAAGAATTTAATTAAAAATATAAATTAAATTATGAAAAAATAATTCAAAGAAATAACCCAGGGATTCTGAATCAACCATGCAAAGAGATTTATTTTCTTCTTTTTTTTATATTATAATATTTAATTCTTATAATTATGGTATTAGTATAGTTTATTTCTAAGGGATACAGACTGTATCAGTAGATTACAGCTCATCCTATTGGAGTATAAACTATCTAAATTCAATTAGAAGATCTAAGATTTAATCTAACATACTACGATCTATCTCTTCAAAGCATGTACCATATCCAGGGATCACGACACATCAATAGATGGTATAGGCCATGTAGACTGGATCAATACCTTAAAAAAAAATAAAAAAATATAAAATAAAAGCATAATTTTATTACATAAAAATTAAATACAAAAAGAAGAAAATAAAAATCTATTTACAGGCTTCATCATATTCCTGGATTGAAGAGATTTAGCCACGCATCAAGCTCTCTAGCTCCATAATCTCCCAATATTTGATCCCTAAAGCTTCTTTGAATTTTTTTCTCTATTTTTTCTTTGCTTTTTCTCTGATTTTTCTTGCTCCTAAAGCTTATTCCCAGACCCCCTATTTATAGATGATTTTTTTATATTTTTTTGATCACAAAAGGAGTCCTAAAACCCTTAGGAATCGTATAAAAACCTTTAGGAATTTTTTTGGCCATCGGATCAGGCTTGGACCGCTCAAATCAGCCCAAAAATCAATCTTTTACTCCTTATCAGGGTTGAATTCGATTCTGACTGTCTGATCTGGATTCGGATGAAATCTGGGCCATCGATTAGCACTTCTGATCTCCTATTCAAAGTCGACAACATGTCTGGACCATTGGATCTAGATCGGAATGAATGTCAGCTGTTGGATCATGCCCAGAATCCATCTCTCATTATGAGCCACGTTTGTGGACCATGTGAAGTTTGCTGTGGACCGTGTCCTGGCTCTGTGGACCGACCGACTGGTCCACCATGCATCGGAGGCTATTTTTAAGGTTTTTTAGGGTATTTTAGTTTCGTTTTTGCTCTGATTTTTGCCTGAAAAATTAGAAAAAATATGTATTAAATTTCTCAAATATTTTTCTTTATTTTGATGCTTAAATTACTCAATTAAATTAATATCTTATTTTTCATAATTATATCTAATTTCATATTTTTTTCTAAAATTACTTATTTTTTAAGAAAATTTAATAAATTCATGAAATTAGATTTTTAAGAAGATGTTAACATCATAAATTATCAAAAATATCTATAATAAATATAAAAATATATCACTTATTATATTGACTATGACGAGATGTTCTCTCCTATGGCAATGCTTAAATCCATTCGAATGATGCTTGCAATAGTTGCCAATCTGAATTATGAGATCTGGCAGATTGATGTAAAGACAGCTTTTTTGAATGGACAGCTGATCGAAGAGGTGTATATGATACAACCTGAGGGGTTTACATCCACAGATGAGTCCAAGGTGTGCAAGCTTCAGAGATCTATTTATGGATTGAAACAAGCTTCTCAAAGTTGGAATATGTGTTTTAATAAGGTGATCTAAACGTATGGCTTCGTTAAGAACGGAGAAGAGCCCTGCATCTATAAATAGGCAAATAATTCAGTTGTGGTATTTCTTATCTTATACATGGATGACATTCTCTTAATCGAGAATGACATCTCCGCACTACAAGTAATAAAAATTTGGTTGTCATCGCAACTCTCCATGAAGGACTTGGGTGAAGCATCCTACATCCTAGAGATGAAGATCTATAAGGATAGATCTAAAAGGATACTTGGGTTATCTCAGTCTACGTACATAGACACTGTGTTGAAGAAGTTCAACATGGAGAATTTCAAGAAGGGCTATCTATCGATAGGCCATGAAATTTCTCTCTCTAAGAAGGATTGTCCGACAACTCCTAAAGAGAGAGAGCGTATGAGTAGAGTCCGATATGCTATGATCGTGGGATCTATCATGTACACCATGATATGTACAAAGCCAGATGTGGCATACTCACTAGGAGTAGTGAGTAGATACCAATCTAATCCTGAAAAAAACTACTGAAAAGTGGTTAAAGCCATCCTTAAGTATTTGAGAAATACTAAAGACCAATGGTTGGTTTATGGCGAGTCAAATATGAAACTTATGGGGTTCACAGACTCTAGCTTTCAATCTGACCATGATGATAGTAGAAGTATGTCGGGTTATATCTTTACTCTGAATGGTGGAGCCATCTACTGGAAGAGTTTCGAGCAGCATACTGTGGCAGACTCTATTTGTGAGATGGAGTACATCGCAGCATCGGATGCTGTGAAGGAAGCTGTGTGACTGAAAAAATTCATCACCGAGCTCGGAGTAGCACCTTCCCTTGATGGTTCAATTTTGCTCTACTGTGACAGCACTGGTGCCATAGCTCAGGCGAAGGAACCCAAAGCACACTAGCGGACGAAGCAAATTTTGCACCACTTCCACCTAGTTCGGGAGATCATGGATCGAGGTGACGTCGACCTTCAGAAGATCGATGGAAAGGAGAACCTGACCGACCCCTTCACTAAAGCCCTGACAATAAAGGAGTTCGACAACCACAAGTTGAAGATGGATATTAGATACTATGCCGAGTGGCTTTAGGACAAGTGGGAGTTGTTGAAAAATATGTCCCAAATGTCAATCGTCAAGCTGTTGACGGTTAAGCAATCTTGTATTGTAATTGATTTGTTAATAAAAAATAAAATATATTTTTTATATTTTCATCATAAGTTTTTATCTTCTAATGAACTCCATTGTTGTGATGAAGTCTTTGGGATTATTTAAGTTCGATAAAGAGAGGATTTATCGATTAGTCCTTAAAACTGTTCACGATCAAATGATAGGCTGTTAATAAGGATGACAGCTTCTATCGAGCATAGGTCGCTGTAGGCCATATGGGTTGGTTGTCCTCTTAACCAAAGAGTGTGGAGACACTGGTATGGCATACAGGTGAGATGTAAGGGTACATCATCATTGAACGTGACCAATTCCAGAGCATTCTGCTGTCGAGAATATCTCTGATGGGATATAGGTATAAGTGTCCCTTAGACCTGAGATCGTCTCAGTAACTTGCAAGCAACTCACTGTGCTTTGGTATTGGAATAACTAAATTTTTAATTTAGTGACGAAAGGCTTCTGGGCACAGTCAAGTACTTGCGAAGTCAGAATGTGATCGAGATGGGATTGACCACTCCATGAGTTGGAGAAGAATGAGTCACTGTATTTCAATTTAGCAAAATCTTGGCCAGGATAATCCATCAGATAGATTTGATATTTTGAAATACAATGTGGACAACTTGATTAGAGTTGACAGTGGAACTCTGAGGTGTCCTATGAGCATTTTGGTCAAGGGGATGAATTATATGAAAACTATATCATGGGTTCTAAGGATGTTGTTCTACACATTCGACCTATCTGACCGTCGGGTACCATTGCTAGATGGTCACTTCGATTGGTACAAAAATTTATTTCTATACTATCAATTTAGGTTCAGACCTATGAGGTCACACACATTGGAGTTCACGATCCGATCGGATGGTTGATCAATGATTAAGAATCGTTCTAAGGTTAAACGATCAATATGATTGATATTTAACCTAGTGCAAGTGTTGTAGGAGGATCAATTAGCAATTTGATTGTTAATTGACTTAATTTGATTAAGATAATTGGCTGAGATTAAGTCTAATTAAATATAATTTAATTAGATTTGGTTTGGGCTAGATTGGATCAAGTCCAATTGGTTTATTGGATAAGCCAAGTGCAAGGAAAAACTAGTCCTAGTTCAATTAGGACTTGAGTCAACCTAATTTTTAATTTGATTAAAATATTAAATTAGATTTAAATTTAATTTAATCTAATTAAATTAGGTTAAGATCTATTTTAATTGATTTGGTTTTGGTTTGATTTGGTTTGAGAAACCAGATTGGAACAAGACATAGACTGAATCCTAATAAGACTAGGATTCTACCTTGCATCAATTTAGCCCCCATGCCCACTCTCTCTTATCCCATGCCCACTCTCTCTTATTTTGTGGGATAAAACTTTTCTCGCAGGTCTTCACACATGCCCAAAACTTTTTTCTCTTTCTCTCTTACATGGAAAGTGGTTGGGGATCAAGTCAAAGTAAAAATTAGTTTGGATTTCAAATTCTATGAGATAGAGTTTTAGGAAACCAAAACTCTTTCCTTATGGCACTGATTTTATCCAGATTTTTTTTTGAGATTTTTGTGGCTTTTATGGCACATGATATGCATCCTTTGCTGGTAGTCCATGCACAAAAAGAAAGAGGGGGCGCCCAAGAGTTGGGCACCCCTTATCTTGCCATGTTTGGATAATCCTTGACTAGGTATTTGACCTAGACAAAGACTCTATCATTTCTCTCTACTTAAAATAAATTTTTTTATGAAATTTTTATGAAAAATAGAGAAAAGAGAGACCTTTGGGGCATGCAAAAATCAGAGAGAAAGAAAGTTGGGGCATGAAGATACAATAGACACAAGACTAGGTGTCTAGGTGAGGGCAAAGAGAAGAAGAAGAGGGTCTTCTTCTAGGGTTGCTGTGTTCACCCTTCCCTTCCTCCATCTTGAATTTTTTGAGAGTGTCTCAGATCTAAAACTTCTTCTATTTTTTATCTTTTGAAGAGTCATAATCAAGAAGAAGGAGGCATCTGATCGACCATCGAAGAAGGATCAGCGCAGTACTAGCATACTGTGCTGATTTTCTAGACCAGGACTTCTGATCGTGATTCGTGGGCTTGTGTGGATGACTCCTAGAGGCCGGATGCATGTGCGGCTCGCAACATCATTCTTAAGCCTAGATCTGCAAAGTTAGAATATCTAACTTGCAAGGTAATAGATTTGATCTATTATATTTTACATACATTAGATGTAGTATAAAAACATGTTGATATAATCAACATGTAGTTCTTACTCTTTATATTTTAATTTTTGATTTAATGCCATGTAATAATCATGTAATAGGATCTTAGATCTAGGAATTTTTTGATTTTATAAGATAAATTTTGATTTATTTTAGTGTTCCACTGTCTGATCTTGAAAAAGTTTCAAGATCTAACCCTGAAACCCTAGATCTAGTTCGTTCAATATAGACTGGGCGTAAGCCAGTGCTCTCACACCTTAGGGTCTAGAGGTGTCCAGCTTATGTCAAGCATTTAAAGATAGATAAGCTTGGATCGTAGTTTGATAGATGCTTGTTCATAGGGTATCCAAAGAAAACTAAAGGGTACTACTTCTACCTCACTGCAGAGTAAAAGATGTTTGTCAGCAGTCGGACAGTTTTTTTGAAAAAAGAGTTCTTTGGTGAAGGAGCTAATGCCTATAAAATTAAACTTGATGAAGTTCATGAGGTGGAAGGGATGACATACACAGAATTAGATTTGATTAGTGAATCAAATCCAGAGCCAGTAGAGGCACTATTAAGGAGATCTGGTAGAGTACTGCATCAGCCAGACAGATACTATAGTTTCTTGATCCAGGATGGTGATCCCATTGAACTTGATGAAAATGATGAGGATATGATCACCTATATGGAGGCCATACAAAGGCCCGACTCTCAAAAATAGTTTGAGGCTATGAAATTCGAGATGGAGTCTATGGAGATCAATGGTGTATAGACACTAATTAATTTGTCCGAAGGGATAAAATCCATAGGGTGTAAATAGATTTTCAAGAGAAAAAAAGAAGCCGACGAGAAGGTAGAGACCTATAAAGCCCTTCTAGTTGCCAAGAGTTACCGTCAGTATTATGGTATTGACTATGACAAAACTTTCTCTCCTGTGGTAATGCTCAAGTCCATCCAGATTATGCTTGCTATCACTACATACTTAGATTATGAGATCTGACAGATGGATGTCAAAACTTTTTTTCTTAACAGAGAGCTGGAAGAAGAGGTGTATATGATACAATCTGAAGAGTTCACATCCACAGATGAGTTGAAAGTGTGTAAGCTAAAAGGGTCTATTTATGGACTTAAGTAGGCATCTAGGAGTTGGAATATGTATTTTGATGAGGTGATCAAAATATATGGCTTCGTTAGGAATGGAGAAGAGCCTTGCATCTATAAGTGGGCTTTCGATTCTGTAGTCATCTTCTTTGTGCTGTATGTGGATGACACACTATTACTAGAAAATGATGTCCTGGTTTTGCAGAGTGTGAAGCTGTGGTTATCATCATAGTTCTCTACGAAGGACTTAGAAAAAGCATCCTACATCCTAGGGATGAAGATCTATAGGGATAGATCTGGAAGGTTGCTTGGATTGTTCCAATCCACGTACATCGATACCTTATTGAAGTGGTTCAATATGGATAATTTCAAAAAAGGTTATATTTTGATAGGCCATGAAATTACTCTTTCCAAGAAGGATTATCTGACAACTCCTGAGGAGAGAGAGCGCATGAGTAGAATATCATATGCTTCGGTAGTGAAATCTATTATGTATGCTATGACATGTACGAGGCTGGATGTGGCCCATTCACTATGGATAGTGAGTAAGTACCAATCTGATCTGGATGAGAAGTATTGGAAGCTTGTGAAAGTAATTCTTAAGTTTTTGAGAAATACTAAAGATCAATGGCTTATCTATAGAGACATTGATCTAAAACTTGTGAGATATATTGATTCTAATTTTCAGTCAGATTATGATGATAGTAGAAGTGTGTTGGACTACGTCTTTACTCTGAATGGAGAAGCTGTTTGCTAAAAGAGTTTCAAGCAACATATTGTGGCCGATTCTGTATGCGAAATAGAATATAATGCTGCATTAGATGCTGCAACATATTCTGTGCCACTACCACCTGGTGCGAGAGATCATAAATCGAGATGACGTCGAGCTTCAGAAGATCGATGGAAAGGAGAACTTAGCTGACCCCTTCACTAAAGCTCTCGAGATCAAAGAGTTCAATGATTTCAAATAGAAGATGGGTATAAGATACTGTCCCGATTGGTTTTAGTCCAAGTGAGAGTTGTTAAAAATTATGTCCTAAAACCAATCATGTGACGATTGAGTTTCTCTTTGTATATGAGTTATTGATTAATGAATAATAGTTATTCTAGTATTTTTCATCACAAAGTAATATCTTTCTTAAACTCTTGTGCTGTGATGAAGTTCTTAGAATTATGCTAGTATGCGATAAAGAGAAGATTTATCATATAGCTCTTCAACATATTCGCAATCAAATGATATGTCATTACAAGATGATGACATTTATCGAGTGAAGGTCATTGTGTGCCATATGGGTTGGTTGTCCTTTTAACCAAGGAGTGTGGTGGCACTAGTATGGCATATAGATGAGATGTAGGAGTACATCGTCACTAAACAAGTGACTCACCTGCTGAGCATTGTCAAGAGCTGCTCGCGAAGCACATGGGTATAAGTATCCTTCAGACTTGAGAACACCATAGTAACTTGCAAGCAACTCACTGTGCTTTGGTGCCGGACTATCTGGATTTCTAATGCAGTGACGGAAGGCTACTGGATACAGTCAAGTACTTGTGAAGTCTGTGTGTGGATCAAGATGAGATTGACCCCTCTGAATTATTGAAGTTGATGTATCATTATATTTCAATTTAGTAAAATCTTGATTAGGATAATCCATAAGATAGATTTGAAAGGTTGAAATACAATATGGATTAAGCAATCTTGGTTGACAGTTAACCTGAGACTATCCTAGAGTATTTAGGGTCAAAAGGATGAATTATGCAATAATCATGTGTATGAATTTTGAAATATTTTTTTACAATAATTTGACATATCTGGACATCAAGAACTATTGCTAGATAGTATCTTGATTAGTGCAGAAATTGATTCTTGTGCTATCGGCTTAGTGTTTGAACCTATGGAGTCACACATACAAGTCAGATAAAGTAGAAAAAAATTGACCTATATTTATATGTCCAATTTGGAAGTACTTGACTTGATTGAACATATAAGCTAACTTGATTGAGAATTAGGTTATGGGTCAAACAAGATTGAAGAGTTGATTATGTCTAGTTAGCACTACACATGAGGTTTAGGTTCAATCTCGGGGATGAATAATTTTTGATCTATGATCTACGGAGCATATAAAAGATTGAATTTAAATATTAATTAATTTTAAATTAGATCTGAACTAATTAGACTTAATTGGGTCTAAAATTTTAAGTTAGACTGGATACAAAAGTCCTAAAAAGTTTGAAATTGACAGCTTTTCGAAATTATTTCGAACCAGCTTTGAATTGGATTTGAATCAGATCCATTTTGGATGAGATATGAGAAATCTTTTTTACACTAAGATTTTTCTCTCATATGGGCTGACCAACACCTAGAATGGTGCTGGTTTGGGGCATCCTATGTGGGTGAGAGATTGAATGCAATTTGGTTATCATATGTGATAGTAATTCTATCTCATATAGAAATCTTTCTTTCATGAGTATTGGACTGATTCAAATTAGATTTGAGTTAGGACTCCTATACTTATTGAGTCATGAAATTTATCTATAAATAGAGAGGGTCTCTACCTGTGGATGCATAGCAAATAGCAAGCAAATTTGATTGAGAGAAGAGAGAGAGAGGCATGTGAAGAGACAAGTCCTTCTTCTTCTCCTTAGCCTCTCCCCTTTTGGTGCCACCCCTCCTCCCTTGGGTGTGGGCTCTCCTTGGGCATCCCACCTACTAATGTGAGGTGTCACACTAGCACATCTCCTTCCTCATTTGATTGGGTTGCAAAGATCGAAGTTCATCCTGCTTTCCTGCAACGTCTAACATGCATGCGAAGTAGAGGGTCTGCACTTTCAGGCCTTCATGAAGGTTTAATCCAGATTATTTGAGATTTGATCTTTGGTTCCATTGCTAATCAGATAAGGATTTGATCTTTATTCATATAGATTAATAAAAAAACTTTTAGATGCAATCTGGGTCATCCAAAGAGAAATAATTTTTCTTCCCTTCATGAGCCCTAGCCACCTCGGTTCAAGATGCCTTAGATAGAGCCGTATGATAGAATTACCAACCCAGTGGACCATCTGGAGAACTTCAAATCTCTTATGCTCTTACAATGGGCCAACGATGTGACTCTCTATCAGGCTTTCTCCTCGACTCTGAGGAAGGATGCCCGTCACTAGTATTTGAATTTGGAATTGAACACCATGGACTCCTTCCATCAGTTAAGTTGGCTGCTCATAGCACACTTCATCAGTAGCCATCGGTAGTGCTGCAACTCAAATTTTTTGACCAGTAGAAAATAGTGGGAGAATGAGCTACTTGAAGATTACATTAACCATTTCAATGCTGCAACCTTGGAAGTTTGGAATCTGGATCAGTTTGTGACAATGAACGCACTCAAAGTTGGACTTCTTCAAAATGACCTCTTCTTCTCACTCAATCTAAATTATCCAAAGGACTTCATTAAAATGCTTGAGCAGATAGAGAGCTATGCTCAAGCCAAGAAGGCTTGGGATTGGCAAGGAGAAAATCTCGATGGTGGATCACAGCTGAATGTCAGGTAAGAGAAGAAAAAAGACTATCAGCGAGTGCAGCACCAATGTATGAAACAAAGGCCTCATCACTCTTGGACCCCACCTCGAGGAAACCGACCTAGATCCCTAGCAGGACCATGATGATCTAGAACTCCTCCGTAAAGATTCCAGTACTTCACTCCATTGAATGCCTCCCAAGGTCAGATATTAATGGAGATAGAATGTCAAGAAGAGCTCCCTAGCTAAGGAGGATGGTCGTTCCAACACGAGCAAGGAACCCAAGGAAGTATTACAGGTACCATCGAGATCATGGATATAAAACAGAGGAATCTTGGCAGCTTGGGGAGGAAATAGAAGTGCTCGTCTAGCATGGATGTCTTTGGTGCTACATTGATGAATGATGGATCCCAGCAAACCCATGCGGTGAGCCTCCTCGACAAGAAGACCCCCATAGAGATCATCCAAGAGCAAAGAAAATCCATATGATCTCTGGGGGGTTAAGTCAGCCATGGGACCTCTAAACTGAGCTGACCTGAAGAAAAGGAGCTGAAGAAGAGGAAGATCAGCATTGAAATCACCTTCTTTGAAGCTAACCTAAAAGGAATAAAGTGTCCACATGACGATCCCATAGTTGTGTCTTTAAATATTTTCAATTACGATGTACATTAAGTCCTAGTTGATAATGAAAGTTTAGTTGATATTTTATTTTACGATGCATTTGTTCATATGAACTTAAATCCTAAACTGTTAGTGAAGAGAAATACACCTTTGATTGAGTTTTCGGGTAGCACGATCCCTGTAGAAGGAACTATCTCCCTCACTACGATAGCTGGACGAGCTCCAAGATAGACTATCATGGAAATAAAGTACTTCATAGTAAAGAGTCCTTCAATGTACAATATCATTTTAGGTCGGCCAGGACTAAATATCCTCCAAGCTATAGTGTCGACCTACCATTTGACGATGAAATTTCCTACTTCTCATGGGGTCAGTGAGCTTCAGGAAAATTAGTAGCTTGCAAGGGAATATTACATGGCGACTTTACATAGGGTGTTACCCATGGAACAACCGATAGATGAGCTTGATATGCAGGATGAGCTAACTGAACAAAGAGGTCACCCGATAGAAGAACTCATTCTAGTACCAATTGATGAGGATCCGAGCAAAGTTGTTAAAATTGGCTCGAACCTATGTGAAGAGGATCGTCAGCACCTCACCTCTTTTCTCCAAACCAATGCAGATGTATTTGCTTGATCGGCTGCTAACATGTCAAGCATCAACATGGAGGTCATAGTTTATCGACTCAATGTGGATTCGAAGTATCATCCAGTCAGACAAAAGAAGCGCAGCTTTACTCCTGAGTGACAAAAGGCCATACCGAAAGAGATGGACAAGCTTCTAAAGATGAGGTTCATCTAAGAAGTTTATTATCTAGAGTGGTTAGCTAATGTCATCCTGATCAAGAAGGCTAATGGAAAGTGGTGCACATGCATCGATTATATCGACCTCAACAAGGCGTGCCCCAAGGACAGCTATCTCTTACCTTGAATTGATCAACTGATGGATGCGACCTTAGGATATCAGCTCTTATCTTTTATGGACATGTTCTCCAGATACAACTAGATTTGGATGGCCCTGGAAGATGAGGAGAAGACCTCATTTGTTATCGATCAGGGTCTTTTTTGCTATAGGATCATGCCGTTTGGCCTAAAGAATGTAGGCGTGACCTACCAACAACTCATCAACAAGATCTTCAAAGAGTATATCGGTAGGAACGTGAAAGTATATGTGGATGATATGCTCGTTAAAAGTAGAGCTACTGAGAACCGCATCACCAACCTTGAGGAGATGTTCTCCATGCTACAGTGCTTTCAAATGAAGCCCAACCCCAGCAAGTGCACATTTGGCATACCTCTGGCAAATTCCTAGGCTTCATGGTGTCACAGCAAGGGATTGAGGCAAACCTTGAGAAGATCCAAGCTCTCTAAGAAGTGAAGCCTTCGAAGATGATTAAAAAAGTACAGTGCCTGACTAGGAGAATTATGGCTCTGAACAAATTCTTCTCAAGGTCGGCTAAAAAGAGCCTCCCCTTCATCAAAGCTCTCAAACTGGCAAAGAACATCCAATAGTTAGATGAGTGTCAGACCACGTTTGATGAGCTAAAGAGGTACCTCAGCTCACCTCCCCTTTTAAGCAAGCTAAAGCCTAAAGAAGTACTACACCTATACCTTGTAGATTCACCATCGACGGTCAGTCGGTCCTCATCCGGTAGGAGGCTAAGGTGTAGAAGCTGGTCTACTATATCAGTCGAGTTCTCTATGATGTCAAGACCAGATATACGAGACTAAAAAAGGTGGCATATACTATCGTGATAGCCTTCAAAAAGCTATGCTCATACTTCCAAGCACATACCATTGCTATCCTCACCGACCAACCTATCAAATCCATTCTCTACTGATCTGATACTTCAAGGTGGCTCACTAAGTGGGCCATCGAGTTAGGAGATTTTGACATTAAATATCTACCAAGGCCATCCATTAAAGCTCATGTATTGATCGATTTCATCCTGGAATGTACCATCCTGAATGAGGAACAGAATGGTGAGGAGGCAGCTCCGACAATCGATGAATGCTGGGTCCTTCAAGTAGATGGTTCTTCAAATACTATAGGCTCGGGAGCCAGATTAATTCTAACTAGTCCAGATGAAGTGGTTGCGGAGTACATGCTGCACTTCAAATTTTTTGCTTCAAATAATGAAGTTGAATATGAGGCACTGGTGACTAGTCTGAGAATGGCAAAAAAATTGAGAGTTCGACACCACAAAGTTCATAGTAATTCTCAACTCATTGTCGGTCAGGTTCATAGAGAATATGAAGCATGGGAGTCGAACATGGTAAAATATCTACAAAAGGTCAAAGATCTTGCCACCAATTTTGCCACCATGAATATTCAACAATAATCGAGATCGAAGAATGTGCAGACTGACTTCTTATCAAAGCTAGCGATGCTTGGTATAGCCAACTTAAAAAAAAGTTTGTACCTGGAGACCCTCGAGAAGCCAAGCATTGAGGAGTTCCCTATGATGTAGATAGATCTTGAGCCGAGTTGGATTGATCCGATCTTTTAGTACCTACAAGATGGAGTATTGCCTGCTAATCGAGATGAAGCCAAGAAGCTGAGACATCTCGCACTGTGATACCTCATCTACGATGGTAGATTATATAAAAGGTCTTTTATTTTGTCTTTGCTCTAATGCCTCCACCCCTCAAAAGCAGACAATGCCCTACAAGAAGTTCGTGAGGGAATTTGTGGCAATTACTTGGGGGGCAAGACACTTGCTTACAAGGTGTTATGACAAGGTTATTTTTGGCTGACCATGCAGAAAGACGCCACCAAACTAGTAAGCAAATGCAACCAGTGCCAGAGGAACTCGAACATCCAGTGCTAACCTTCCACTCCTCTAGCTCTAATCACCATGTCTTGGCCCTTTATCTAATAGGGGATGGATATCCTCAGACCTTTCTCCATTGCGACAGCACATAAGAAATTTTTGCTCACTGCAATCCACTACTTTACCAAATGGGTAAAGGTGGAGGTATTAGTGACCATCACTAAGGCCAAGGTCTATGACTTCATGTGGAAGTCAATTATCTACCGATTCAGCTTGCCCCGAGCGATCATCACTGACAATAGGCATTAGTTTGATAATTCAAAGTTCATCGAGTTCTGTAATGAGCTCGACATCTCCCACAGGTTGACTTCAGTAACTCATCTTCAGAGCAACAGTGAAGCTGAGGTGATGAATAGGATCTTGTTGCAAAGGCTAAAAGCTCGACTGGGCTAGGCTAAAGGATTATAGGTTGAAGAATTGTACCATGTGTTTTGGGCGTATCGCATGACTCAGCGAGTTCCAACTGGAGAGACCCCCTTCAAGCTGGCTTTCAGGACTAAGACTGTCATACCTCTTGAGATCGATTTGCCTACATTGTGAGTGGAAGAGTTCAATGAAGATAGCAACTCTATTGAGCTGAGGGCGAACCTTGACATACTGGAGGAAACCTGGGAGCAAGCATGAATTCAGATGGCTAACTATCAACAAAGAATAGCACGGTACTACAATTCATGAGTCAAAAGAAAATCCTTCTTGGCTGGACAACTGGTTCTTTGTTGAGCTAAAATTTTATGCCCAACTAAATGATCAAAGCTCGCATCGAACAGGGAGGGCCCATATTGTGTTGATGAAGTGGTTCGACCAGGAGTTTATCATCTTTGTCAACTAGATGGAACTTCGATTCTTAGGATTTGGAACTCCGACAACTTGCATATTTATTGTTGGGTTCCTTTTGCACAGTAGAATATAATTTTCAAACTTTTTTTATACTTTTGAAACAAGTTTTAACACTTAAAATAATACAATCAAAACATAAATCCTAAGAACATCTTGTAGATTTCAATCAAACAAATCAAGCATGCATATTAGGTAGAAGTTATACCTTCCTGAAGATGATGATCTGGTGTAAGGATGGTCTCCACAAGATAGTAAAGTAGATATCCTCCAATGGTGATCCATACATGATTGATCAAAGTCCTTTCCAACTTGATGTAGTGCTGCAGCCTTCTTCACAAGTTCAGTACTGATTTTTTTCTCAAGGAATAGATTGCACCACCACTTGATTGCCTTCAATCCTCCTCAAAAGCCACACCAAAAATCTTTTCTCAAAAGATCTCACCACCAAAGATTGATTCAAAATCCAACTCTTGAAAATTCTAAATCTCAGGATTAGCAACCTTTGCCTTTCTTTTTCTCTCTTATCTTTTCTTTCTATTTTTTCTCTCTTTCTTCCTTATCTTTTTCTAAGATTTTTTCTATCTTTTTCTTTCACTAATGCATGCCCAAAACCCAGCAAAATGAGATGCCAAATCTAATGTAGCACCCCCCTTTGAATAGGAAAGGAAGGGGCACCCCATCCTCCCAAGGGATGCCAACTCTTGGCACCCCTTTTTCTTCATGCAGTGATTTAATTCACTGTATGATAATTTATGGTATGGAAGAGCCTTCATACAGAAGGACTCCTTCCCTTCTGTGCCCATAAATTTCCATAAATATTGGCATATCATTTTAAGAGATGGCACGCGAAGATAAGAAGGAAGTTAAGAGGAGTAATTAAGAAGGACTCCTGCTTCTTAATGCCATAATTAAATGGGGCGTTATATTTAATAAGGCATGGAGATTTGGTGAGGTGGCATGGAGGAAGTTAGGTTCACATGGAACTCTTCCATGTGATAAGGTAAGAAACCAAAAGTTCAAACCTAACCCTATTAGGTCAAGGCATCAGGTTAGACTTAACTCAAACTTCTTTGAACTAACCTTATTGAGAACTTGAGTTAATACAATATGCTAGCATGTTAATTTAACCCATAGGATTTAGAACAAATCAAATTAGATGAGATCAAGATCAAATCTTAAAATGTGTGACCTACTAGATTCCATATCTAGCCAGCAATAGACTCAGATTTATGATCTAAACCAATCCAATTAGATTAGGTCAGTCCAAATGCATCAATTAATTAGAACTCTTTCTAATTAATTTTTAAATTAATTTTTTTTAATTTTTTTGGGTCCACAAGTCAAGATTGATATCTAGCAACATGTCATGACTATCCGAAGATATAAAATTTGATAGAAATATCAAAAATATCCTTCAGTAGTAAGTTACTGTGTAATTCAATCCTTTGATCATACAATATTCTAGATGAGCTATAGATATGGAATCTTATCAAGTTCAAATACTTATCTATATGTATCTCGATCAGAAGATGATGATTCAGTTGATGTAATCCCTATCATGCACCTAACAGGCTAGAATTTAGATTTTAGTTTTATTTGCATGTGTTGAAGAGCCGTTGCTCGTTGATTTATAATTAAATCTTCATAATTAATTATTTTTAAAAAAATATAAAAATTATCCAATACTAAATAATAAAGATTAAATAATAAAGATTTTAATATTTTTTCTGTCATATTTAATGCACTGATCATGTCCCGCAACTTGAACTTTACTCATCCTCGAATAGAGAAAAGATTTAGAGTTAGATACCTTTAAGCTTAGAGTTTCAAATTTTATTAGGCAATTTTCAAAAGGGCCATAGACATTCAGTAAAGCATGAGTGAGTTATGTTATTGGGGTATTAGTACTTAATCAATATGAAAGTTAAGCCAAGAATACTAAATCTTTTCTAAACTTTTTCTAAATTATCTCCTACCTTTATCTCTAAATCATCTAACTTTCATATGGGCAAATATAGTATTACTTCTATCCTTTATTTTTTAATTTTTTTTAATATTGTACTGTTATTGAGTGTCTTAATTTTTTAAGCTTTTTGACTAACCCATATAGTGAGTTTTCAATCAATAACTCTCGAACCAGATGGTCTTAGGGCACTAAATATAAAATATTCCTCAGACTTACTAGCTCAAATCAAATAGATTACGAGTTAAGACTAGCTTTACAATAGAGCTTCTTTATCCTTTATACCTTTTGACATGAAACTCTATTCTTGCTTAGGCAAAGAGATCCAGTTACTCAGCATGAAGTTCTTAAAAAATTTTTTCTTTTTTTCAATAAAATGATATATTCTATAAAGAAATGTATAGTTATCCTACATAAGTCTATAGAAAGTAAACTCTTTTTTAATGCTGATAAGAAGAATTAGAAGTACTTACAGAAAAAGTATTTATGTTCTAGACTTAACTCTTTATGAATATCTCATAAATTCTCTAGACTGTACATTAATTTTTTTAAAAAAAATACTTTGTTCAACTCAATTCTTAAGCATAATCAGAAGCCTAAATGCTAAATACTAACTTATTTGAGAACTTATTAGTTTTTTTTATTATTCTCTCTTCTAACTTAATCGACATTATCCTCAATGGAATAAGAAAAATAAAAGAATCAAACAAAAGAAAAAGAAAGAGTGCACCTGAGGATGAAATTTCTTCATTTTCTTTATTTAGCTTCCCCAAATACCCCCTAACTTGGCCGACATTGTCTCCAATGAAGTAGAATCCCTACAAAAGATACTAAACAAGATTCAATTAACCTAAACAAAATGCAAAAGATTTGAATCAAAAAGCATGAGCTGGGTTGCCTCCCAAAAAGTGCTAAGTTTAATATTTTCAGTCGGATGTTATGAGGAAGTTCCACCTATAACCAACATAGGTACATCCCTCAGAATTTTAAAAGGATAGGGCCAATCAGGAGGCTTTATCATCATGGCAGTAAAATATCTATGAAATGCTCTACGATGATTAGCCTGGACCAAAAGAGTGTACTGGGCAAGCATGCTATACCAGGATCTAAAAATATCATAGTTTTTATGATAACTGAGAAGGGATTGTATTTGTTAGGCCAAGATTGGGGGTGGTAGTTTAAGAATTACTTCAACTATAACCTACTTTACCGCAATCCTTTTCTCGAGTATAATATGTCTTGGCATAATCTCTTCCCAATCTATAGCATGGTACTTTTTCTAAATTAACATTAAATCTATCTTCATACATCATTTTAGCATTGTAGAAAGATTTTGGAGATAGTCCTCAAAAGTAGTACCAAATATAGAAAAATCAATCATAAAAATCTTAAAATTATTATTCCTCATATCAGCAATATCCTATCCGATAGCTTCTTTATATGCTTTTAGAACACCTATAAGTTTGGCTTTCTAGTCAGAGATTATTGATAAAATATCAATGGGGGCATCAAAAAATGACTTCAATTCTAGAGCAATTGGTGATTCTAACAAGGGAGCTGTTGGGGGGCTAGGTGGTGGCTCATATTTTTCGATCTTAAATAGGTTGATTTTGGAGTAGGACGTATATACTCGATCATTTACTTCTATAATATATCCATCTTCATCAAAATCATCCATCCCTAAATGAGCTAGACAGAGATTTAATGAATCTTGAAAAAAAATTATGGGTGTAGCTTCCTCTACTGTGTCATTCATTTGTGGTCTTTTGGAAGTCTCAATTAATTCCATCATTTCATCAATTTGTCCTCTCTTTCTATTAAAAAGAATGGATGATTCTAGAGAACTTGAGAATGGGACCATAGATAGGTACGGTGATGATGGAATTGGTTCATCCCACTATTTTAATTATTCTCTATACGTTTCTACCTTAGTCAAATTATCAGTGTTGGTGTTTTTGATTATGCAAGATTGTTTTATGACCATTTCATTTCTGAGAGTCATAATTGATTATTCAAAAAAAGTTACAGAGACACTAAAACTTCTAGCTAGGCATTATCCCTCAAGATCACTCTTGGATTGACTAGGCAGCTCTCTTCTCACCTCTCTATTTAATGCAATTGCTAGCCGCTTGATTTTCTGTAGTTCTTTTTAGAATTGCATAAAAGAGTGAAGGATCTAATGGTTGAAGTCTAGCATGTCTAATGCTTGTTGAAATCTCTTTTCAAAAGTTAGATCATAATTAGATGGAGAAGGTTGATATTGTAGGTAGGGTATATCGCAATAAGATGCATCCATGAATGTAGGTCTTTGTGTCATCAGGGCAACCACTGGTTGCAATTTTCATGAAAAAATTGGTTGAGCCCCCCATCCTAGATTGTAGGCATTAAAATATGAATTATTTTCTGATCTGTAGGCCATTTAGATTTGATCTTGATGAATAAACTCAGAAAATTAGTGTGCAGCTAAGCATTCACTCACAAAGTGAGTGGGGCTCGAATAAATTATGCAAACTTGTTGCACGGGAAGAAAAGATAGAGAGAGAGTGTGTTTGATAGCCATTAGACGATCTAATCTGCGAGACAACTTGTCCAATCTACTATCGAGATCCATCTTGGATTGTTCTAATTATTTAGATATGAAATCAAGGGATCTAGATCAGAATAATCCTCTTCTTTTTTTTTTGAAGAATGAGAAGAGGTACGAGGAGAGAGAATTCTATAGATAAGAGCCTAGAGGATCCTAGATCTAAGAGATAGATGCAAAAAAAAAAATTATTTATTTTTTTTATTAATTACAAACAAGTTTTCAATACAAAAGAATCCTAACTAAGGTTTAGCCTAGATCTAGACAGCTCCTAACTATTTCAAGGTCACCTTCAGGAACTCCAAGTTCAAAATCAACCAATCAAATTGGCCAGATAAGTGTAAGATTGGTAGGAGGCTCTCTATGCTTTCACAATGGATCTAATTAAGTAACCACCATTCTTCAGGATTGAGTCTCTGAATTATTTTTCTAGACATCAATTGGTTAGTCAAAGTCAAAGCCGGTCCAATCTTGCAGTTCCCTTATCCTATTGAGCATGAATTCCTTAGGGCTAATGTCTAATTGATTTTAAATTAAAAGCTTAGGTTAATGCAATATGAAGGGTGGTGATTTTTGGGCTAAGGAAAGGTGATCAACTCCCTATATTATCTTGTTTAATTGGGTTAAGTGCCCTTCAAGTGTTTTATGGAAGATGCAATGCAATTAGAAAAGGGGTCCAAACATATTAAGTTCTTTTATTGTGGTTTAGATTTCTCTATAATAATTAAGTCTTATGAGATGTATATTTTATTTCATTTTTATGTTAGGTTATTTAAAGCAAGAAAAATAAAAGATAGTTTTTAATTAAGTTAATTAGATTTGAGGAGATTTAGAGAATCTAATTAAAAGAAAAATAAATTATACTAAAATTAAAAGGCAACTAGGTAACCTACAAATAAAGCAAGAAATCAACTTCTATTTTCAGGATAGTAAATTATTCTAAGTTATGAAAAGTAATAAATCACTAGAAATAATAAGCAGTAAATTATTCATGTAAAATAAGGTAACTACTTAACTATGCAAATAAAGTAATCTAGCTAAAAAGCAGTAAAGCAATATAAGGTAAAAATAAGCACAATTTTTTTTTCCTTATGCTTAGTCAACACAATTATGCCAATGATCTCTGACAACAGTACCAAAATTTGATTGCTATCGTCCACCTAACAAGCCAAAATTTAGACTCGACCTTCATCTGCACTTATTGAAGAGCCATTGCTTGTTGATTGATGATTATATCTTCATAATTAATTATTTTTGAAAAAATATAAAAAATATCAAATACTAAATAATAAAGATTAAATAATAAAGATTTTAATATTTTTTATATCATATTTAATGTACTAATCATGATGATACATTAAAAATTCTTTATAATTATCATCCTGCTTTGGCCAAAGACTTCTTGAATTATCAACTAATGAGATCATGTAGGATGTTCTCTCCTTTTATAAGGAGCAATCAATTTCTTGTTGACTACTCACAACCTCCATCCACACTCTACCATATCCAGAATACCCCATACAAGGCTCAAAGAGTCGAGTTAGGGAATGAATCAAAATATAGATTCATATACACAAAGCATTAGGGTGATCTCAGGTCTAAGGATCACTTGCACTACTCCCACTGGAGAACAATCAGCTGACCAGTATATAAGACTCCATCAGATGTTCTCTCATTTGGTCAATTCAGTAAACTCATTATCTAATGAGCACCAACATTCTTGTATTAGTGTCACTACATAAATGATTGTGAGATCAACCATCCTCTCTGTCGAGCATACATAAGATATACCAGTCTTACCGGTATCATATCTTCGACTCAATGATCCTACAACTAAAAATATTTTAGACTAAAGCTATCAAAGATTTAGGTCTCACTAGCATGATCTCATCATGGTCCTAAAATCATTACCCTAATCTATGAGATTCATTATAATTTTAAATAAGTATTAAGATGCAGCATATAATGAAATAAAATATCTAATTTTATTAATAATCAATGTCAAATATATGAGTTGTTGAGAATTATATCCTAAAGCTAATCATTTGATGACTGTGCTAACTATAAATATATATGAATTAATCAATAATAAAAGTTATTTGGCCTTTTTCATCACAAAGTTACATCTTCTAACGAACTCCTATGTTGTGATGAAGTCCTTAGGATTACTTTGATTGATAAAGAAAGATTTATCGTGTAGTCCTTAAACTAATTTACGATCAAACGATATGCTATTACTAGGATGATAGCAATATCAAGTGTAGGTCATTGTATGCCATATGCATTAGTTGTTCTTGTAACCAAATGGTGTGTAATAGGGTCGTGATGTTATCGTTAGGACACCATGATTATCAAATTAATTTTAATTTTTTTAAAAAAATATTAAAAATATATAAAAAATAGTAAGTCGAGTTGAATCCATAGAGAAGATAGTATTTTGATTTGAAATCTTTGATTTTATGAAAAAATAAAATTTTTAAGAAAATAATTTAAGTCAAAAAATAAAAATTAAAAATATAAAAAATAAATCAGGTACTAAGATTTACTATTTAGATCCTAGCTTCTACTTGTAATAAAAATAAATAATAAAAATTTAAGGTATATAAAATAAATTGATACTAAGATCTACTAACTAGATCCTAGCATTTACTTGCAATAAAAATAAAAGATAAGAATTTAAAGTGTAAAAAAATAAATTTTATATTAATTAAAATTTAAATATAAGAAATTTAAAATTATAATAAAATAAAACTATAAGAAAAATCTGAAGTTGATCGGTGTAGCCTCATCGAAAAGATGGTTGACGATCTCTCTTTCTTCCTTCGTACTTCGTAGAGCGAACCGGCTTCTCTTTTTCTTCTCCTTGGATCCCTAAATTTTTCTAATTTTTTTTCTATTTTTTTCTTATTTTTCCACTACTTTTCTCTTCTCCCTTCTTTTATTTTCGAACCTCCTATTTATAGATAAAATTTTTATTTTTTTTTGATAGCAAAAGGAGTCCTGAAACCTTTAGAATTTGTAATATACCCATAGCATTTAATTCTGGCCGTTGGATTACATTTGGACCACCCAGATCAGCCCAGATATCTCAGTTCATATCCTTATCATGATCATAAACTCTGTCAGCCATCCGATTGCACTCTTGATGTATTTTCGATCATTGAATCATGCTCAAAACTTTCTATTCTCAGTCGGAATGAATACCAACTTTCGGATCAAGAGATGGATGGAATTTCGATCGTTGGATTGCGCACAAAAATCCTTCTTCACTTAGTTTTCAACCGGCAATGAATAGCAACCATCCGATCTCGCTCAGAATCGATATCAGCCATTGGACTGCACAAAGTTTCTACCACCCATCATAGATCGTGCCAAAGACCATAAAGTGTTTTCGTGGATCGAGTGGCCGATCCATCATGCATCGAAGACTATAAAATTTATTTTTAGGATATTTTTGCTTGATTTTTGCTTTGATTTGTGCCTAAAAAATAAAAAAAATATGTGTTAAATTACTCAATAATTTTTTATTATTTTGATACTTAAATTGTTTAATTAAATTGACATACATTTTTCATAAATATGCTCTAATTTCATATTTTTTCAAAATTTTTTATTTTTATAAAAAAATCTAACTTATTTATGAAATTAAGTTTTTTAGAAGATGTTGGCACCATAAAATACTAAAAATATCTTCAATAAATGTTAAAATATACCACTTATCATACCCCCCAATTTGAACTTTGCTCGTCCTCGAGTAAAGAAAGGATTTAGAATAAAGTATCGTTTAACTTAGAGTTTCAAATTTTATCTGATAATTTTCAAAAAGAGCCACTAATATTCAGTAAAGTGTGAGTGAGGTATGTCATTAGAGTATTAATATTAATCAATGTAAGAATTAAGCTAAGAATACTAAATTTTTTCTAAATTTTTTTTAAATTACCCCTACCTTTATCTCTAAATCATTAACCTTTATATGGACAAGTATATTGTTACTTCTGTCCTTCATTTATCGATTTGATTTGATTTTTTTTTTTTACATTGTACCGCTATTGAATGTCTTAACCCCTTAAGCTTTCTATTTGATCCATGTAGTGAATTTTCAATCAATGACTCCCGAACCATATGGCTTTAGGGCACTAGGTATAAAATACCTCTCGAACTTATTTGCTCGAATCAAACAGACTACAAGTTAAAACTAACTTTGTCTTCATACCTTTTGATGCGAAACTCAATGCTTGCTTAGATAAAAAGGCTCGGTTACTCAACATGAAGTACTTAAAATTTTATATATATATATATATATAAATGTATAGCTACCATACACACGCCCATAGAAAGTAAACTCTTCTTTGATGCTGGTAGGAATATTTAGAAATACTTAAGAAAAACTGTCTAAGTTCTAAACTTAACTTTTTATTGAGTTTTCTTAATACTTGATCCCTTAATATCTCACAAACTCTCTGTTGCCCAGCTATGCAACCCAAGAGGGGGGGGGGTGAATTGGATTTCTAAAAAATTTTAAGCCCAACAGATTACTTATGAAGAACAAAATAAAGACTTTAATTCAATATTAATTACCTAAAGCAGGAATGCAAGAATATAATAAAGAAATAAAGTGAAGCGATAAAGCACACCACAAACACAAGGATTTATAGTGGTTCGGTGCTAACCTTGCACCTACATCTACTCCCCAAGATCCTACTTGAGAATTTCAATCCACTATCCTTTGTATTCAACCCGAATACAAAACGTCGGAAACTCCGACACTAGCTATCCCAAGCTAGATCACTTGTTTCCCGGGTACAAGTAAATCCAAAACACTCTGATTTCAGGTTCGGATCAACCTTTCCTTGTTTCGAAAATCCTCCAAAAATAAGAACAAAAACTCACAAAGAGTTAGAAAATTTTGAGCACAGATTAATACAATAACAGCTCCTTAAATGAGCGAATATAACAATAAAAGCTTTACTCAAATGAAGAACCCCTTTTTTGGATTTTCTCAAAGTGTATGAACGCTTGAATGCTTGAGAAGAGGTTGATTGTTGATTAAAGATCTCTTGAAAGCTTTGAACGATCTCTAGATCAAGGTTGAAACAATAGGCGTGAAGAATTCTCTCCTTGAAAGCTCTTGCTTTTCTCTTTCACACTCTTTCTGGTATATTGTGGATCCTCTCCCTTTTTCTTTTTGGATTTTTCGTTGATCTCAGGCTTTTTTCTTGCAAATTTTGGATCCTCTCTTCTGTTCTTCTCGTTTTTAATTTCACGTTTGATCCGCTATTTAATCTGCAATTTCTTTCACCATTTTAAGCATTTTGTAGCATTAGAAGCAAGAGAAAACAATTTAGGTAGATAAAGAGCCATTAGAGCAATTTTAGGAAGCATAAATGGCAATTAAAATGGACAAAAAAATAGCCGTTGCTGACATTTCCCGTCGCAGGGGTCGACTCATGAGTCGACTCATGCATCAGGAGTCGACTCATGAGTCGACTTCTGTTGCACAGACCAGACGGTCTGATTTCTGGATTTTTCGGCTCAAATCAGCAGAGGTCGACTCATGAGTCGACTCATGCCTTGTGGGTCGACTCATGAGTTGACTCACAGGTCGTGCCAAGTCAAAAATCCAGCGTGCCATGGAAATTTTTTGCGTGCCAATTAGCTCACAGTGTCATGAGTTGACTCATGAGTCGACTCATGCACTTCAAACCTTCATAACTTCAAAAATATAAGTCCAAATACAATAAAATTTTCATCAATAGTTTACAAATCATTTGTTCTATCAAATGATATTATCAAATCAGGATTTTAGTGAAATTATGATTTTGTCCTTGAAGAGCATAAGGACTTTTTCATTTTAAAATTATTTGTATCTCTTCAATCTGCTTTGTAATCATCAAAATCAATCTAGGAGCAACAATCTCCCCCTTTTTGATGATGACAAAATATTTGAACAAAAAAATTTATGTTAATGCATTAATTTCAAAAGAATCCATTATAGGTGTTTATGCTTGAAAAGAGTATGATTCTTTTGGCATGTAATATAAATGCAAAAATAGTTTGTCCATTTTCTTAAAGATTTGAAAAGGGTATTAGATCATTTTGAGTTTAAGATATATCAGAGCAAGAGAAGATAAATAAATTTTGCAATGTATCAGAGCAAGAAAAATAATTTTTACAATGATATCAGAAAAGATTTTATAATGTATCAGAGTAAATGTTATAATATATCAGAAAAAATTTCACACTGTATCAAATCAAATGTCAGAGAAAATTTCACAATGTATCAGAGCAAATTTTATCATGTATCAGAGCAAGTAAAAAGAAATTTTAGGATGTATCATAGTAAATCAAATTTCTTAAGTTGTATCAAGGTAAATAAAATTTCAAAAGATGTATCAGAGCAAGTTTGAATTTTGAAATATATCAGAGCATATAAAAAAATACTTATTTGCATTGTACTTACGATTTTGCTTTTGATGGATGGCTTTTTGTTTAATTTCTGTCTGATACCAAATTTCGATACCAAATTTTTCAAAGTTTTGTTTAATTTCTCCAATATTTGTTTCCCAATATTTTTTTTTAATCTTCCAATTTTTGTTTAATTTCTCAAGTTTGGTTTAATCTTCCAATCTTTATTTTTGTTTAATTTTTCCCCCTTTTTCTTATAATTTAGGGTTTTGCTTTTTTTTGTTTAATTTCAATTTTTGTTTTTATTTAATTTCTCAAGTTTGGTTTAATCTTTCAATCTTTGTTTTTGTTTAATTTCTCCCCCTTTTTCTCATAATTTAGGGTTTTACTTTTTTTTTTTTTAATTTCAATTTTTGTTTTTGTTTAATTTCTTCCCCTTTTTGACATCATCAAACATAGTTAACTCTTCCTTTTTCTGAAATATTCTTTAATTTCTTCCCCTTTAGAGTTTTTCACAGATGTTTGCTCCCCCTTAATATAGCAATTATCAACAGCAAACAACAACAAGGAGAAGACAATATTTCAACAAGAAGAAAATATATAACCAAAATATGATCGATATCATTACAAAAAGGTAGAAATATAGGTAAAAGATGATTCCATTAATATCATAATTATTTCAATACATAGTTCTTAAAAATAAAATTCAACCAGCTAATTGTCAATACATGGCCCCAAGGTATAGATTCTAGAACAAGACACTAACACCTAGGATCTAGTAAAGATCAAGATAAGTCAATGATCGGAGTCATCAGATATAGGGTGAGGAGATGATGGATCAGAAGTGCATCCTCTACCCCGTCTGCCTCTGCCACGAGCAGGAGAGCGAGATGAACTGGGTGGCTGAGAACGCTGAGATGCTAGGGACTGAACAGAAAGGGTGAGTCTAATAGAATCAAGTACGTTCAGTGCTCTGGAAACAGATTGAAGTAGAGCAGTGAACTGGGTGGTAGCATGCTCACTCGATCCTCGGATCTCTTTCCTCAGTAATTCATATCCACCTTCTAGTGCTCCTCTGAGCCTGCCAGCCTCTGCAGTGAGGTCTGTGACCTCAATGGTAGACTCCTGTGGCTTGGGATGGGCCAATGCAAGGACTTGCCCCTGCAAGTCAAGAACTCTGCCAGTAAGTCTCCAGACTGTATCCTCAAGCTGCTGGATCCTGATGGACTGATCTGAAATCATCTGAAACACAGTGGAGATGTGGGGAGTAATGGTCTAATCAGAAGAGGTGGCTCCAGGTGCAAAAGAAGTGCTACCCCACTGACTAGACAGCAAAGAAGCCACACGCTGTGAAATATGCTCGATCTGATCGTCAGCCAGTCTGAACTCTGAATGAGGTGCTCTGCTCTCTGGCTGATACACTGGTGTGGGCATCCTAGTAAACTCTGAAGGGCCAGCCTCAGTATCAGGAATGAACTGGGTATCTGGTGATGCTGCCCTGAAGTCATGTACAGGAGAAGATGGACCTTCTTCTTCTACTCTGCCTTCAGTTCTGTCTTCAGCTCTTGTTTCAGCTCTATCCTCAGTTCTTTCTTCAGAGCCCTTGATCCAACCACCAACAGTCTTTGTAATTCCCATTCGGTGCAGGCTGTGTTGGTTGAAAGTGTCCACATGAGAGAGCTTAGTAGCAGCCTCCCCCTCACAGCTAACTCCAAACCTCCTAAATACTCTAGTAAGGGCCATACCATAAGGCAAGTGTGCCTTGGATCTATTCAAAGTTTCTCTCATGGCCTCTATCATAAGTGCAGGGAGGTTTAGGGGGGTCTGAGTGATGATATGAAATATGACACATACATCTCTGCCAGATAGTAGATCATGCCTACCACTCCTAGGAAAGAAGAGTTTTGTTACAATCTGATGCAGGACCCTCATCTCAATGGATAATAGCTTTGCTTCTAATTTGTTTAAACTTCCTGAAAAAGCTTCTCCTATGATTATTCTGATCCCTTCTTCTTTAATTGGGAGTTCCATATATGAGTATCCTTCACTAGGCAACTGAAGTATATCTCCCAATATCCTAGAATCCAAGCAAATGTCAATCCCCTTGACTGTTGAAGTCACTGACCCATTTCCATAATGTAGGTTCTGGTAGAACTCTCTAACTAGATCAACATAGGTGACTTCCTTAAGGGAGCAGTAGAGTTTCCATCCTTGATTTTTGATCTTGGTAGCAAAAGTAAAGCCTTCTTTCTCAAAGAACCGAAAATCTATATTTTTCCCGGTTTCTACTTTTCTATCAGAAAGAGGATTTACACTGGGGCTTATGGAGGATTGAGAGGGACCTTGAGCAGGTACTGAAACTGGAGTGGGAACACTGGAAGACTGAACATGCCTTTTCTTTCGGACAATTTCCTCAGGCTCACGGATTGATTTCCTTCTTTGGAGAAGTTTCATCTTTGGAGCCATATCCAATAAAGTAGCAGACAAGAAGACTTGAATTGAGAGGAGGAGGGATCACAAGAGAGTAAAGAGGAATTTTAGTAGAGAAAAGAAGTGGATTTTGGAAGTTCGGTGAAGTGCTAGGACACATTCCAACCACGCCAAGCAATGTGAGCAAGCACGAGAAATCTCTTTTTCAAGGAGGCGATTTTTGGTGGAGAGTAGGAGGGAGAATTGCCTCGAGATAAATCCTTGGATTTGGAGCAAAAAAGAGTTAGAAAAAATGGCTTTCGGAAGGAAGACGATGAGAAGATGAGTCGTCTCACAAACAGGGTTCCCATTTAAAAACAATGAGCCCGTGGGAAGTTTGTGAGATTTACAAGTTTGCCATTGAGTCGACTCATGGGGGTCGACTCATGAAGTTCAGAAATTCAGAAAAAATGCAAATAAATTCTAGAAAAATTCGAAATTTTGGGAGAAAGAATTTTGCTCAATGATAAGTTTTTAGAGTGATAAATCTGAGCTTTTGGGACCAGGATGGATGTTGAAAATTGAGCTCTAATCAATTCTTTGAAAATTGAGAAAATTTAGGCAAATGGATCTAGAATTCCTAGATTTCTTCTAATTTCACAGAATCTATCCTCACTAAGGGCCTTTGTAAAGATATCGGCTAATTGATTTTCAGTGCAAATATATTCAAGAATTACATTATTGTTTTGAACATGTTCTCTTATAAAATGATGTCTTATTTCAATATGTTTGGATCTTGAGTGTTGTATTGGATTTTTAGATAGATTTATGGCACTTGTATTATCATATTTTATTGGTGTTTCATTAAGTTTGATTCCAAAATCTTCGAGTTATTGCTTAATCCACAAGATTTGAGCACAACAACTTCCGGCTGCAATGTATTCGGCCTCAGCCGTAGACAGTGCCACCGAATTTTGTTTCTTGCTAAACCATAAAATTAGGTTAACTCCAAGAAATTGGCAAGTTCCACTTGTACTTTTTCTATCTAATTTACATCCAGCAAAATCAGCATCTGAATATCCTAACAAATTAATTTGTGAGTCCTTAGAGTACCATAACCCTATAGTTTGTGTACCATTTAAGTATCTAAGGATTCTTTTAACAGCATTCAAATGAGATTCCTTAGGATTAGATTGATATCTAGCACATAAGCAAACACTAAACATGATATCAGGCCTACTTGCAGTTAGATATAATAATGAGCCAATCATACCTCTATAGTATTTTAAGTCTACACTTTTACCTTCATCATCCTTGTCAAGCTTACTTGAGGGACTCATTGGTGTGCCAATTGGTTTGCAGTTCTTCATTCCAAATCTTTTGAGTAGTTCCTTGGTGTACTTGCTTTGGGTGATGGAGATTCCCTCTTTTGATTGTTTGATTTGGAGTCCGAGGAAGAAGGTGAGTTCTCCCATCATGCTCATCTCGAACTCTCCCTGCATAAGCTTAGCAAAGTCTTGACAAAGGGATTCATTAGTAGACCCAAAAATTATGTCATCAACATAAATTTGTATAATTAGCATATCATTTTGGTTTCTTTTAATAAATAGAGTTGTATCTACATTGCCTCTTGAGAAACCATTATTTAGTAGAAATTTGCTTAGCCTTTCATACCATGCTCTAGGTGCTTGTTTTAGACCATATAAAGCTTTATTTAATCTAAAGACATGATTGGAAAAAGCATGATTTTCAAATCCAGGGGGTTGTTCTACATATACTTCTTCAGAAATATATCCATTTAAAAATGCACTTTTAACATCCATTTGAAATAGTTTGAATTTCATAAAGCAAGCATAAGCAAGTAGAAGTCTAATGGCTTCTAATCTAGCAACAGGTGCAAAGGTTTCATCAAAATCAATTCCTTCTTCTTGATTATATCCCTTAGCAACCAGTCTTGCTTTATTTCTAATTACATTTCCATGCTCATCTAATTTGTTTCTAAAGACCCATTTTGTGTCAATTATTAAATAATCTTTAGGTCTTGTCACTAAGGTCCAAACATTATTTCTTTCAAATTGATTAAGTTCTTCTTGCATAGCATTAATCCAGTTATGATCATTTTCAGCTTCTTCAAAAGTTTTAGGTTCAAGTTGAGATACAAAAGCATAATGATTAAGTACATCTCTAAGTGAAGAATGGGTTTTTACCCCATGCATAGGATCACCAATTATTAACTCCTTAGGGTGGTTGTGAACATACCTCCATTCCTTGGGTAAGTCATTTGTACCTTGGGGTTGTTCTTGAATTTCTTCACCTTTTTCATTTTGTTCGTCTTCTTGATCCTTGTCTTCTGGAGTTGCTGAATCTTTCAGAGTGATCTCCTTCATACCTTCTATTAGTGGATCTGCATCATCAACACCCTCATTCTTCCTTGAAGGAAGATCGTTAGATTCATCAAAAATAACATGTATGGACTCCTCAACTACTAAAGTTCTTTTGTTGAAAACTCTAAATGCTTTACTAGTGGAGGAGTAACCTAAAAAGATTGCTTCATCTGATTTTGCATCAAATTTACCAAGTTTTTCTTTTCCATTATTTAATACAAAACATCGGCAACCAAAGATATGAAAATATGCAATATTTGATTTTCTTCCTTTCCAAAGTTCATAGGGGGTTTTCTTTAAAAATTGTCTAATTAAAGCATGATTTAAAATGTAACATGCAGTGTTAATAGCTTCTGCCCAAAAATATCTTGGAAGGTTGCTTTCACAAAGCATGGTACGGGCCATTTCTTCTAAGGTTCTATTTTTCCTCTCAACTACCCCATTCTGTTGGGGTGTCCTAGGAGCAGAGAAGTTATGGCCAATTCCATTTTCATCACAAAAATTTTCAAAGTCATGATTTTCAAATTCTGTTCCATGATCACTTCTAATATTTTGAATTGAAAACCCTTTTTCATTAGTGACTTTTCGATGAAATTTAGTAAAAATTTGAAAAGTTTCATTTTTGTGAGCTAAAAAGAAAACTCAAGTAAAACGAGAGTAATCATCTATTATTACAAATCCATATCATTTTCCTCCTAGACTAGTGGTTCTAGTTGGTCCAAATAAATCCATATGTAAGAGCTCTAAAGGTCTAGAAGTTAAAACAGTATTTTTGGATTTAAATGATACTCTAGTTTGTTTACCTAATTGGCATGCATCACAAATTCTATCCTTTTCAAAATTTAATTTTGGCAAACCGAGAACTAAATCCTTTTTAATTAATTTTGAGAGAGAATGCATGCTAATGTGTGTAAGTCTACGATGCCACAGCCAACTAGTCTCATTTATTTTAGCATTTAAGGAAACTAGGCATTGCATGTCTAATTTAGTTAAATCATTCAAGTCTACCATATAAACATTGCCATGCCTATGTCCTATAAATTTAATGCCATCGTTAATAGGACTCATCACAATACAAACAGATGATTCAAAACTTACTTTATACCCTTTATCACAGAATTGACTAATGCTAAGTAAGTTATGCTTTAAACCTTTAACTAATAAAACATTCTCAATGTATTTGGAGGGAGTGATACCAATGTTACCTATCCCGATGATCTTTTCTTTGCCATTATCTCCAAAGGTGACCATCCCTCCATCCTTAGCATCAAGCGTGATGAATTGTGATTCATCACCAGTCATGTGTCTCGAGCATCCACTGTCAAGATACCATTTCCTATTTCCTTCTTGGGATGCTAGACACACCTGCAAGCAAAGGTCAAGTTTCTGTCTTAGGTACCCAAGCTTTCTTGGGTCCTTTCAGGTTAGTCAGAATGGTTCCTTTTGGAACCCATATTTTCTTTGTGTTTGCATATTTGTTAATAAGACATGTGTATGATTTATGTCCTATTCTTCTACATTTAAAATAAGTAATATTTGTAGACTTGTTACTTGAATAATTTACATAAATATCCTTCAGAAATTTTTGTTTCTTCAGGGGTTTATAACCAAGTCCAGCTTTATCATATATAGCTTTCTGATTTTCAAAGATCATATTTAGTTTGTTTGAACTTAAGGTGAACTTATCTACTATAGATTTCAGCTTGTTCATTTCATCCTTTAAGTTTTGATTTTCTTGAATCAAGATAAATTTTTCAATTGAAAGATTTTCAGCTTGTTTCACTAAGGACTGATTTTCCAATTTCAGCTCTTTGTTTTTCTTCCCTAGTTTCTTTAATTCCTCAATTGAATCATAGAGAGCTTCATGCAATTCTTCAAAAGTAAATTCACTAGTGGATTCAGAAGTTACCTCATTTTCATGTGCCATCAGGCACAGGTTGGCTTGTTCTGTTGAGGTTTCCTCGTCGGAGCTTGAGTCATCACTCGCACTCCAGGTCGCCATCATTGCCTTCTTTTTGAACTTCTTTGGACCTTTCTTCAATTGTGGACATTCGGATCTGAAATGTCCTGGCTTCTTGCTCTCGTAGCATATAGGGGGTTGATCTTTCTCCTTTTCTTTGCTTTGATCCCCTTTTGTGAATTTCTTTCTCATCCCCTGTTTCCTTTTTCTTAGAAACTTCTTAAATTTCCGAGTGATGAGAGCCATCTCTTCATCCTGATCTTCATCTTCAGAGTCATCCGTTTCATAATCAGGCGAAGTTGTGGATTTGAGGGCAATGGTTCTTTTCTTTTTGACTTCATCCTCTTGATGTTGCTTTATGCTAAGTTCATGAGTCATCAAGGATCCAAGAAGCTCTTCTAGAGGTAGAGTGTTCAAGTCCTTTGCTTCTTGGATGGCAGTCACCTTGGCTTCCCAAGTTCTTGGCAGTGACCTGAGAATCTTCCTTACAAGTTCACTGTTAGTATAAGATTTGCCAAGACTCTTTAAACCATTGATTATATCAGTAAAACGAGTAAACATAGCAGTTATGGACTCATCATGCTCTATTTTGAACAATTCATATTTATGTACAAGCATGTTTATTTTAGACTCTTTTACTTGATTTGTTCCCTCATGAGTTACTTCTAACCTATTCCATATTTCTTTAGCAGATGCACAAGTAGAAATGCGATTAAATTCACTTGCATCTAGTGCACAATAAAGAACATTCATGGCTTTGGCATTTAATTGTGCCAATTTCTTGTCAACCTCATCCCATTCTTTCTCGGGTTTGGTTGATTCCTCACCATCTATAATCTTGGTGGGTGTGTGAGGACCATTCACTATGATACTCCACATATCATAGTCGAGTGCTTGTATGAAAATCTTCATCCGAGCTTTCCAATAGGTGTAATTAGACCCATTGAAAAGTGGAGGTCGGTTTGTTGATTGCCCCTCGGCTAGAGAAGTACCAACATGGGTTGCCATAGATCTTTGGCTCTTTGATTATTAGATCAAAGAAGGGCTAGAGCACCGGCTCTGATACCACTTGTTGCCCAGCTATGCAACCCAAGAGGGGGGGGTGAATTGGGTTTCTAAAAAATTTTAAGCCCAACAGATTACTTATGAAGAACAAAACAAAGACTTTAATTCAATATTAATTACCTAAAGCAGGAATGGAAGAATATAATAAAGAAATAAAGTGAAGCGATAAAGCACACCACAAACACAAGGATTTATAGTGGTTCGGTGCTAACCTTGCACCTACATCCACTCCCCAAGATCCTACTTGGGAATTTCAATCCACTATCCTTTGTATTCAACCCGAATACAAAACGTCGAAAACTCCGACACTAGCTATCCCAAGCTAGATCACTTGTTTCCCGGGTATAAGTAAATCCAAAACACTCCGATTTCAGGTTCGGATCAACCTTTCCTTGTTTTGGAAATCCTCCAAAAATAAGAACAAAAACTCACAAAGAGTTAGAAAATTTTGAGCACAGATTAATACAATAACAGCTCCTTAAATGAGCGAATATAACAATAAAAGCTTTACTCAAATGAAGAACCCCTTTTTTGGATTTTCTCAAAGTGTATGAACGCTTGAATGCTTGAGAAGAGGTTGATTGTTGATTGAAGATCTCTTGAAAGCTTTGAACGATCTCTAGATCAAGGTTGAAACAATAGGTGAAGAATTCTCTCCTTGAAAGCTCTTGCTTTTCTCTTTCACACTCTTTCTGGTATATTGTGGATCCTCTCCCTTTTTCTTTTTGGATTTTTCGTTGATCTCAGGCTTTTTTCTTGCAAATTTTGGATCCTCTCTTCTGTTCTTCTCATTTTTGATTTCACGTTTGATCCGCTATTTAATCTGCAATTTCTTTCACCATTTTAAGCATTTTGTAGCATTAAAAGCAAGAGAAAATAATTTAGGTAGATAAAGAGCCGTTAGAGCAATTTTAGGAAGCATAAATGGTAATTAAAACGGGCAAAAAAATAGCCGTTGCTGACATTTCCCATCACAGGGGTCGACTCATGAGTCGACTCATGCATCAGGAGTCGACTCATGAGTCGACTTCTGTTGCACAGACCAGACGGTCTGATTTTTGGATTTTTCGGCTCAAATCAGCAGAGGTCGACTCATGAGTCGACTCATGCCTTGTGGGTCGACTCATGAGTCGACTCACAGATCGTGCCAAGTCAAAAATCCAGCGTGCCATGGAAATTTTTTGCGTGCCAATCAGCTCACAGTGCCATGAGTTGACTCATGAGTCGACTCATGCACTTCAAACCTTCATAACTTCAAAAATATAAGTCCAAATACAATGAAATTTTCACCAATAGTTTACAAATCATTTGTTCTATCAAATGATACTATCAAATCAGGATTTTAGTAAAATTATGATTTTGCCCTTGAAGAGCATAAGGACTTTTTTATTTTAAAATTATTTGTATCCCTTCAATCTGCTTTGTAATCATCAAAATCAATCTAGGAGCAACACTCTCTAATCTGTGCACCAATTTTTTTTAAAAAATGCTTGGTTTAACTTGATTCTTAAGTATAATCAGGTGCTTAAATACTAAATACTAACTTACTTAAGGACTTAATTTTTTTTATTATTCTCTCCCCTAACTTAATCGACATTGTTCTCAATGGAGTAAGAAAAATTAAAGGATGCATAAAAAGAGAGAAAAAAAAAGAAAGATGTCACCTGATCTAGAAGTCTTTTCAAAATTAGTTCTTCTCCCAACTTAACCAATATTATCTTCAAATCTCTAAAAAAGACACTAAGTAAGACTCGATTAACTTAAACAAAATGTAAAAGATAATAAAAAGTAAAAGCTGGAACTGGATTGCCTCCTAGAAAGTACTAAGTTTATCATCTTCAGTCAGACCATGTCAATTCTCTCACCTATCCCATGTCGAATATTGGATTGATAAATTTCAATGATTTTGGATTGCCAATCTCAGGAAGATGGTCTATAATAAATTTCAGTATTTTGTTGCCAATCGCCAGAAAGAAGTTCATATCCCTGTTCTTAATTTTAGGAAGATAATTTACAAACTCATTTACAGACCCTTATTTATTAAGAATTTCTCCTATTTGTTCTTTTAAAATGCTCATGAATTAAGTTTTTGGGCTAGGAGTTGAGTTTGATGCAATGGGTGCCAAAAGGATGTCACTTGATTCTAAACATATATACTCATGTGTAACCAAGAATGATTTCAATTCTGGAGGAGGTAATGATTCTAGAGTGGAAGAATCGGCTTTTAGGGCTGAAGAAAATGGTATTCTTGATTTATATATCTCGAATAACTCATCCACTCTCTTTTTCCTTTTATCTTTTTCACTTAACTTGGAACCAGCATCAGTACCAGTTTCAGGCTCAGGTTTTTCCATGCGATTAGTCTCAGTACTAACTTTTTCTTTTAAATTTATATTTTGACTAGCATCAGTACTAGTCTCTTTCATCTGATCTTGGTATGGGTCCTTAAGAATTCTACCACTTCTAAGCTCAGAGATTACTTTGTCATTTTCAAATTGAGGATTCTTAGGTGGGATATTAGATTGATGACTAGGTCTAGGTGATTGGTGGGTGGGTGGGTTATTTTTGAAATTTGATATTGGTTGGCTTGGCAATTGATCTAGTTTTCTCCTCATGGAAGACTCAACTAACTAATCTATTTGTGCTTCTAGCCTAGCGATAGATTGCTGTTGGGTCATAATCAATTATTGAAGCTGGCTAAACCTATCGTCGGCTAGAGGAGTCTATTGAGGAGGTGGGTATAAAGACTGATTATAATAGGATGGCTGGGTAGACTGACTAGGCTGACCTCTATTATAGGCATAGTTTTGGTATTGAGGCCTATTTTGAAAGTTTTGCACAAAAGAAATTTGGGTCTAAGCTTGAGTCTGTTGGGATCTCCAAAAAAAATTAAAGTGGTTCCTCCAACCTAAATTATATGTGTTTGAGAATGGGTCATTAATAAGCTTGGAGTAACCTTGGGCAGCTTGAACTTATTCTTGGATGAAAGATGGAAACTGTGCAGCTGTGGGATATTCACTCATATGATGGGCTGGGCTAGCACAGATAGAATAAATCTTCTGATAATTGAGAAGTAGTGTGTATTGTGCAGAAGATTGTTGACCTAGGGCTAAAAATTTATTTATAAGAAGGTCGACTTTATCTAATATTTGGGCTATAAGGTTCAAATCGACCTTAGGACTAGAGTCAAAATGTTTGATCCCATAGAATTATGGAAACATCGATGGGTTATAGGTGGAAGGAATAAAATATTTCTTCATCTGCCTAGGTGATTCTTAAGATTTTTAGTCATTTGATTATCAGGTTTAACATGGATCAGTCGTTCAATTTCAGAATTAGATTTAACTAGGTCAGAAAAAAAAATCTTCTATCGTGCATAAACTAGCGTAAACCCTAATGTGCATGGTTCAGTTTTTTTTTTTTAAAGAAGAAAGAAGAAAGAAAAAAGAAGGAAAAGAAAGAGAGAAGTTCTAAAGATAAGAACCTTAAAAAATCTCTAGACCTAAAGATGATAGAAGAATTAGTTATGGTTAAGTGTTAATTGCAATCAAATTAGCAAGTAATTAAATCTAAACACCTACGGGTTTCTTAGACCTAACAGTTTGATGTAGAGTGGCTTAGCCTAAATGCAAATTGGGTTTGTTCACACTTCCTTCAACTAGTCAAGTACGAGATGGGGTCATGGGGATCCCCCTATTGCTTACCTTAGACACCAATTGGATTGGTCAGGTAAGCTAACAGAACTAATTAAATAACCATGAGTCTACTTAAGCTTAGCTTTTACAATCTCTTGCCTTAGACATCAGTTTCAGGAGTGAGTCCAAACTTACTTTGCACTTGACTTCACCATAATACTGAAACTAAACTCAATTGATCCTAGAGGCCAACGTCTACTTAATTTTAATTAGGCTTAGGTTAATGTGGGATGCTGGTTGGTTGTTTTTGGGTTAAGAAAGAGTGATGAAATCTTCACCTTATCTTGTTATGAGTGTTGCCTTTAAGTTGATTTGAGATGAATATGCGTAACCAATTTCAAACAAGGGGTTTTATGCAACTAAATTATATGCATGAAATAAATCAAACTTGAAAGCTTACCTTATCTCCAGCGATCACCAAAAGTAAATCTAAGATGACGAATGCTTCTAAACAAGTAAGTTTCTACTCTTGTTATATAATTTTTATTAGGTTTATGTGAGTGAATTTTAGGTTAATTTGAAAAAAAATAGCAATTAATACTAAAAAAAATAGTTAGGGTTAGGGTTAGGATTGATCTCACCAAATTGAAGCGTTTCACCCTTTTTTTCTTCTCCCTTTTTTTTGCAAAAAGATAAAAAAATCAAAAAAGTTAGTAAGCTATATTCACAAGAAAATCAAAGAAATCAAATATTAAAATTGATACCTTCTCCGACAGCGACGTCAAAAATTGATAGGATCGCAATGTTGTCGTTAGGATACCATGATTATCAAATTAAATCTAATTTTTTTAAAAAAATATTAAAAATATATAAAAAATAATGAGTCAGGTTGAATCCATAGAGAAGACAGTATTTTGATTTAAAATCTTTAATTTTATAAAAAAATAAAATTTTAAGAAAAATAATTTAAGTCAAAAAATAAAAATTAAAAATATAAAACATAAATTGGATACTAAGATCTACTATTTAGATCCTAACTTTTACTTACAATAAAAATAAATAATAAGAATTTAAAGTGCATAAAATAAATTGGTACTAAGATCTACTAACTAGATCCTAGCATCTACTTGCAATAAAAATAAAGGATAAAAATTTAAAGTGCAAGAAAATAAATTTTATATTAATTAAAATTCAAGTATAAAAAGTTTAAAAAAATAATAAAATAAAATTATAACAAAGATCTTAAGTTGATCGATGCAGCCTCGTCGGAAAGATGGTTGATGAACTCTCCTTTTTCCTTCGTACTATGTTGAACGAACCAGCTTTTCTTCTTCTTTCTCTTCGATCTCTAAATTTTTTAATTTTTTTATATTTTTTTCTTATTTTTTCACTGCTTTTATCTTCTCTCTTCTCTTACTTCTGGACCCCCTATTTATAGGTAAATTTCTTATCTTTTTCTGGTAGCAAAAGGAGTCCTAAAATCCTTAGAATTCGTAATATACCCATAGCATTTAATTATGGCCATCGGATTACATTTGGACCACGTAGATCAGCCCAGATATCTCAATTCATATTCTTATCATGATCGAGAACTCTGTCAGCCATCCGATCATGCTCTTGATGTATTTTTGGTTGTTGGATCACGCTCAAAACTTCTTATTCTTAGTCAGGATAAACACCAATCGTCAGATCAAGAGATGGATGGAATTTTGGTCATTGGATTGCGCATAGAAATCATTCTTCACTTAGTTTTCAACTGGCAACGAATAGCAACTATCCGATCTCACTCAGAATCGATATCAGCCATCGGGTCACATAAAGTTTCTATCGCTTGTCGTAGATCGTGCCAAAGATCATGAAGTGTTTCTATGGACCGCACCATCGAATCTGTGGATCGAGCGGCCGATCCACCGTGCACCAAAGATTATAAAATTTATTTTTTAAGATATCTTTGCTTGATTTATGCTCTAAGTTATGCCTAAAAAATAAGAAAAAATATGTGTTAAATTACTCTTATTTTCTTTATTTTTTTATGCTTAAATTACTTAATTAAATTGATATCTATTTTTCATAAATATGCTCTAATTTTATATTTTTTTAAAATTATCTATTTTTATAAAAAAAAATAATTTATTTATAAAATTAGATTTTTTAGAAGATGTTAGCATCATAAAAAATCAAAAATATCTTCAATAAATGTAAAAATATACTACTTATCAGTATAGAGACACTAGTATGGCATACAAATGAGATGTAGGAGTACATCATCACTGAACGTGACCAACTACGGAGCAATCAGCTATCAAGAGTAGCTCGCAAATGGTATGGATATATATGTCTCTCCGATCTGAGATCACCATGGTGACTTGCAAGCAACTCACTATACTTTGATACCGAACTATCTGAATTTCTAATTCAGTGATGGAAGATTTTTAAATGTAGTCAAGTACTTATCAAATTGGTGCGTGAGTCAAGATGGGATTGATCCCTCCGAATAAGTAGAAGTTAATGTATCAATATATTTTAATTTAGTAAAACCTGAGTCCAGATAATCCATATGATGGATTTGAAAGATTAAAATATAATGTGGATGACTTATCTAGGGTTGACAGTTAAACCCTAAGTCTCCTTGAGCATTAGGATCAAAGGGATGATTTATATAATAACCATACGCTAGTAGGTTCTTGAATGTTGTTTCGCCATCATTCGACATATCTGGATATTGGGTCCCATTACAATAAATTTATTCATCAAGTGTTAGTGAATTAATGAAGAATTAATTAGCAATTAGATTGCTGATTAGCTTAATTTGATTGAGCAAAGAGGATTAGATCAAATCTAATTGAATTAGATTTAATTAGGCTTGATCCGATTAGGTTATAAGATGACCTAATCACTAAGAGAAAATTATTCTTGATTTGATCAGGATTTAGTTCAATCAATTCCTAATTAGATTAGAATTTGATAAAGGATTCTTGAACCTAATTAGATTAGGTTTCATCTATTTATTTGGGCTTAACCAAATATGATTTGGTTTGAATCAAATAAGGAATCCTAGAGTCCAAGTAGTGTTGGACTCTTCCCTTGCACCACCCAAATTTAGGATGCCATTTTTCTTCACGCCAAAAGAGTTTTGCATGAAATTTTCTCCACACAAAAAGGTCTTATGCCTTTCCTTTCTCACATCCAAAGATAGATAAAATCTGATCTTTAAAGGTAGGTTCAAATTTAATTTGAATGGGTTACCATATATGGATAAGGTTTGACCTTATCCATAGACCTTGCCGCCCACTTCTCTTTATTCCCCTTCTTTTGTGCTACAAAAGGAGGAATATTTTTGTCATGGGGAATCAGATGAGATCTAGTTTACCATAAGAAAGAAAGATGGTTTGGGCATCACAATATTTTTTGCATGGATTTGTGAAAAGGGGGCGACAACTCATGCTAGAGTCCAATATCTCTTGGACTCTTCTAACCCAACTTCCTGTGGATGCCAAATAAAAAAGACTTCTTCCTTTTTGTGCATGTGAGAGATAGATCTGAAAGAGGTCTTCACGGTGAAGCATTAGAGCATGACTTGATGGCATGAGAAAAAGAGGAGAGCTCTCTCCTCTTTGGGTGAGCGAAAAATTTAGATTTTTAGGGTTGTTCCTAAGTGTTTGGGAAGAGAGAAAAAGAAGAGAGAAGAGTGTCTCTTCTCCATACTTTTTTCATATCTTCATCTCCTCCAGATGTCCTTCTTCAATCTTTGAAAAGATTTGAGAGATTTAAAGAAAAGATCCAGATCAGCCAACAAGATGGTCTTTGCACAAGCTAGCACTCCCAAGGAGATCGATCTGATCGGAGCTTCGAGTGGACCATCCGTAGAGGCCAGACACATATGCGACTGCAAAGCAACCAGTGAGAACTCTTTTTATCATGTTTATCAGTGACGATGATCATCGATCTGTGCTCAGGTATGGAGTTTTGAACTCAGATTAAAAGTAGATTTGATCTACTGCTCACACGTATGCATGCAGATTTTATTTTCTAATTTTTAAATTTTATATGCCACATATCATATCATAGATCCTAGAGTAGATTGATTTATTGATTTGATCATATGCATGTTAGATTAATAAGATTAATTTAGTTACTTTTTACTATGATTTGTTTCAAAAATTTTTGAAGTACATGTATGAAATCGCTTGTACTTTTCAACAGTGGTATTAGAGCCAGATTTATTATGACATGTTATATGTGCATATTGGATCTAAAATTTAATTTTATTTAGGTCTGATATATGATATTTTAGATCTAAATTTAATTAATAATAGATCGTATAAATTGAGATAAGGTTATCCTGTTGTAGAGTTTACTCCTTAAAATGAAAAGGTTATCCTAGTTTGTGCTGATCTTTGATAAAATCTGATTTTATTTGATGCATATGATATTTTTGATTTGATTTAGATATGATCTAATATTAAAATTATATATGATATAATTTAGATTTGATCTAAATTTTTTCATATGTGATATGATTTGATTAGACGCCTAGTAATCGAATTGGACATTCTTGGACGTTCGATCATAGGAGAAAGTAGGGTTTTAAGACCCTCTCCTCCTATTCTATAGGAATCTCTTATGGCATGTAGGGGTGCTGTTTGTTCATGTAGATGAACTATGTAAAGAAAAAAAAATATTTTTTTGCAAAACCCTAGAATTGAAACTCTAGGATTGTTGTATATAATACAAGTTGTACGAAAAGTAGTAACATCTAATTTATATGATTAAAATTATTATAATTATAAAAAAAAAATTTAGAATCATAAACAAATTTAGATGAGATCTAAAATTGATTTATGATTGATTTTATTTTAGTTTATATAAAATTATTTAGTTCTGAAAATTATACAAAGTGTTGTTTCTACCTACTGAGTCGACTTGATTTTGATTTGAGTCGACCCAGTGCCCTGGTTGGTCGGATCAGCTTTCTGCTAAGCTGACCTAGTTTATATAGATAGAAAATAAATATTGTTACTTATCTTAATGAGTCGACTAAATTCAAAACTTAATCGACTCATTGTTATGAAGCCGGCTCAGTCCATGGGTGAGCCGACTCAATTTTTAGAACTAAATATTTATGCATAAAATCAATATAAAGAAGTTTACAAATTGTAAAGGAGTTTACAAATTGAAATTGATTTAATTAAAGACCTTGACCCATGTTAATACTACACTTAATTGAAAATTAAGAAATATGTATTTAGATTCAAAATTATGATTTAAGATCTAACGACATTCACATAAAATATGGATTTATGGGTTTGCTTGATCAAGTCCTCTTAATTGGGTTAGACCTAAGGTTAGAATCAAATAGACTTAATAGAAAAATTATTCAAATTTAATCAAAAATTAAACTAGATTAAATCAAAATTTTTTTAGAACCAATACAGTAGTTGTAGTTCGTCAAATCCATATTTATGATTAAACCAAGATGGACCTCGATCATGGCTCAGTGGTCGAGCCAAAGTCTTTAGGTAAACCTAATTAAAACTGATGAACCAATTTGTATCTAAGGTAAATTTGGTAGTCTTGATCGATGATCATTAATTAGGAGCTACTCGTATAGATTGAGTCTATGGTGAGTTAATGGCATATCCTTCCTATCGATTTCACTTACCTGGCCGATGTGGTTAATCAGCTTTTAATTAGGATACTCATTGATTCGTGCTAACCCATACTGTATAGGTAAATTAGTGTGACTGATTTAGGTACTCCTAGATTGACCTGTCTGTAGTCTTCTTCATGACTTGGTAAAATCAGTGGAAGGATTATTGATTAGCTGGTCAAATCTCTTCTCTAAATTAATTCTTAAATTCTCTAAATTATTAGATCCCTAAAATGAGATAGTTATTATGATAATTAGATCATTGCCTCCCATTAAGTTGGATGATAATGGATCCATTAATTGCATGATCATTGGAGGCCCAAAGGTCTGGTGCTCATCCACTATTGAAATTATCATTCATAATATGATGACTCAGTCAAGTCTCTCTAGTGAGTGGTCAGGTTGGCCGGCCAAAGTCAGATCTCATCATTCGATAGTTAGATTTTTGAAAATGATAATGTTAATAGTTGGACCTAATCAGGGCTTGCAGAGAAGACCAAAGTCAACTAAAAAGTTATCTAAAGTAAAATTAATTACTAGAAATTATTTACTAAAATAATTAGTTAAGAATTTATCCATAGATGTACATGGGTGAGTCGGCCATAGTTGGGCTCATGTGCAACTGTGTGGATTCTAATATCCACTAAGAAATTAGGGTAATTCCTCGGATTGGAGGTAGAGACTATCAATTCAACTGAAATAATGAGAGAATCTTTAGACTAAAGTCCAAGTCTTTAGGATTAATCAATTCATAAATATAGAGGTCTCATGTTTTTCTTTCAGTTATGGCTAAATGTCTATTGCTCCATTTACTATTTGACAGTGACTAACTTATAGGACCCAACTTCGATAGTTGGTATCAAAAGTTACAAATAGTTCTAAAGTATGAATGGATCCTATATATAATTACGGATCCAGCACCTAATATTCTCACACCCAATGCATGTGATGAAATTAGAGACACTTATCAAAAGTAGCTAAATGATCAAACCACGATGAGGTATATTATGAGGGTAGCATTGAATGATGAATTTAGTTGTAAATTTGAAAATGCTAGCTGAAGAAAATCTTTCAAATATTGAAGGAGTTCTTTAGCACCTCAAGGATGTGTCTTCTACAAGGCATCAGTCCTTTGAGAAAGGAAAAAAAAAAGGATAGGTGCAAGCTATCGTGCTTGGGCTGTGGAGCTTGAACAGACAAATGAGTCTTAGGTTAATCTGAATCTGTCAGAGTGCTTCATTCAGAAGAAGCGGGGACACTGGAAGAGAAATTATTTTTTGTGTCTAGTTTTTCATGACCCAACAAGCTAAAAAAGAGAAATCAGCAAATGGTTGCTGGACATGGTGTTTATGTGATAACACCTAGTAATTTTTCTATATGTGGTAATACTACCTGGGTATTAGATATCAGAAGTCTGATTCATATTTACAAATTGTTGCAACGACTTCATGTTAGTACAAAGTTTGAAAACAACAAAAGATTTCTGAATATTTGAGCTAAAAGTCTTGTTTCAGTTTTGATTTTAGGAATTCTCAAGCAAGTTTTTGATTCTAATAATATCATTTTAAGTGATTGTCACTGTTATCCATCTTTTGATGAATGTAACTATCGTAGGCCTTCTGACCAAAGATGGATTTACATTGTCAATATAGAATGATTTTGTAATGTCATTATGAATGATGTCAAAATCATGGTGGACAACTAAGAAATAGTATTTACGAATAGTCATAGCCTGTTGGTATATTGTACATAACAAATAAACATCCTAGAGTAGATAATGTCATGGAAGCCTATCTTTAGCAATTTAGGCTCGATCATATAAACAAGAATAGGTTCAACAAGAGATAATTCTCGAAGTCAATGATTGTGAATCATTATCAACCTGTCAATCCTATCTCCTTAGTAAGATGACCAAGTCACTTTTTACTGAAAAAGATGAATGAGCAATGATGTTCTGAGTCTGATACATACTAATATATTGGATCTACGAATATATTTATCATGAATTTAGATTATTTGAAATATTCAAATGATTCCATAATGAGGTAGAAAAATAAACTAGAAAGAGCATTAAACTCTTCGATCAAACCAAGGAGGAGAATGCCTTTCAGGTGAGTTTTTGACATATCTAGAAGAGAATAGGATTCTCTCTTATTGAAATCGACTTTGTTAGACATAGATCGATCTATGATGGGATTTACAAGTCTGCTAGTCTCATTTTAGTGTTATGCTCTTGAGACTACTTGTCATGTTCTCAACTAAATTTCAAACTAATCATTCGTAAAGACTCCATATGAGATATGAACTAAGCGTAAACTGATACTCTCTTACCTTAGGATTTGGGAGTGTTTGGTTTATGTCAAATATTTGTAGACCAATTAGCTTGGATTTTGATCATATATATATTATTTTGTAAGGTACCCCAAAGAATCTAAGGGATATTACTTCTATCTTGCTAAAGAATAAAAGTTGTTTGGTATTTCTTTTAGAAAAGAAGTACCTTGATGAAGGAACTAATGCCTTTAATATGAAACTTATGAAGTTTAACAAGGAACTAATGCCTTTAATATGAAACTTATGAAGTTTAACAAGTAAAAGAACTGACATAATCTAGTGAACTTATAGAACCATATTTTATTAGATCAAATTTGAAACCCATTGTAGAAGCACTATTAAGGAGATCCGGTAGAGTATCACGTCCGTCGGATAGATACTTCAATTTCTATGTCCGGGATGTAATCCTATTGAACTCGATGAGATCATCAAAGATTTGATCACCTACATGGATGCCATACAGAGATCCAATTTTGATTAGTGGCTTGAAGCCATAAAGTTCGAAATGGAGTCCATAATGGTCAACAATCTATGGACACTCGTTGATCCACTCAAAAGGATAAAGTCCATAGGGTGTAAGTGGATCTTCAATAGGATCAGAGTGCACAGACGAGAAGGTGGAGACCTACGAAGTCTGTCTGGTTGCCTAAGGATATCATCAATATTATGGTATTGACCATAATGAGATATTTTCTCCTATGGCAATACTAAATTTTTCGAAGTTGGAATATATATTTTGATAAGTGATCAAAATGCATAGCTTCATTGAGAACGACAAAAAACCCTATAAATACAAATGGGTTAACAGTTCTGTGAGTATATTTCTTATTTTGTATATGAATAAAATTTTCTTAATCGAGAATGATATTCCTTATATTATAGAGAATAAATATTTTGCTATTATCATTGTTCTCCATAAATGATTTGGAAAAAGCATCCCTCATCCTAGGGATGAAGATCTATAGAGATAGATTTAAGAGGCTGCTTGAGATATCCCAGTCTAACGTACATAGGATGTTTATAAGTAGAATTTATTCTATCATGTACATCATGTATGAGATCGAATATGGTATACTCACTAGGGGTAGTGAGTGGATACCTATAGGATCTAGATGAGAATCACTGGAAGATCATCCTTAAGCATTTTAGAAATACTAAGGACTGATGACTCAGTCATGGAGAATCTAACTTAAAATTTATGAAGTTTGACTCTAATTTTTTAGTTGGACATAATAATAGCAAAAATGTATTAGAATACATCTTTATCCAAAATAATAGAGTAATCTGCTGGAAAAATTTCAAGCAGAAAAAAATAACCAATTTAATTTGCGAGGCAGAATGCATTGCAGCATCCGATGCTTGCAAGAAAGCAATGTGATTGTAGAGATTCATTGACAAGCTAGGAGTGGCATTTTCCAATGATGGTCCTACTATATTGTACAACACCAAAGCTATAGCTCATGCCAAGGAATTGAAGTCCCATTAGCTTACCAAGCATTTTGCATCGCTACCACTTTATTCAAAAAATTTGTTAAGGTGATATTGAACTTTAGATGATTGACGGAAAGGAGAACCTAATCAACCCATTTACTAAAGCTTCTAGGAGTTCAAAGATGTAAATCGAAGATGGGTATATGATACTATATTGATTGACTTCAGTCCAAGTGAGAGTTGTTAGGAATTGTGTCCTAAAGTCAATTATTTGATGATTGTGCTAATTATAAATGTATATGAATTAATCAATAATAAAAATTATTTGATCTTTTTCATCACAAGATTACATCTTCTAATGATCTCTTATGTTGTGATGAAGTCTTTAGGATTATTTTGATCGATAAAGGAGGATTTATCATGTAGTCCTTAAACTAGTTCACGACCAAACGATATGCTATTACTAGGATGATAGTGATATCAAGTGTAGGTCATTATATGCCATATATATTGGTTGTCCTCGTAACTAAATGGTGTAGAGATACTGGTATGGCATGCAAGTGAGATATAGGAGTACATCATCACTGAACATGACCAACTACGGAGTACTCTACTGTCAAGAGTAGCTCACGAAGGGTATGGGTATAAATATCCCTCCAACCTGAGATCACCACGGTGACTTACAAGCAACTCACTGTACTTTGATATCGGACTATCTGAATTTTTAATTCAGTGATAAAAAATTTTTGGATGCAGTCAAGTACTTATCAAATCGATCATGAGTCAAGATGGAATTGATCCCTTTGAATAAGTAGGAGTTAATGTATCAATGTATTTCAATTTAGTAAAATCTAGGTTTGGGTAATCTATATGATGGATTTGAAAGATTGAAAAAAAAATATGGATGACTTATCTAAAGTTGATAGTTAAACCCTAGGTTTTCTTAAGCATTAGGATCAAAGGAATGAATTATATGGTAACCATACATCAGTAGGTTCTTAAATATTGCTTCGCCATCATTCGATCTATCCGGACATCGGGTCCCATTGCTAGATGGTTACATCGATTAGTTTTAAAATTTATTCCTGTGCTATTGGCTTAGGTTCGAACCTATGGGGTCACACTCAAAAGAAGTTTCTGACTGATCATATGGCTGATCAATGATTGAGAATCATTTCAGAGTTTAATCATCAATTCGATTGATGATTAACCTTAAGCAAAAGTTATAATCAATTTATTCATCAAGTGTTAGTGAATTAATGGAAGATTAATTGATAATTAGATTATTGATTAGCTTAATTTGATTGAGCAAAAGGTTTAGATCAAATCTAATTGAATTAGATTCAATTAGGCTTGACCTGATTAGGTCATGAGATGACCTAATCACTAAGAAAAAATTATCCCTGATTTGATTAAGATTTTGGTTCAATCAATTTCTAATTGGATTAAGATTTGATCAAGAATTTTTTAACCTAATTAGATTAGGTTTCATCTATTTATTTGGGCTTAACCAAATATGATTTGGTTTGAATCAAATAAGGAATCCTAGAGTCCATGTAGTGTTAGACTCTTCCCTTGCGCCACCCAAATTTAAGATGCCATTTTTCTTCACACCAAAAGAGTTTTATGTGAATTTTTCTTCACACAAAAATGTCTTCCACCTTCCCTTTCTCATGTCCAAAGATAGATAAAATTTGATCTTTAAAGGTAGGTTCAAATTTAATTTGAATGGGTTACCATATATGGATAAGGTTTGACCTTATCCATAGACCTTGCCACCTACTTTTCTTTATTCCCTTTCCTTTGTGTGACAAAAGGAGGAATATTTTTGGTGTGGGGAATTAGATGAGATCTGATTTACAATAAGAAAGAAAGATGGTTTGGGCGTCGCAATATTTTTTGTGTGGATTTGTGAAAAGGGGGCGACAACTTATGCTAGAGTCCAACATCTCTTGGACTATTCTAACCCAACCTCTTATGGATGCCAAATAAAAAGGACTTCTTCTTTTTTGTGCATGTGAGAGATAGATCTGAAAGAGGCCTTCATGGTGAAGCATTGGGGCGTGACTTCATGGTGTGAGAAAAAGAGGAGAGCTCTCTCCTCTTTGGGTGAGTGAAAAATCTAGATTTCTAGGATTGTTCCTAAGTATTTGGGAAGAGAGAAAAAGAAGAGAGAAGAGTATCTCCTCTCTATATTTTTTTTGCATCGTCATCTCCTCCAGATGTCCTTCTTCAACCTCTGAAAAAGTTTAAGAGATTTGAAAAAAAGATCCAGATCAGCCAACAAGATGGTCTTCATGCGAGCTAGCACTCTCGAGGAGATCGATCAGATCGGAGCTTCGAGTGGACCATTCATAGTGGTCGGACATATGTACGGCTGTAAGCAACCAACAAGAACCCTCTTTACCATATTTATCAGTAGCAATGATCATCAATCCATGCTCAGGTATGGAGTTTTGAACTCAAATTAGATGTAAATTTGATCTACTGCTCACATATATGTATGTAGATTTTATTTTCTGATTTTCAGATTTTATATGCCACATATCATGTCATAGATCCAGAGTAGATTAATTTATTGATTTGATTATATACATATTAGATTAATAAGATTAATCTAGTTACTTTTCACTATGATTTATTTCAAAAATTTTTGAAATATATGTATGAAATCACCTACATTTTTTAATGTGAGTTTGAAAGATAAAATATAGAAAAACACCCCATTGCATCACACATGCGATTGGCTTGTAGGATATTGTTCTTTCAATCTTCCACTTGCACTAAAGCCAATCATCCCTATATTTGATGCCCATGCATTCAAGGTGGCTATCAAACTGCTGCTATGATAAGGCCTTAGTGAACGGATTCACTATATTATTTTTAGTGTCAACTCACTCTATGATCACATCTTGTCTTTCGATAATCTCTCGAATGAGGTGGAACCATCTTAGGATGTGCTTGGATTGGTAATAAGATCTCAATTTCTTTGTTTAAGCAATAGCCCTAGTATTGTTATAGTAAAGTGGCATGGGTGTACAATCTCAAGAATCTCATCCAACTCTGAGATGAACCTTTTCATCCAGACGGCTTTCTTAGCAGTCTCACTAGCTCCTCAATAACTAAGTCAGCTATAGACTGCTATATAAAACTCTTCTAACTCACTGCATCACCATATAAAGTAAATACATATCCAGATATGGATTTGCTATCATCTGGATCAAATTGAAAATTAGAATCTGTAAAGCCTTCTAGTTTCAGATCAGATTCACCGTAAATAAGAAAAGTATCTCTAGTCCTTATCAAGTACTTGAGAATATTTTTCATAGCTTTCCAATGATTCTCTCCTGGATCTGCCTGAAATCTGCTTACAATGCCTAAAACATAAGCCACATTAGGCCTGATACGAAGCATAGTATACATAATTGATCCTATTGTCGAAGTATAAGGAATAGATTTCATTCTCTCTCTCTCTTCAGGTGTCTTAGGAGATATCTTCTTAGAGAGATGTTTGCCATGGCTCATGGGTAAGTAACACTTTTTACTCCCATCCATGTTGAACCTCTTCAACATAAGATCTATATACTTAGACTGGGATAAGTCTAGCATCCTCTTAGATTTATCCCTATAGAAATATCATTCCTAATGAGCAGTATATTATCCACATACAAAACTAAGAAGATAATGACACTCTCATTAGTCTTCTTATACATATATGATTCATCTATATTTTTGATAAAGCCAAACGATTTAACTGTCTCATCAAAATAGATGTTCCAACTCCTCAATGCTTGCTTTAATCCACAAATAGATTTCTTCAACTTGCATACTTGATTTGCCCTTCCACTGGACATAAATCCCTTTAACTGAGTCATATAGACTTCTTCCTTAAGATTTTCATTGAGGAAGGTAGTCCTGACATCCATCTGCAAGATCTCATAGTCATGATATGCAGTTATAGCAAGCATAATCTGATTAAACTTGAGTATAGATATGGATGAAAAGATTTCTTCATAGTCAACACCTTGCTTTTGTCTGAAATCTTTTGCCACTAGCCTGATCTTATAGGTCTCTACCTGACCATCTACTCCAATCTTCTTCTTGAAGATCTATTTGCAGTCTACTGGTGTCACACCCATGGGCACATCAACCAAAATTCAAACTTAGTTGGCATACATAGAGTCCATTTCGGATTTCATGACTTTAAGCCATTTATTAGAGTCACCACTCATAACTGCTTCCGAATAGATCATGGGATCATCATTCTCAATGATATATGGAACATTATCATTCTCAATGATAAATCCATACCTGAGTGATACATTATGCACTGTATTTAACCTTCTAAAAGAAGGTGTGTGTAATGATTGTGCCTCAACAATAAGCACTTCAGATTAAAGATCAATTTGTGGACTATCCACATGTTACTTCTGGATAGATTGTAGAACTTGAACTTTCTCAAGTTCATCTGTCCTCTCACTGCCCCCCTCTTGGATAAACTCTTTTTTCAAGATGAAGGCATGCCTACTAACAAACACTTTTTGTTGAGTAGGATGGTAGAAGTAGTATTTTATACTCTCCTTAAGATAACCTACAAATCTATACTTTTCTTATCTAGTACTAAGCTTATGTCCCTCAACACTTTTGACATAAGCAGGGCCATCTCAAATCTTAAGATGTTTAAGACTGGACCTCTTCCCTTTCCATATGTCATATGAAATGCTAAAAATAGACTTAGTCAGTACTTTATTCAAAATATATACTACAGTCTCAAGAGTATATCTCCAGAAGGAGATCGGAAGATCTATGAAGCACATCATGGACTGCACCTTTCTAATAAGGTAAGATTTCTCCTTTCCGCAATGCCATTTAATTATGGAGTGTAAGGAGGTATCCATTCTGAAAGAAATCCATTATCTTTTAAATGATCAAGAAACTCACTAGTTAAATATTTTTCTTCTCGATCTGATCGAAGAGCTTTAATACTTTTGTCAGTTTATTTCTCAACCATTCTTTGGTACTCTTTAAACTTATCAAAGACTTCAGATTTGTATTTCATTAAATACATATATCTAAATCTTGATAAATCATCAATAAATATGATAAAGTAGGAGTATCCACCTCTGGCCTGAGTTGACATTGAGCTACAAACATCCGTATATACTAAGCCTAATAAGTCACTCACCCTATCTCCAAATGTTCAGTAAATAAAGTCTTGATCATCTTTATATAACTTGTTAATCCTTGACTCATTGATATAACCAAGTCAGCAGTGTGAGAGATATGTGACATTCATATCTTCTCTCTTTCTTTTCTTCATTTGATCAACATAAAGAATATTATCATTAAGTGACAAGAATAAAAGATCATTATCTATAAAAGCATTGCCATAAAATTCATTAAAAAGATGGATAGAGCAACTATTATCTTTTCTTTTTATTTCAAAATCATGTTCTTACAACATAGGTACAGAAATAATATTTTTAATAATACTAGGCATATAGTAACAGTCCTTTAATTCCAAAATTTTGCCTGAAGATAACTTCAACAAGAGGGTTCCTATGGATTCAGCCTGAATAGACTCTCCACTAGCATCGAATAGCTCGAAGTCCCCTTCATTCAGTTTCTTTACTTCCTACAGTCTTGCATTGATTTGCAAAGAAGTGAATCACAAATGGTATCTAATACCCAAGAATTTATACTTGAAGTACTTAATAATAAATTTGCTTGTATCATATACAAACCTTTAGCAACACTTGCTTCTCCTTGCTTCAAACTTACAAGGTAGTACTTGTAGTTTCTTTTCTAGTGTCCATACTTTCCACAGTGGTAACAAGTACCCTTGGTGGAAACTTTCTTCGCCTTCTTCTTGGAGATGCTAGCCTTAGGGTTCATCTTTTTCTTTGAACCCTTTTTGCCTTTCTTCTTGGAGATCTTATCCATAAGAAAGATAGAAGCCTTTTCACCCTTGAAATGGCTTTCAGCTGTTTTCAACATGTTGAGCCGCTCAGGCAAGCTTGTGTTCATTTTGTTCATATGATAGTTTATGACAACTATGAGAAGGATTCAGGGAGTGATTATAGGATTAAATCCTGACTAAGCTCACCATCCATAGCAAAACCCAAATGACCTAACCGAGTAATCAAGTCGATCATCTTAAGGACATGGGTCTGCACGGACGTGTTGGGATGCGCAGGGGTTTCATGCATGCATTTCAAAAAATTTTCAGTGAAAGAATATTAGATTAAATTATTTAATCTATAAATACATGCATAAAATTTGATCTTAAAACTCTTACAAATGGATCGATGACATAAATTTATATGCATAAAAAGCTGAATCTAAAATGACAAGCATGTGACCAAAAATAGTATTTAGTAATAGATCTATCTACCACTTCTAGGGTTTCGAACCCAATATCTGAGTATGGATAGTCAAACTCTATGATCAAGAATGTAGATCTAAAAGTCTTCTCTGATTGCTCACAGTCGCACAAGCATCTGACCTCTACAGATGGTCCACACGAAGCCCCTCAAACCGATCATCCCTCCATGAGAGTGCTAGCTTGCGCAGTCGGCTTCTGATGGTAGATCTAACTTGATCTCCTTGTTTGATTGCCTAAGATCTTTTTGATATCGAAGATAGATCAGAGGAGGATGCTGGATGATGGAGAAAAATTAGATGAAGACTCTCTTCTCTTTAGTTTTTCCCTCACCCAAAAATCCTAGAACAGTTCTAGGTCTCTCACCCGAGAGGAGAACGGTCTCCTTTTTTGTTCACACCAAGGAAGAATGAAACCCACCCAAAGCTCATGTCCCAAAGAAGAATTTTTGCCCCTCTTTCTTTTTGATATTTCATAATGAAAAGCTCTCCTCTTTTGGCACACAAAATTGTGACCTTTTTATAATTATCACACAAACCAGATAAGATAGGATAAGGGCTGGAGTTTGTTGCAATTCAAACTATTTTGAATTTTAATTTAACTCCAACTTTTTCTCACCCTTATGTTACTTAAAGAGGGACTTATCAAAGAAAATTGGGCATGAAAATTAATTGGAAAGACTTCTTTTTCTCATACACAATGGGCACCTTCAGAAACAGCCAACGTGTGGAAGGATATGGATAAGGTTTTAAGTTGAAATTCAAATCAATTTGAATTCAAATCAAAACTAATCAATTCCTATCCTTAATAGGTGATAAAAGAAGGATTATTTTTTGATTTTTTCATATACAAACTAATTTTATGTGAAGAGAAAAGGTGTGAGACAATTTGGATGGTGCAAGGGAGAGAGCCCACTCATTTGGGACTCTAGGGTTTAACCAATTAGATTTTTTTTCAAACCCAATCCAATTAGATCCAAATAAAATATGGTGAATCTAATCTAATTAATCTTCTATAATCTTAATTAAATTTGATCAAATTAATAAATTAATTTAGCCATAGGCCCGATCAAATCAGGATCATTTCTTCCTTACCGATTAGGTCATCTCAGAACCTAATCAGACCTAGCCTGATTGAATCCAATTCAATCATACTTGATCCAGACTTTAATGCTCAATCAAATTGAGCTAATTAGTGATCTAGTCACTAATTAATCTTCCATTAATGATAGAGTCTAAGTCTAGTGGGACTCTTCTCTAGAGTCTCCATCCAGTGGGACTCTTCAGCAGAGTCTCCATCCAGTGGAACTTTTCAGATTAGCCATGTGATCAGAGAAAAATTTTTATTGTATGTGACCCTATAGGTTCGAACCTAAGCCGGTAGCACAGAAACTAATTTTTGTGCCAATCAGAGTAACCATCTAGCAATGAAATCTGATGTCCGGATAGGCCGAATGTATGCAAAGCAACACTTAAGAACCTTTTTGGATATAGTTATCGTATAATTCATCCCTTTGACCCTTGATGCTAGGATGACTTAGAGTTTAAACTATTAACTCTTAACAGTACATCCATTATGTGTCTCAACCTGATAAATCCTGTGACTCCTCACAAGAATTGCCCTGGCCAAGATCTTACTAAATTGAAACATAAAGCATTCTCTTCAATCTCTTGGAGTTGTCAATTCCATCTTGACTCATGCACCGACTTCACAAGTACTTAACTATACCCAGAAACCTTTCGATCCTGAATTAAAAATTCAGATAGTCCAACACCAAAGCACAGTGAGTTGCTTACAAGTCATTATGGTGATCTCAGGTTGGAGGGACACTTATATCCATATCCTTTCGGAGTGACTCTTGACAGCAGAGTACTCCAGAGTTGGTCATGTTCAGTAAAATGTGCTCCTATATTTCACCTGCATGCCATACCAGCATCTCCATGCTCCTTAGATAAGAGGACAATCAATCTATATGACATACAACGACCTACACTTGATATGTCTATCATCCTCGTAATAGCATATCATTTGATCACAAACTCATTTAAGGACTAAATGATAAATTCTCTTTTATCGATTTAAAATAGTCCTAAGGACTTTCATCATAACACAGAAGTTCGATGTAGAAGATGTACAAGCTTATGATAAAAATTATTAAATAAATATTTTATTAATTAATTCATATATAATTACATCAAATAGCACAATCGTCAACAGGCTGACGATTAGTTTTGGGATACATTTTTCAATAACTCCCACTTGTACTAAAGCCAATCGGTATAGTATCGTATACCCATCTTCATTTTGTGATCTTCGAACTCCTTTACTGCAAGGGCTTTAGTTAATAGGTCATTCAGGTTATCCTTTCCGTCGATCTTCTGAAAATCGACTTCACCTCGATCCACAATCTCTCGGATAAGGTGGTAGCGATGCAGAATATGCTTTATCCATTGATATGCCTTTGGCTCCTTTGCCTGAGCTATGGCTCTAGTACTATCACAGTAAAGTAGAACTGGACCATCGATGGAGGGTGCTACTCTAAGTTCAGTGATGAATTTTTTTAGCCACATTGCTTCCTTTGTAGCATCGGATGCTGTGATGTACTCCGCCTCGCAAACAGAATTGGCTACGGTGTGCTGCTTGAAACTTTTCTAGTAGACAACTCCACCATTTAGGATAAAAATATATCTCGATATATTTTTGCTATCATCATGATCTGACTGAAAATTAAAATCAGTGTATCCCATAAGTTTCAAGTCAGATTCTCCATAAACGAGCCACTGATCCTTAGTATTTCTCAAATACTTAAACATGATTCTTGCAACCTTCCAGTGGTTCTCACCCAGATCTGATTGGTATCTGCTCACTACTCCTAGTGAGTATGCCACATCCAGTTTTGTACATGTCATAGCGTACATTATAGAACCCACTATCGAGGCATATGGAATTCTACTCATACGCTCTTTCTCTTGAGGGGTTGTTGAGCAATCTTTCTTCGAGAGAGAAATTTTGTGACCTATTAGAAGATAGTCTTTTTTGAAATTTTCCATGCTGAATCATTTCAGCATGGTATCTATGTATGTTGATTGGGAGAGTCTGAGCAGCCTCTTAGATCTATCCCTATAGATCTTCATTCTTAGGATGTAGGCTGCTTCTCTCAATTCTTTCATGGAGAATTATGACGACAGCCATACTTGTATTTTCTGTAATGCAGGGATATCATTTTCAATTAAGAGAATATCATCTACATACAAAACAAGAAATACAATTACTGAACCATTAGCCCACTTATATATACAAGATTTCTCTCCGTTCTTAATGAAGCCATATGTTCTGATCACCTTATCAAAATGTATCAAAATGTATGTTCCAACTCTGAGATGCTTGCTTCAATCCATAAATAGATCTTTGAAGCTTGCACACCTTGGACTCATCTGTAGATATGAACCCTTCAGGTTGCATCATATACACCTCTTCATTCAGCTCTCCATTTAGAAAAGCTATCTTCACATCCATTTGTCAAACTTCATAGTCTAGGTATGCCGCTATCGTAAGCATGATCCGAATGGACTTGAGCATTGCCACAGGAGGGAACATCTCGTCATAGTTAATACCATAATATTGATGATACCCCTTGACAACCAGATGGGCTTTATGGGTCTCAACCTTTCCATCTATGCCCCTTTTCTTTTTGAAAACCCACTTACACCCTATGGATTTTATTTTTTCAGGTGGATCGACCAATGTCCACACATTGTTGATCTTCATGGACTCTATTTCGGATTTCATGACTTCAAGCCATTTCTCAGAGTCGGACCTCTACATTGTATGCATATAGGTGACTGGATCCTCATTGTTCTCATCAAGCTCAACAGAATCTCCATACCGGATAAAGAAACCTAGGTATCTGTCTAACTGATGCAGTACTTTATCGAATTGCCTTAAGGATGTTTGTATATTGGGCTTCAGATTTGATCTTATCAAATCTGGTTCAGAATCAGTTAATGGTGTCGGTTCTTCTACCTGTCAAACTTCGTCAAGCTAGACTTTAGAGGCATTTGTTCTTTTACTAAGAAATTTCTTTTCAAAAAAGTATGCCTTACTGCTGACAAATACCTTTTGTTCAGCAGGGAGGTAAAAGTAGTATCTCCTTGTTTTCTTGGGGTATCCTACAAAATTATACATATCGAACTTAGATTCGAGCTCGTCGGTTTGTAATCATTTGACATAAGTTGGACACCCCCAGACCTTAAGATAAGTGAGGTTCGACCTACGTCCTGACCATATCTCATATGGTGTTTTACTAACTGACTTGCTCGGAACATTGTTGAGCATAAAACAGGCTGTCTTAAGTGCATAATCCCAAAAAGAGATCGACAGACTTGCAAACCCTATCATGGACCGAACCATATCTAACAAGGTTCGATTTCTTCTTTTCTGAGACACCATTATGCTGTGGTGTCTCTGAAAGAGTCCATTGTGAGAGAATCCCATTCTCTCCAAGATATGTCAGAAATTCACTAAAAAAGTATTCACCCCCTCAGTCAGACTGAAGAGTCTTAATACTTTTTTCAGTTGTTTCTCTAATTCATTATGAAATCATTTGAATATTTCAAATGATTTGGACTTATGTTTCATCAAGTAGACATACCCATATCTAGATAGGTCGTCTATGAATGTAATGAAATAGCTATATCCTTCTCTGGCACTAATGTTCATAGGTCCACAAACATCACATGTATTAGACCTAGAACTTCACTAGCTTATTCACTTTTTTTAGTAAAAGGTGACTTAGTCATCTTTTCAAGAAGACAAGACTCACAGGTCGATAATGAATCACAATCATTGATATTGAGGATATCCTCTTATACTAACCTATTTACCCTACTTTTGTTAATATGACTGAGCCTGCAATGCCAAAGGTAGGCATCTGTGATATTATCTAACTTTGGATATTTATTTGGAGTGTACATTACACTCATAAGCTGTGACAATATATAGATGCCATTTCTTAATTGTCCTCGCATTATTGTAACATCATTCATAATGATATCACAATAATTATTCTTTATTGATAAACTATAATCATCTTTGGCCAAAAGATCAATAGAGATTATATTCATCAAGAAAGATGGACAATAGTGACAATCACTTAAAATGATACTATTAGATTTGAAAATAAGCTTGACAACTCTTAAAGTTCGGATTGAAATTTGACATCCATCTCCCACATTTAGGAATCTCTCATCATTCTCAAATTTTCTACTGACTTGAAGTTTTTGCAATGAATTGCATATGTGAACTGGATTTTCAGTATCCAATATCCAGATAGTAGTGTCACATATAGAGAAATTATAAGGTGTTATCATATAAGCACCTTCATTAGCAACTAATTGTTCATTTCTCTTTAGCTTATTTGGATTATAGTCTGCTTGACTCGATTCAGCCCTAAATATTTTAGCTAAATTGGGCTCAAGATCAATATTTAATTTTTGATACTGGCTATCGAAGTTGGATCCAATAAGCTCATCACTATCAAACAGTGAGTGGAGCTACAAATTACTAGTCATTTCTAAAAAAAAAAAAAATATAGACCTAATTAGTATATGAATTAATCAAGCCTAAAGACATGGACTTTACTCTAAAGGTTCTCCCACTATTTTATATGAATTGACAGTCTCTACCTCCAATTCAAAGAATTATCCTATTTTTTAGTAGATACTAGAATCCACACAGACTGCATGCAGGCCCGAGTATGACTCGACCAACCCATATGCATCTATAGGTAGGTTCACAATCAATTATTTCTCTAAATAATTTTTAGTAATTAGTTTTGCCTCAGGTTTCATTTCAGTAGACGATGGGCCTCCACTGAAAGTCCTGGTTAGGTCCAACCATTAACATGAATCTACTCAGTGATTCTAACTAATGAATAATCAGGCCCAAGTATGGCTCGGCCAACCCAACCATTCATCAGATAATACAATAGAGTCATCATATGATGAGTAATAATTCCATCATTCAAAGAAACACCAGACGGATGGTGCCTGCAATGTCAATCAGAAATAATGGACCCATTATCATTCACCTTGATGGGAGGCTATGATCTAGTTATCATCATAACTAGCTCATTTTATGGATCTAATAATTTAGAGAATTTGGTTAACACAATTTATTAGAATTAAATACATAGACCAACTAATCTTAATCCTTCCATTGACTTCACCAAGTCAGATCAGGGTGGACTAGAAACAAGCCGGTTCAACTAACAAGTCATCAATCCTCCTATTGACTTCATCAAGTCATGTTGAGGATAAAGATAAGTCAAACTAGGGGCACCTAAATTAGTTGAACTGATTTTCTAGTAAGTATGGGTCAATCCTAATTATTAAGTGATCTGATCAAAACTTGATTCACCATGTTGGTCAGGTAAGTGAGATCGGTGGGAGGGATATATCATTAACTCATCATAGACTCAATCAATGTGAGTAGCTCTCAATTAATGACCATCGATCAAGACTGTCAAACTTATCTTAGATACCAACTGGTTAATCAGTTTCAATTGGATCTACTTATGGATTTGGGTTCGACTGCTGAGCTCAAGATCAAAGTCCATTTGGGTCTAATCAAAGACATGGACTCAACCAACTACAACTATTGTATTGGCTCTAGAGAAATCTTGATTTAATCTAATTTCTCTTCTTAGTTCATTTGATCTTTGATTCTAACCCTAGGTCTAACCCAGTTAGGAGGACCTGATCAAGCTAACCCATAAACCCATCATCTACATTTTATGCGAATGACATTAGATCTTTAATTCATAATTCTAGATCTAATAGGTTTAACTTAATTCTCAATTAAGTTTGAGACTGTGGGTAAAAATTTGATATTTAAAAATAGTTTCAAATTTTATAAAATATTTTTATAATTAATTTTATGTACTATCATTTAGATCTGAAACTTGAATTGACTCACCCCTGGATTGAGCCTACTCATCTAATGGGTTGACTAAGTTCTAAGACTTAGTTGACTCCTTGATAACAAATTATTATTCATAATTTTTAGCCTGTAATAATGAGTCAGCTTAACAAAAATTGAGCTAAGGAACCAGGATCTTGAGTCGACCCAAATAATACTGAGTCGACTTAACAGGCGAACTACAATAATTACATTAATTTTAAATCAAAATAATTCTGCATAAATATAATAAAATCAATCATAAATTATTTTAGAACTATTCTAAATATGTTCATGATTCTAGATATTATTTGCAAAGATTAGATGCAGCTACTTTTCATACAATGTATTATATACACAATCTTAGGATTTTGAAAAAAATAAATTTTTTTTTTCGTATTTATCTTCATGGGATATAGTCACAATGGCACCCTTACACATCATAAGAGGACCCAATTGAATGAGAAAAAGAGAGATTTAATCTCTATTACCTCCTTTGATCGGATGGCTTGGTGACAAACCCAATCTGATTACTTTGCTACTCAGATCATCTAATCTAAATAATTTAGATCTAATCTTATTACTCCAAGAATTAATTTTGATGATCGTAAATTATTTGAGGGGACTACTAATGAGTTTCTTATCTTTGGAGAATATTTTTGTGATATTTCAGATAATCCAAAAGATTAGATTTAAAAAATCTTATCAAGTGTGCCAAAGTTAAAATTTTTGCAAGTTGGAGAAGTTTTCGAAGTCTTTTGAGAGTGTCCAATTGATTTGAAGCCATTTAAAAGTATTTAAAAGTATTCTGATAAGTTTTAAATCTTAAATACATAAAAAATTAGGTTGACAAAAAATAGAACGACCCATCTGGGTCATCCCCTTTCATTGGGTAGCCGGCATGCTTCATTTTGGCTCACGGCATGCATTGGGATGATTCACTTGGGATGACCCATGCAGTAGGACGATCCACCTAAGATGACCCCTGAGACCCTGAGACCAAAATAGAAAGTTAAACTTTTTATCTGGCCAATTGGGGCATCTCATGGGATGTCCCATTGCCAGTGGGCTGCCCCATTGGACGCCCTATTCCTGTGAGCATGCGTAACGACTAGTTTTCAGCCTATTTTTGATGCATTTATTGCGTATTAAATACTCTCCAATGGCTCTAAACCAACACTAAATATTTTCAAGTATAAATGGTTATTATAAATGCCCTCTTGAAGTGAAAAATCAAAAGTTAGCAAGCATTCAAAGCTTACATCCGTGAAAAGTTCAAAAATTCCTAAAAGAGAGGAAAAGAAGCATTCAATCAACTCACCAATCACTCTCTAGCTACAATCAAGTGTACAATTCATTGAAGATATTCAGCAAAAGCTTTTTCTCCTTAAGTATTATATTTCTATTATGTTTATTGTGTTCATTTAAGGAGATTTTGTGCTGAAATTTTTGTACCTTATTTTTCTCACATTGTATTTTGAGTTTTTAAGTTTTGAGGATTCAAAAACTCAGTTGGGTTGATCCAAACCTGAAATTGGATTGTTGAGGGTTAACTTGTACCTGATAAATAAGTGTTCTTGCTTGGATAGTAAGGGTCAAGTTGTCCAACATGTTATATTTTTTGAAATCTTTTTAGTAGATTGAATTTCCAAGTAGGGACTTGAAGAGCAGATGTTGGTACAAGGTTGGCACCGAACCATTATAAATTCTTTGTGTTTGTTGTGATTGCATCTGTTTACTTGTTCTTTGTGCTTTATACTTGCTTACCTATTATTTGTGTTTGATTTTATTTTCATTGCAAATCAACCCACTCCACTTAACACTTTAGCATATTACTTTAAGTGCACTAATCTTAAAATTTTAAAAAGATCTAATTCACCCTCCTCTTGGGCTCCATATCTAGGTAATAAGTGGTATCAGAGCCCGGTGCTCTAGCCCTTACTTGATTTAACCATCAAACCTAAAGGTCTATGGTAGTCCAATTTGGCACATCCCTAACCGAGGGGCAATCCACAAACCGACCTTCACTTTTCAATGGGTCAAACTACACCTATTGAAAAGCTTGAATAAAAATTTTTATTCAAGCACTTGACTATGATATGTGGAGTATCATAGTAAATGGACCACACACACCCACTAAATTGATTGATGGTGTGTCTCTCCCTAAGTCGGAAGGTGAAAGGGATGAACTTGATAAAAAAATAGCTTAGCTCAATGCTAAAGCCATAAATATTTTATATTATGCTTTAGATGTGAATGAATTTAATCGTATTTTCACTTGCAATTCAGTTAAAAAAATTTAGGATAGGTTAGAAGTTACACATGAAGGCACAAACAAAATTAAAGAGTCTAAAATCAATATGCTTGTGTACAACTATGAACTGTTTAAAATAGAACCTGAAAAGTCAATAACTCAAATGTTTACCCATTTCACTGACATCATAAATAGTTTGAAAAGTCTTGACATATGTTATTCTAACAGTGATCTTGTGAGAAAAGTGCTCAGGTCTTTACCAAGAACGTAGGAGGCAAAGGTCACTGCAATTCAAGAAGTCAAAGATTTAAATACTCTACCATTGGAGGAGCTACTTGGATCTCTCATGACTCACGAACTGACCATCAAGCAACACTCTGAGGAAGAGACCAGAAGAAAGAAGACTATCACTCTCAAATTGATAGATCAAGAAGAAGAAGATACAAAAAAATCAGAGAACAGCGAGGAAGATGAGGATTTGGCCCCAATCACCAAAAAGTTTAGATGCTTCATGAGAAGAAGGAGACAAGGGAGCAAGAGAAGACCACCAACTAAGGGGGAACCAAGTAAAGAAAAAGAAAAAGAATAGCCCATCATTTGCTATGAGTGTAAGAAGTCGGGCCACTTCAGATCAGAATGTCTCCAGCTCAAAAAAGGCCAAAAGAAGTTCAAGAAAAAAAAAAGCTATGATGGTTATATGGAGTGACAGTGATGACTCCACCATAGATGAAGAATCTTACGAAGAAGCCAACCTATGCCTTATGGTGCATAAAAATGAGATAACCCCCAAAACTCAAAATAAATTTTATTATGATGAACTGTTAGAAGCTTTCCATGAATTTTTAGATGATCTAAAAGAATTAGAAATAAAAAATAAAAATTTGAAATTAAGAAACCAAGTATTAGCTAAAGAAAAAGAAGAAGTTGATAGCAAAAATAAAGAATTAGAATTAAAAAATCAATCTCTATTAAAAGAAAAAAATAAATTTTCAAGCCAAAATGAAGCTCTTGCAAAAGAAAATCAAAAACTAAAGGAAGAGGTAACCAAGTTAAAATCTATAGTTGACAGATTTATATTAAGTTCAAACAAACTTCAAATGATCATTAATAGTCAAAAAGTTGTATATGATAAAGCCAGACTTGGCTATAACACTCTTAGAAAATAAAAATTTTTGAAAAATATTTTTATCAATACATTCATAAGAAAATTGCCAAATATTACTTATTTTAAATATGGCAAAGTAGGGCATATAGCTTATTCATGTTTATCAAATAAATTTGATGATAGAAATGTTAAGAAAATATGGGTTTCAAAAGAAACCATTGTGCCTAACCCCAAAGGACCCAAATTAGCTTGGGTACCTAAGGTTAAAATTTGATTTCATATGTGTAGGTGTGTCTTACATCCCAAGCAATAAAACAGAAGTGGTATCTTGATAGTGGATGCTCAAGACATATGACTGGTGATGAATCTCAATTCATCACATTGGAAGTCAAGAATGGAGGGATGATCACCTTTGGAGATAATGACAAAGGAAAGATCATCAGTATTGGTAACATTGGTATTACACTCTCCACTTATATTGAAAATGTATTACTTGTAGATGATTTTAAACATAATCTTTTAAGTATTAGTCAATTATATGATAAAAATTTCAAAGTAATTTTTGAATCATTTATGTACATTGTAACTAGTCCCTCTGATATTAGCACTAGATTCATTGGACATAGGCATAGCAACGTATACATGGTTGATTTGGATAATCTATCCTTACAAAATATGCAATATTTTGTGGTCATGAATGCTAAAATTAAAGAAACTAGTTGACTTTGACACCGTAGGCTTGCACATATTAGTATGCACACACTTTCTAAAATCATTAAAAAAGATTTGGTTTTTGGTTTGCAAAAATTAATTTTGACAAAGATAAAATTTGTGATGCATGTCAATTAGGTAAACAAACAAGAGTTTTCTTTAAATCTAACAATATTGTTTCAACATCTAAACCTTTAGAACTCTTACATATAGATTTATTTGATCCTAGAAGAACAACTAGTCTAGGAGCAAAAAGATATAGTTTTATAATTATTGATGATTTTTTGCATTTCACTTGAGTTTTATTTTTAGCATCTAACGATGAAGTATTTTCAAATTTTTTTAAGATTTTTGTCGAAAGGATTCGAATGAAAAAAATTTATCAATTATTTTTTTTTGTAGTGACCACATTACTGAATTTGAAAATAAAGATTTTAAAAAATTTTGTGATGAAAAAGGTATAGATCATAACTTTTCAGTTCCTAGAATATCTCAACAAAATAGAGTTGTTGAAAGAAAAAATAGAACCCTAGAAGAAATGGCCCATACCATACTATGTGAAAGCAAACTCTCAAAATATTTTTGGACAGAGGCAATTAACATAGCATGTTATATTTTAAACTGTATTTTAATAAGATCAATTTTAAAGAAAACACATTATGAGTTATGGAAAGGTAGAAAATCTAATATAGGTTATTTTCATATTTTTGGTTGTCGGTATTTTGTTTTAAATAATGATCAAGATAGCTTAGGTAAATTTGATGCTAAATCTGATGAAGCTATCTTTCTTGACTATTTTACTTCTAGCAAAGTTTTTAAAGTATTTAATAAAAGAATACTAGTAGTGGAAGAGTCAATTCATGTAGTTTTTGATGAAACTAATGATCTTCCATCAAAGAAGAAAGAGAGTACTGATGATGTAAGTATCATAGAAGATGGAATGAAAGAGCTCACCATCAATGACTCAAATGAGAGAAACAAAGGTCAATTGGATGAAAAAGATGAGGATGAAAGCATCAATAATCAGAACATTCAAGAACAACCTCAAGATATAGGTAATCTTTCAAGAAAATGGAGGTATATCCACAATCATCCCAAAAAATTAATAATTGATGATCCGACACAAGGAGTAAGAACTAGATACTCTCTTAGAGATGTTTGTAATCATGTAGCTTTTGTTTCACATCTAGAACCTAAAACAATAAATGAAGCTAAAAAAGATCATAACTGGATAATTGTAATGTAAGAAGAGCTAAATCAATTTGAAAGAAATAATATATGGACACTAGTTGCTAGACCTAAAAATCATCCCATAATAGAAAATAAATGGGTATATAGGAATAAATTAGATGAAAATAGAAATGTAATAAGAAATAAAGCAAGATTAGTTGTTAAAGGATATAATTAACAAGAAAGAATTGATTTTGATAAAATATTTGCTCCTGTTGCTAGACTAGAAGCAATAAGAATGCTACTTACTTTTGCTTATTTTATGAACTTTAAATTGTTTCAAATGAATGTTAAGAGTGGTTTTCTAAATGGTTATATTACTGAAAAAATATATGTAGAACAATCTTTAAGTTTTGAAAGTCATAAATTTTCAGATCATGTATTTAAGTTAAACAAAGTATTATATGATTTAAAACAAGCTCCTAAGGCTTGGTATGAATGATTAAGTTCTTATTAGAAAATAATTTTTCAAGAAGAAAAGTTGATACAACTCTATTTATAAAAAGAAAAGATAAAAAAATTTTAGTTATACAGATATATGTTGATGATATTATATTTGGATCTACTAATGAAGATTTGTGCCAAGAGTTTGCCAAGCTTATGTAGTGGGAGTTCGAGATGAGCTTGATGGGAGAACTTATTTTCTTCCTCGGACTCCAGATCAAGCAAATGAAGGAAGGGATCTCCATCACCCAAAGTAAGTACACAAGAGAACTATTAAAAAAATTTGAAATGGAGAGCTTAAAAATTGTAAGTACACTTATGATCCCTTCCTGTAAATTAGAAAAAAAATAAATATGATAAAAATATTAATTCAAAGCTCTATAAAGGTATGATAGGCTCTTTATTGTATCTTACTGCTAGTATACCTGATATAATGCTCAGTGTATGCATGTGTGCTAGATATCAGTCAAATCCTAAGGAATCTTACTTAAATACTGTTAAGAAAATTTTTAGATACTTAAAAAGAACATAAAATCTAGGACTTTGATTCTCAAAATAATCTTCTATGGACTTAATAGGTTACTCAGATGCAGACTTTGCTGGATGTAAACTAGATAAGAAAAGTACTAGTGAAACTTGCCAAATTTTAGGAGTGAACTTAATCTCTTGGTTTAGCAAGAAGAAAATTTGATAGCATTATCTTGTTATGATCCAGGTGGTGTGTCCAAGGCCCAGGGGACCAAGGCTAAGGCCAAGGTCCATCATTCATGAGGGCTTCATGGAGGCTCTAGGGCTAGTTGGGCCCTAGGTTGAAAGGCTGTGGGCCTTTCGGGTTCTTGAGGTCTAGGTTATGTGGGCCTCAAGGGACCAACTCTTTATGGGCCAGGTCTGGACCCAGGATAGGTGAGATTAAGTCGAGTCTTAGGTGTACATGGGCTTGGGTTAACCTAATCTCCCATAGAGTTGGTCAAGGAAGTTTTGGGTTTGGGTCACTTGACCCGATGTTTATATATACATGTACTTGTATAAGTTTGAAAAAGCCAAAAAAATAGACAACTCTTTCTCCCAAGTCTTTCTATCTGTTCTTCCTCTCTCTCCAGCCATCCTCCATGCCCCAGGAGCAAGAAACCCTAGGGTTTCTTACCGCCAAATCCAGATAAGGCAGGAAAAGCAAGGAGGCGCTAGCCCCTTGCCCCTTGCAGCCACCAACTAGATTGCTCCCCTCCTCTCTTGCAGTCACCCAAACACTAGGTCTAGGACCTGAAATATCTTGAGAAGAAGTTGGTACAAGTCCCTCTCAGATCTGGAGTTGATCTGAGGTTGTTTGAGGTGCGGGTGAGATCTCCATCAACAGATCTACAAGAAAGGCTGCAGCAGGACAGATCTGTGAGGTCTGTCTCCATCTATCTTCTTTCCTATGTAGAATATCCTGATTCAAGATCTACAAATTGGAGGACCTCTGTCCAGGTCTGATCTGGTTGGGTACCAGATCTTGGATTTTTTAGAGGTAGTTTCAAAGGCATTCTTCATCTGGAACGAAAGGCTGATGAAGAAGACAGCAACCAGGCTGATTTCATCAAGGGCCTTGGATCATGTCCAGATGACTCCAGATCTATTCGTTGCTAGTTCTGCTGCACCCAAGGTTCGTGGGAGGAGCCAGGATCATGCTCCAATAGTTGGTATCAGAGCCACGATGGTGAGGAAGCGGTTCCAAGTGCGAGAAGTTGAAGATCCCAAGTGCTGAAAATTTTCAGCAAGGTACCATCAAGGTATATTCTACACTTCTTGATTTTATATTGCTTGTTTGGCTTGGATCCAGTTATGGGCAGTAATATGAAGGTCGAGTTCGAGAAGTTTGATGGCAAGAAAAAATTTTTCATGGGAAAAATTCGGGTGGAGGATCTTCTGGTGTAAGCAGATCTAGATCAGGCTTTGGATGAGAAGCCTGAGGGAATGACAAATAGACAGTGGGCATCGTTGGAGAAGAAAGCATGCTCGGTGATCAGAGGATGTTTGGCGGATGCAGCGTTGTATTCAGTGCTGGAAGAAAAGACCCCGAAGGGCCTTTGGTCGAAGTTGCACACCATGTATATGGGAAAAAATATGTGTAACAAGCTGATGCTGAAGAAGAGGTTGTACAGTCTTCGGATGCAGGAGGGATCTGATTTGATTGGCCACATTCAGAGGTTCTACCAGTTGTGCATGGAGTTGATGAACATCGAGGTGAAGCTAGATGAGGAGGACAAGTCCCTGTTGCTTTTGTGTTCGCTGCCAGGATCATATGATTCTTTGGTGACTGCACTGCTCTACGGCAAGGAGACTCTGGAATATGAGGACATGGTCTCGGTGCTGAGGTCTAATGAGCAGAGGAAAAAGTTGACCAGAGATCAGGCTCCCCAGGAGGGTTTGGTAGTAGGGGAGAGGACAGGTAGAGGCAGAGGTAGAAGAAAGTCCGGGGGTGGTCCAAGTCCAGGAAGGGAAAGAAAGAGAAGAAATGCTTCAAGTGCAACGAGTTCGGGCACTTCAAGCGAGAATGTCCATTATGGAAGAGCAAGAAGGGAGAAAGAAGTGGCTCAGAATCAGTGAGTGCAGTTGTTGGGCAGCACGTGGAGGATGATCTACTTGTGGTATCAGATGGTCACAGGCATTACACAGAGGAGTGGACACTAGACTCTGCGTGCTCACATCACTACACACCACACAGGTCTTGGTTTGCGACATACACCAAGACAGATGAGGGATCAGTGATTCTAGGTGACAATCATCCTTGCGAGGTGGCTGGGATAGGGACAGTCAGGGTGAGGATGTTTGATGGGATTGTGAGGACATTGACAAATGTAATGCACATCTCGGAGCTGGAAAAAAATCTGGTGTCACTAGGCTACTTGGAGCGCAATGGATACAGCTTCAGCAGTAGGGCTACAAGCAGAGTACTGAATATCTCCAATGGAGCTATGGTGGTGATGAGAGGTAGGAGGTTGGACAATAACCTCTATCGCATGGAGGGATCTGTGGTGATCGGAGAGTCTGAGCAGCAGTTGCAGCACAGGACCAGCAAGGGGCTTACAGGATGTGGCACTACCGCCTAGGCCACATGGGTGACAGAGGGCTGAGGGAGTTGAGCAGGAGAGGACTCATCTCTGATCTAGAGGATGGTGCTACAGGGGAGATCTGTGAGCCTTGCCAGATGGGAAAGCAGAGAAGAGTTCAGTTCACCAACAGTACAGCCCAGAGTGCAGCCCCTCTGGAGTTAGTACACACGGATGTGTGGGGACCAGCCCCAGTTTTAGCTAGGAATGGGGCCAGATACTTCATGACCCTAATTGATGATTTCTCAAGGAAGCTCTGGATTTACTTCATGAGAGAGAAGTCAGAGGTCTTCACCAAGTTCAAGATCTGGAGAGCTGAGGTGGAGGAGGAGCAAGGGAGGAGCGTGAAGTGTCTGAGGTCAGACAATGGTGGGGAGTACACCAGCAGAGAGTTCCAGGACTACTGTGAGGAGTGTGGGATCAGGAAACACTTCTCAGTTAGGGAGACTCCACAGCAGAATGGGGTGGCCGAGAGGATGAATAGAACACTTTTGGAAAAGGCACGATGCATGAGGCTGCAGGCAGGGCTTCCAAAGGAGTTCTGGGTTGACACAGTAGACGCAGCAGGTTACTTGGTCAATCGATCACCTCACACCAGGTTGGATGGCAGGCTTCCAGAGGAGGTGTGGTCTGGGAGGACAGTTGGGCTGGGCCATCTATGGGTATTTGGGTGCACGGGCTATGTGCACATTGGAGCTGGTGAGCGGAGCAAGCTAGACGCCAGATCACGCAAGGCGGTGTTTCTAGGCTATCCGCGAGGAGTCAAGGGATACAGGCTGTGGGATCCCTTGAAAAAGAAGGTCATCATTAGTTGAGATATGACTTTTGATGAGGAGTCAGTCCTACGGAGGCGAGCAGGCATGGAGGAGCAGCAGGAGTAGGAGGAGGTCCAGCAGGGCACTGTTGGACAGCTTACCTCTTTTATTTTGCCTCTTGCAGGTACTACGGGAGGACATGACATTCAGATGGAGAACCTACCTAAGGTGTCTCCACAGGTGGAGAGGACTCAGATGGATGATCGAGGTGGAGAGGTCCAGCAACAGTGAGCTGGATCGAAGACTGATATCGGTGTTGCCCTACACAAGCCCAAGAGGACCATCAGGCAATCGGACCGATATGGCTTCGAGGAGACACTGTCATATGCCCTGGTGACAGTGAATGGAGACCCATATATGCATCAGGAGGCTATTGAGAGCTAGGACAGAGAGTGGTGGGTCCAAGCGATGTCCGAGGAGATGCAGTCTCTCCACCAGAACCAGACATGGCGATTGGTGCAGTTGCCACAGGGGAAGAGGCCCATTGGCTGCAAATGGGTCTACAATCGCAAGGACAGAGTGGAGCTGGTTGAGGCCTTGGGACACCAAGGTGGAGATTGTTATGATCCAGGTGGTGTGTCAGGGGACCAAGGCTAAGGCCAAGGTCCATCATTCATGAGGGCTTCATGGAGGCTCTAGGGCTAGTTGGGCCCTAGGTTGAAAGGCTGTGGGCCTTTCGGATTCTTGAGGTCTAGGTTATGTGGGCCTCAAGGGACCAACTCTTTATGGGCCAGGTCTGGGCCCAGGATAGGTGAGATTAGGTCAAGTCATGGGTATACATGGGCTTGGGTTAACCTAATCTCCCATAGAGTTGGTCAAGGGAGTTTTGGGTTTGGGTCACTTGACCTGGTGTTTATATATACATGTAGCAGGATAGATCTGTGAGGTCTGTCTCCATCTATCTTCTTCTCCATCTAGAATACCCTGATTTGAGATCTACGAATTGGAAGACCTCGGTCCAGGTCTAATCTGGTTGGGTACTAGATCTTGGATTTTTTAGAGGTAGTTTCAGAGGCGTTCTTCATCTGGAACAAAAGGCTGACGAAGAAGACAGCAACCAGGCTGATTTCGTCAAGGGCCTTGGATCATGTCCAGACGACTCCAGATCTATTCGTTGCTGGTTCCGCTGCACCCAAGATCCGTGGGAGGAGCCGGGATCATGCTCCAACATATCTATGGTCAAGACCGAATACATTGCAGCCAGAAGTTGCTATGCTCAAATCCTGTGGATTAAGCAACAACTCATAGATTTTGATATTGAACTTAAAAACGTCCCCATAAGATGTGATAATACTAGTGCCATCAATTTGATCAAAAATTTTATTGAACACTCTAGGTCAAAATATATTGAAATTAGACATCATTTCATAAAAGAACATCTTTAAAATAATGACATAACACTTGAATACATAAATACTGGAAAATAACTAGCTGACATTTTCATCAAAGTACTAAATAAAAATAAATTTTATGAAATTAGAAGAGAATTGGACATCTTAGACCCTTCTGCTAGAATTTCAATCATAATTTTACTCTCAAAATTCTTCTAAAATTTTTTGACTTCATTATCTTAATTTTGGGAGCCATCTATCTTTTTTTGAAATTTTTTCAAGATAATTAAAAATTATCAGTACTATTCAGATATCTTTTCAAATTTTTTTCATTGAAATACTCAATCAAAAATTATTTCAAAATTTATCTAGACTCCTCATGATCATCTCAACTCGGTATGACCCATTTTAATTTTTTTTTTTGAATTTTCTCTTAATTTTAAATATTTTTCTAATCACCTGATGCAACTCTAGATGGGGCATCCCATTTGAATGGGTTTGGTTCTTCTCCCTTGAGCCGACCCATTTTCTATTCCATTTAAAAGCCATTTGGGGTGACTCAAACCCCAAATCTTTTCTCTCGCTCTCATCCTAAACCTAAGAATCCCCTTCTAGATCTCCACCGACCTCAAAATCTTGAATTTTCATCTCAAACCCTTAAGCTCTCTCTCTCTCATGGCTTATTCTCTTGATCTCCACCAAATTTCAAACCCTAACCCACAAAATCCATGAGAAACACTCCTAAACCCTCTTCCCCTCTTCATTTCCTTCCATCTCTCATCCCTCTCTACCCTCTTGATCACAAAATCCATGAGAAACTCTCCTTAACCCTCTCACCCCTCTTCATTTCCTTCCATCTCTCATCCCTCTCATCCCATTTGAACGGGTTTGGTTCTTCTCCCTTGAGCCGACCCATTTTCTATTCCATTTAAAAGCCATTTGGGGCAACTCAAACCCCAAATCCTTTCTCTCCCTCTCATCCCAAACCTAAGAATCTCCTTCTAGATCTCCACCGACCTCAAAATCTTAGATTTTCATCTCAAACCCTTAAGCTCTCTCTCTCTCTATCTCATGGCTTATTCTCTTGATCTCCACCAAATTTCAAATCCTAACCCACAAAATCCATGAGAAACTCTCCTAAACCCTCTTCCCCTCTTCATTTCCTTCCATCTCTCATCCCTCTCTACCCTCTTGACCTATTTCCCTCTCCTTGGGACAATGGCCCATAAAATGAGATTGCCGCAGAGAAGGAAGTCTATAAAGTCTTTGGAGGCTGAGGAAAGAAGGAAGAAGGTAGCTCAAGCACCAACTCAAGCCTCTCCACCAGTTACACCAAGTAAGATCCCTCTATCTGCAAGAAAAGTAGCTTTGGGAAGAAATGTGGATTTTTGGTTTTTAAGGAGTGATGATTTTTTAGTTGGAGAGAAATTAATTAAGCAAGGATGGATATTTTTCCTAAATTTATCTGAGCTGGTTTATATTGATCTTGTTAAAGAATTTTACTCAAATTTAGTCTTCTCTGATGGTGTTTTGGGGTCTACTGAGTGTGGAGATGAGGTTGCTCCACCACATGGTGTCCAGGATTTTCTTCCCCAGAGGGGGAAGATATGATTTGATGACTAGTAGGGATATCTGCTTGATACACCATGTTGTTTTTGAGACTCTCCTGAACCTACCTTTCTTGATGATCGATGCCATAAGGGAAGCCTTGAATAGATCCAAGGCTCCCTTGCCATATGGCATAGCTCTCATAGTGATTTTTAGGGAGTCTGAAGTGAGTTTTGAGGGGGAGGTTGTTTGTAGATTGTCATACACCGACATCTACAATAACCACTCCCTTCGATGCATGGGGTTTGTCAGAGTAGATGGCTGTCGGGCCAAGGGTCGAGCAACTATAGTTGAGGAGGAGGATGATGAAGAGGAGGAGCATACTGAGGGGGAGGATCCATCTTCACCTGTGCCCAGGCAGAGTCTAGTTGATCATCCTATTTCAAAGCCTGAGGTAAGATCCTCAGTTAGAGTACCCCCATCGAGCCATACTGTGCCATCATTTAGCTTGGGGGATGAAGATATGGGACTGTTGGTTGAGAGAGTGGCAGGCATACTATCTATTCAGCAGTAGTGGTTCCAGGATCAGGTTCTTCAGTAGCTCCATCAGTTTTAGTAGTATCAGGAGCAGATTCTCCAACAGGTGCAGCAGCAGCAGCAGTATCATCCGCCTCCATCAAGTTCTTTTTCTGATCCTTCCTCAGACTTTTCTATCGTGCCACACATTTCTTCTTTGATGGAGCTCTTATCTGATTTGAGTACTAGATTGGAGAGTGTGAAGAGCTCCCTACTCAGGTTCAGTGACAGGATTTTTGATATTGAGAGGAAGATCAGACAGATCTTAGACTCTCTATCGACAGGACCGAGCACTTTGACCATCACTTCACCTCAGTTGGATGATTTAGCTTGAGAGATGGAGAGACTCCATAGCCAGCTTCATTCTTCTCTTGAGCTAATTCGAGCAGACATCATGGACTCCAGAGACTTCATATCTGCTGATCTAGATGGGCTCTGACTTACAGTGATGGAGATCTTGTCCCAGCTTGATGCCATTAGGACTCAGCTTCAGTCTAGGCCCTCTGCATGCAGTGAGCCAGTCTTTGTCCAGCCCATTGTATTTCATCCTTTAACATCTTCCTCTTGGACCAGACCTTTCGATTGAGGATGAGGCTGATCATGTTTCACCGATCTAGATCTTGAGCTCGATACTCATTCTCACTAATTTCATCATTTTGTATTAGGTTACTTAGTTGTATTTTGTAGATTGAATATATGAGAGCTTTATGCTCATGGACATATATTATGACTCTTGTAACCTCTCTTTTTGTTGTAATTAATGAATGAGGTTATTATCATTTTATATGGCTCACTTTTTTTTTTTTGGATGAATGAATGACTGTCATACTTGAATGAATGCACTATTACTTTGATACTTGATATACAACCATGAAAAATCTTACTTCCTTTAGTCTATTTTTTTTTTTTTGATGATGCCAAAAAGGGGGAGAAAGTAGTATATTGTCTATCTGAACTTTTTAAATCTTTTGCTCTTTTAAATTTTTACTCTGATACAATATTTTGCTTTGATACATCTTCGATACGTCTCTGATATGTCCATTTTTTACTTTGATATATTTATTTTTACCTTCATTTTGATACTATTTAAAAAATTACTCTAATACATCTATTTTTCTTGAATGCTCTGATAATCTCATTTTTGCATTGATATCAAAATAGCTTGATACATCCACTTTTGATTTTACCAAATGCTCCAATTTCTTCTCTTTTAATTCTTGTTCTAATGGTTTCATCCTTGCTTTGATATCAAAGTGAAAAAAAAGGAAAGAAATATTTTTTGCACATTTATTGCTCTGATATTAAAAACAAGAAAGAGAAGAATAAAATTCTTTTATGAACCATCTTTGCTTCAATAAGAAAAATTTTACAAATTGAATACTCTTTATATAAGAAAGGAAGAGATCTTTTTCAAATGGTCAAAATGATTATTTTTATCTTTCATACAAAAAGGAGGAGGACTTTGGCTGATTAAAAATAATCTTCAAAAAACTATGATACCTTCTTAAATGAGTTTCAGTAAAATGAATTGAAATATTAAAATTATTAAAAATATGTATCTCATGATTTTTCATGCTTAATCTTGGGCATATTTCTATAAGTGCTTTATAATTCTAAATTCTTTGAGCTTTAAGGACTTATTTTATGAACACTCAAATATTTTATCATCATAAAAAAAAGGGAGATTGATGCTCCAAGAATTGATTTTGATGATTGCAAACTATTTGAGGAGACTACTAATGAGTTTCTTATCTTTGAAGAATATTTTTATAATATTTCAAGTAGTCCAAAAGATTAGGTTTGAAAAGCCTCATCAAGTGTGCCAAAGTTGAAGTTTCTATAAGTTGGAGAAGTTTTTAAAATCTTTTGAGAGTATCCAATTGATTTGAAGCCATCTGAAAGTATTTGAAAGTGTTTTGATAATTTTTGGATCTTAAATGCACGAAAAATTGGATTGACATAAAATGAGACGACCCATCTGGGTCATCTCCTTTCATTGGATAGCCGACACGCTTCATTTTGGCTCATGGCACGCAGTGGAACGACCCACTTGGGACGACCCATGCAGTGGGATGACCCACCTGGGATGATTTTTGAGATCCTGTGATCAAAATAAAAAGTTGAACTCTCTGTCTGGCCAATTGGGGCATCCCATAGGATGTCCCATTGCCAGTGGGACGCCCCATGAGAAGTCCCATTCCTGCGAGCATGCATAACAGCTAATTTTTAGTCTATTTTTGGTGTATTTATTATGCATTAAATACTCTCCAACGATTCTAAACCGATACTAAAATATTCTCAAGTGCAAATGGTGATTATAAAGGCTCTCTTAAAGTGAGAAATTAAAAGTTAGCAAGCATTCAAAGCTCACATCCATGAAAAATTCAAAAATCTCTAAAAGAGAGGAAAAGAAGCATTCAATCAACTCACCAACCACTTTTCAGCTACAATCAAGTGTGCAATTCATTGAAAGTGTTCAGTAAAAGCTTTTTTCCCTTAAGTATTATATTTCTATTGTATTTATTGTATTTATTTAAGAAGATTTTGTGCTGAAATTTTTGTACCCTATTTTTCTTACATTGTATTTTGGGTTTTTGAGTTTTGGAGGTTTCAAAACTTAGTTGGATTGATCCGAACCTGAAATCAAATTATTGAGGGTTGGCTTGTACCTAAAAAATAAGTATTTTTGCTTAAATAGCAAGGATCAGGATTGTCCGACGTGTTGTATTTCTTGAAATATTTTTAGTAGATTGAATTTTCAAGTAGGAACTTGGGTAGTAGATGTAGGTGCAAGGTTGGCACCGAACCATTATAAATTCTCTGTGTTTGTTGTGATTGTATCTCTTTACTTATTCTTTATGCTTTATACTTGCTTACCTATCATTTGTGTTTGATTTTATTTTCATTGTAAATTAACTCACTCTACTTAACACTTTAGCACATTACTTTAAATGCACTAATCTTAAAATTTTAAAAAGACCCAATTCACCCCCCCTCTTGGGCTCCATATTTAGGCAACAAATCTAAATTATTTCAGATCTAATTATTATATTTTGATTATACCAAAATCAGATAATAATCATCAAAAATAAATTTTACATACTTTAAACTAAAATCATATTTTATAAAGATCAGCATAAAATAGGATAATCTTTGCACTGTAAGGGGTAAACCTTACAGCAGGACAACCTTATATCAGTTTATGCTATCAGATCTATAACTAATTTTATATCTAAATATTATATATTAGATCTAATCTAAATTAAATTATAGATCTATATGCATATAATATCATGTCATATCGAACCTTCCTCTGATACCACTATTGGGATGTGTAGGGGTTTCATGTATACATTTCAAAAATTTTTTAGCAAAAGAATATTAGATTAAACTATTTAATCTATAAATATATACATAAAATTTAATCTTAAAACTCCTACAAATAGATTGATGATATAAATTTATATGTATAAAAATCTGAATCCAAAGTGACAAGCATGTGAACCAAAAATAGTATTTAGTAATAGATCTAATCTACCACTTCTAGGGTTTCGAACCCAATACTTGAGCATGGATAGTCAAACTCCATGATTGAGAACATAGATCTGAAAGTTTTCTCTGGTTGCTTGCAACTGCACAAGCAACCAACCTCTACAGATGGTCCACACAAAGTCTCTCGAACCGATCATCCCTCCATGGGAGTGCTAGCTCACGCAGTCGGCTACTGATGCTAGATCTGACTTGATCTCCTTCTTCGATCACCTTGAACCTTTTCGATGTTGAAGATGGATCAGAGGAGGATACTGGATGGTTGAGAAAAATCAGATGAAGACTCTTGTTGGTGCAGAATCCCGTCGAAGTCGGAGAAGCTAGAGCTGGGATGATCGCGGTCGCTACCAGAACCTGCAAAGAAAGTCTAAACCGGAGTTAGAGGAGCTCCAGCAAGACCCTCCGATGCTCAAGTCAGTACTCTGCTTCAATAAAAATGGAGTGCTCGAGCAAAAATTTTGGCAGAGTTTCGAGATAGAGTTTAGAGCTTAAAAAAGAATGTATCTGGGGGTCCTTATTTATAGACAAAGAGCGTAACTGACTGACAGCGACGTCTGTAACCGTCTGAAAGTGGACCATTCAGAGACGTGCAGAGTTTGTTACGGAGAGTAGTGGTGTCAGAGGTCGCCTAGGGCCACGTGGAGCTTGCTGTGGAGAGTGGAGTGGTGTCCGTTGTCGTGACTTGCCAGAGAGTGGTGGAGCCGCATGGAATTCATTACAGAGAGTGGAGTAGGGTGACGGCTTTTATCGTGGCTTGTCAGAGAGTGGTGGAGCTGCGTGAAATCCATTGCAGAGAGTGGAGCAGGGTGACGGCTCTTCAAATCATTATTCTGGGAGAGGCTCGGATGTTTCGAGGTCGCTGACGTTTCAGACGGGAGTTACCTGCCGTAGGAGCTCGGATGGAGATTTTCTGTTGGCGGAGTCCGGAGAAGTTCGATCGCTAGGAAAGTCCGTCTGGGATTTATCTGATGTGGAGGCTCATCCAAAGATCGTCCGCTGGGGAAGCCCGATTTTACGGGGAGCCTGGTAGGAGGTCGGTCGGCGATGGACTTCGGATAGCACTGGGAGGCTCGGCAGACATCGAGGGCGATCGGCCATCGCAGGGACCTAGATGCTGGAGCTCGTCCGTCATAGAAGCTCGTCCGAAATCCATCCGCTGGAGAAGTTTGGACGGGATCTGGTTCTCGTGAGAGGTCAAAAGGGGGCCGTTTGTTGTAGGAGCTCGGGCGATGACCAGTTATCGTGGAAAATCGGAGTAGTGTCCCATTATAGAAGTTCATCCGAAATCCCCTCGCTATGGAGTAGCTCGGCTGAGGTCTACCTGTAATAGAAGTTCAAAAAAATTTTATTCATAGTAGAGGCTCGAATGGAATTTGCTTACAGTAGATGTTTGGGGTAGACAGCCCGCTATAGGTGTTTGGAGTAGACCGTTCGTAGTAGAAGTTTGGCTCTCGCGGGAGCCCGATTAGGATCCGAGGGGTGGTCGACCGTCGTAGAAACTCGGATGGAGTCTAGTTACCGTAGAACTCTCATTGTCGGGGAAGCTCAGACACTGACGAAGTCCGAAAGAAGTGCGGAGAGTAGTTGGTTGCTGTAGAAGGTCGGCTGACAGTGAGCCCCAGAGGGCCTTCGGGGTGGCCCGATGGACGAATGTGAAAGTTCATTGTCAGAGAAGTCCGGACGATCGAGGAGGTTCGGAGAGGCGCCACGCACAAGGTCGGGAGTCGGAAGAGCGCAGGAAGGATCAGTCCTTTACAAGCTTCGACCAGGGGGGTATTTTATACCCAACACCAGTCCTCCTATTTTCGAGTTCGGGCTACGAATGAAGTACAGAGAAATTCTCATGGCCGAAGCTATTCCCCTTGATTTTCATGCTTGACGGTTGCCAGATATTTGACGTTCGGCATGCTGGTACTGGAGCCTTTTCGAAAAAGATTTCTTCTTTTTGGAATTTCTGTCAGGATGTGGCTCTAGGTACGGCATAATAATGACTTTGTCAGCTACCTGCCATTTTCAATAGTCTGTCAAGGTGGGTGGGACACGCGATGAATGCAGGCCGACCAGCGAAGATCTGCAATCATAATTGCACCGGATCCCAGGGTCTATTTAAACATGTTCTCCTCCTTCATGGGTTTCACTTTACTTGAGAGAATCCCTCGGTTCCCCTCCTCTTCCCCGAGAGCTCCAATTTCCTCTAGCATCTTTCCCGGCCTTAGGCGTTCTCCGAGTCGACCTCCGTCGTCCTCGCCATCCCCCTGTGCTCCTGGGGTCGATCTAGGTTAGTTTCGAAACTTTCTATTATTTTTTCATCCTTTATTCTTCATATTCTGTTTATTTAACTTTCTCGGGGGCCTGTCTACTATTTTTTCCCAAATTTTTGGGATTTTTGTGGCTTCCGTTTGATCCAAAATGTCCTCTGATATCTCCTCTTCTAGCAGTTCTAGGAGTTCGTCAGCCCTGGTTCCCTACAGTACTGGTACCGTAGACGAACCCGTAGCTAGGACCGAACCTTGTCCGACCTTTGTGCCGGATACCATCCCTGACTCCTTGACTCCGGATGAGCTCTCACTGATAAAGATTCAGTATGGAGTTCCATCGGAGTACGAGCTGGAGCTTCCCGGGCTATCTGACCGGGCAAGCGCCTCTCCTCCCGATCGCTTCTGTCTGTACTAGGAGGCCTTCCGTGCCGGACTTCGGCTCCCATTGCCGCCTTTTGTTGTTGCTCTCTTTCATTTTCTGAACATTTCTCTAGTTTCCATCATACAGAACTCCTTTAGGTTTTTGATAGGGTTTCTTTCCCTTTGTAGTTTAGCCGAAGTTCAGCCAACTCTTTCTTTGTTTAGGAACTTCTACACCTTCAAGCGCCATCCCTCGGCAAAGGATTGGTGGTACTTCTCCCTCCAGTTTGGTAGAAAGGGGTTGCTGAAAGGTGCCCCCTCTTCTGTCCATAACTGGAAGGAGAGGTTCTTCTACGTCCGATACCCGACCTTAGAGCTAGGGTTACACCCTTGGAGTTCTTTGAGGGATTCCGCTCGCCGGGCCTCTAGCCTGGAAAGGGACGACCTCGATGCCTCAAAAAAACTCGAGGCCTATTGAGCCCCCCTCTTCCCCAAACTTCTGAGGGAATAACTTTTGTTCAACGTCGGCCTGAGCCCCCTTAACCCTGCCGGTATCTCTCCCCTTTTTATTTTTTTTTTCTCTTCTTCTTCTTCTTCTTCTTTTTGTACTTCCCATTTTTCTTATTCCATCTCGAAGCCATGCTGATCTTCTTTTATCACAGACATGGATGCAAGCGTGGCTTGGAGGTTAGCCCAGGGTCTCAAGACCCACAAGAGAAAGGATGCCTCAACTTCAAGGTCGGTGAAGAAAGCCAGGACAGAGGGGACAAGCTCGGCCGTGCCTGCTCCGATGCCCGTTGCCATCGAAGCCCCTTCCGATGCCGAACCTGAAGTCCCCCAAACCCTTTCACAGAGCCCCCCAGCCGAGGGTCCCATTTTGGAGGTTCATCCTGAGGGGGCGCCCAGGGCCGAAGGGAGGAAAAGAAAGAAGACCCTAGCCCGGAGAAGCCGCAGTCACAGGGCTACCACCGAGGGGGTCGGCAGCTTTGAGGAAAACCTGGGAGAAATCCCTTCAACAATAGAGACTTAATAAAGAGGCTGATCGAAGGGTGCATCCTGCCCGAGGTCATCGAGAGGATCATCCTTGCTGATCCCGAGCTGCGGGTCTGGGACTCTCTGGGATCTTTCCTCGAAGTAGGCTAACTCACCTTTTTTCTCCCTCCTGCTTCTTCAACTTATTCTTCAGCCCTCATATCGACTCCCCGACCTTTCTTGCAGATTGGGCATCAGCTCGTCACCAACATCGGGGCGGCGAAGATCGTCAAGAGGGAGGCAGCTCGGGTAGAAGAAGGTTGCCTACCTGGGGCCACCCGCCTTGAGGAGAAGATCACCGAGGTCCTGAGCCTCCAAGAGGTGCTGGAAAAGGAGGGACAAACCTCGTCCGATCTAAGGACCGCCCTAGAGGAGGAGAGAGGGAAGGCTGAGGCTGAGGTCTCCACGTTGAGGGCACAGGTTTTCGAGCTGAAGGTGCGGATTCCATCTCTGGTCTCGGAGGCAAGGGCTCGAGCGATGGAGGAGTTCAAAGCCTCCTCTGAGATGGAGGATCTAAAGATCCAGTTTGGCCAGGACGCCTTCATCAAGGGGTTTGAGCTTTGCCAAGAGATGGTGGCTGGGAGATTTCCTGAATTGGATCTCGGCTTCCTGAACGAGGCGTCTGATGATGAAGCTGGACCATCCAGAGTCGCCGTCGATCCTCTTCCAGTCGGGACCTCGTCGACTGTCGTGGCCGCCGCTGATGATCTTCCGGGGATGCCGACCCCCTCTACTTCTACCCTAGAGGTCCGAAACCTCTAGTTTTGTATTTTTCCTTTGTGGTGATTTTTTCGTCGTTCTCTTGTACTTAAAATTTATTTGATCAATGAAGCTGGATTTGTCTTTACGGAGGGTCCCCCCCTCTCTTTTTTTTTTGTATCCTTTTTCTTCTTTTTATCTTCTGGCATTAATCTGAGCCGTGGTGCTCTTGTCCTCCAATGATAGTGTCCTACCGAAGCTCTTCCCCTGTCGGAGGGTATTCTCTTGAAGTCGATGATACGAGACCTCCAAAGGGAAGTTCATCAGTTGACAAGGAAATTCAAGAAGCTAGAAGACGAACTTCGCCGGCTGAGGGAGAGCCATTTAGAGGCCACCACGGAGGCTACTCACTTTCGGGACCTCCATAAGAAAAGTTTCATGGAATACACCAAAAGGAAAGTCGACTTCATCATGGAGCTTGAGGAACTCCATAAACGTGCCAGCGACCGATCATGGACTCAGGCCTCCAAGATCAGTTCCCTTAAAGTCAAGCTGGCGGTCGCACTGGAGAAGATCGACCGGCTGGAAGGGAGCTCGTCCTGGCTCACAGTCCAGACTGACCGCGACCAAGACTGGTCGAAGAGGTTCTCCGACCTTCAAAAATAGCTGCGGGATGCCGAGGCGACTTACGACACCCACCAAGTCGGCTGGAGCAGACAAGTAGAGGACTACCGAAGGAGGCTCCAGACGACAACTGACGAAGTTGCCCGCCTTCAAAGGTGGCTGTCCGAGAGAGTCCAGCTTGTCCCTGCACAAGGTTCTGATGAGCTTTGCTCCTTGAGGGGGACTATGGAGAAACTGTCTGTAGCCCTTAGGTGGGAGGAAGCTGAATTACGACGGCTGAAAGTTCAGCTAGTCCACGAGCAGCAGGCAGTCAAGGACACCGAGGCGGAGTTCGAGGTATTGAGGAGGAGGCTTTGAGAGTCGGAGGACGAGCACTGACGATTCTACCGGATGTTCCAGGATATGCTACTGAAAAAGATGGAACTAGAAAAGGAAATCAAAAATTTAAGACAATCCATAGCAGGGGCCGGAACCGAGAGCTCAAAGTCGGAAGAAACTGGGCTTCCTTAGAGCCTCTTTTTCTTTTCTTTTTCTTTATCTTTTTATTTTTGGCCTTTAAGGCTTTGTAATGTGTACTTCACCAATTAAATGGAAATAAAATTGTCTATTATCTTATCCATTCTGGTATTAAATGGTTGTTTACCAAACTCCATTTGTCTTCTGTCTTGTTTGGCGTCGATGTAGTTCGTAATCCCTCGCTGGTTCTTGCTTTGAGTCGTCATTTGCCGAACTTCTTTTATCTTCCATCTTGTTCGATGCCGACATAGTTTAAAGGTTCCTGGTCGTTGCCGTGTCGATTTGCCCTTAGGGACCAGAGATTTTCGATAAGGGTTTTCTCTTTCATCGAGATGAGGTCCCTTGTGCCTTTGATGTAGTTCATTTTTCACCTATCGTCGGTGTAGTTCGTCGCTTTTTTTTTTCGCCTCTCCTTTTCTTCTGTGTTTGAGTGAGGGTCTTCCCTCTGCTCTTGATGGGATCATGAGAGTGTAGAGGAGTCATTGAGAAAGCTTTCCTCCTTGTTGATCAAACGAGTCTTTGCTTGCGTCGGGATGAGGTCCTCCTCTTATTTCTGACAGCCGATTTCAGCTCGTGTTAGGATGAGATTCTCCTCCTGTTCCTAACAAGGTTGTGGGGGCACATAAGGGCCATTGTAAGGGCCTCTCCCCCCATCCGATCTTTAAGAAATCGGGCCTTCAATTTTGCTCATGTTAGGATGAGGTTCTCCTCCTGTTCCTAACAAGGCAGTGGGAGCACATAAGGGCCGTTGTAAGGGCTTCTCCCCCCATCCGATCTTTAAAAAACTGGACCTTCGACTTTGCTCACGTTAGGATGAGGTTCTCCTCCTGTTCCTAATAAAGCTGTGGGGGTACATAAGGGTCGTTGTAAGGGCCTCTCCCCCCATCCGATCTTTAAGAAATCGGACCTTCGACTTTGCTCATGTTAGGACGAGGTTCTCCTCTTGTTCCTAACAAGGCTGTGGGGGCACATAAGGGCCGTTGTAAGGGCCTCTCCCCCCATCTGGTCTTTAAGAAATCAGGCCTTCGACTTTGCTCATGTTAGGACGAGGTTCTCCTCTTGTTCCTAACAAGGCTGTGGGGGCACATAAGGGCCATTGTAAGGGCCTCTCCCCCCATCTGGTCTTTAAGAAATCGGGCCTTCGACTTTGCTCATGTTAGGATGAGGTTCTCCTCCTGTTCCTAACACACTTAATTTCATTTGTGTGGGGGAGTTATCTCCTGTCGTTATAAGCTCATACCAAAAGAAAAAATACGCAAATATGAAAAGAATTTTCATTCAGGGCAAAGTTGTTGGTAATACATTCGTAGATTTTTCGAACCCTATAGCCATAGAAGGTCTGCTCCCCGTCGGGGTCCCCCTGAGATGGAGTTGATAATCCCAATTGGAGGCTGATCTCCTAGCTGCTCCTCCCTCCTTGGCGGTTCCGACTGCGGTAGGGTCCTAGGACGATCTTCTCTTGCTTCAGACCGGTGTCGAATGAATCTGTCGAGCTGACCTCATCTAATAAGCTCCTCGATCTCATCTCAGAGCTGAATACATTCCTCCGTATCGTGGCTGTGGTCACGATGATAGAGGTAGAATTTGTTTGGGTTGCGCTTTTCGGGGTGCAAGCGCATCCTCTCCGGCCTTGGAAGCTGCTCCCTAACCTCCATCAGCACTTGAATTTTTGATGCGTTGAGAGGGGTGTAGCTGTGGAATCTTTTGGGAGGAGAGTCTCGCCGAACTTGACGGTCTGGGCTTCTCTGTTTACGGGCTCGGGGAGGAGTCTAGATGTGCTTATGTCCGGGAGGAGTTCGAGAATGTGGCCGAGCTTCACTCGGCCCTTTTTCGACTGTGGGCTTGCTCGAGTCTCCCGCCTGCCGCTCTCTCGCGGTCTCCTCGTCCTTCATCTTGAAGGCTTCTTCTGCTCGGGCATATTCTTCGGCCCGAGCCAGCAAATCGGCAAAATCCCTGGGGTACTTCTTTTCCATAGAGAATAGAAGGTCATTCTTTTGAAGGCCGCCTTTCAGAGCGGCCATCGTGATCAATTGGTCTAAGTTTCGGACCTCCAATGCGGCGATATTGAAACGGTTGATGTAAGCCCGAATGGACTCCCCCTCCCTCTGCTTGATGTTGATGAGGGACTCTGAACCTCTCTGGGGATGCTGGCTGCTAACAAAATAAGCCGCAAACTGGTGGCTCATCTGATCAAAGAAAAAGATGGTACCTGGCTTCAACGTCGAGTACCAGTTCCTTGCTGCTTCCTTCAAGGTGGATGGAAAAGCTCGACACAGGATGGCGTCTGGCGTGCCATGGAGCAGCATCATTATCCAGAAGGCCTCTAGGTGGTCGACTGGGTTCGAGATCCCGTCGTAGCTTTCGAATTGAGGAAGCTTGAAGTTTGGCAGGATTGATTCCTGCATGATCATTTGAGAGAAGGGAGGGTCAGTACAGATGTCCTCACCATAAGTAGGGGGAGCGTGGCGGAGTTCTTCGATCCACCGGTTCATCTCCTGGAGCCTTCGATCTAGGAAGTCCTCTTGACTACGGGTCTCGAGGGTCTTCGGGCAGAATGGAGGTAGAGATCTTTCAGGAGTAGAATCATGATCGGACTGAGGGCTCTCCACCCTGGGATTCATCTTTCCGAGAAAGACGGGGCGACTGGCCCAAGTGGCCCGCCCTACCACTGGATTTTAGAATTCCGATGACGTTCTCTCCAACCGCACCGACGCCTGCGGTTGTTATTCCTGTTGCATGGCCTGCACCGCTTCAGCGAGGCCTCTGACCTGCTGAACTAGCAGGTCGAATTGCTCTGCACTGACCTCCATCACTGGAGGAGGAGGAGGAGCCTGGGAAACTGGAGGTGAGGTTGGAGCATGAGATCTGGCCGTGGAGGTCGTGGATCGCCTGGTGGATACTTTGCGGGGAGGCATCGGATGAAGATCTAGTAGAGGAAGGAGAAGAGGATGTCAGAGAAGATGATCGGGATCAGTCCCGTTGAGCACTCCTTTAAGAACAAGGGGATTGCAAAGACACGCACCCCCCTTCCTCTAGTGCCAATTCTGTTGGTGTAGAATCCCGTCGAAGTCGGAGAAGCTGGAGCTGGGATGATCACGGCCGCTATCGGGACCTGCAAAGAAAGTCTAAACCGGAGTTAGGGGTGCTCCGGCAAGACCCTCCGATGCTCAAGTCAGTACTCTGCTTCAACAAAAATAGAGTGCTCGAGCGAAAATTTTGGCAGAATTTTGAGATAGAGTTTAGAGCTTAGAAAAGAACGTATCTAGGGGTCCTTATTTATAGACGGAGAGCGTAACTGACTGACAGCGACGTCTGTAACCATCTGGAAGTGGGCCATTCAGAGATGTGCGGAGTTTGTTACGGAGAGTAGTGGCATGAGAGGTCGCCTAGGGCCACGTGGAGCTTGCTGCGGAGAGTGAAGTGGTGTCCGTTGTCGTGACTTGCCAGAGAGTGGTGGAGCTGCATGGAATCCATTGCAGAGAGTGGAGCAGGGTGACGGCTCTTGTCGTGGCTTGTCAGAGAGTGGTGGAGCTGCGTGGAATCCGTTGCAGAGAGTGGAGCAGGGTGACGGCTCTTCACATCATCGTTCTGGGAGAGGCTTGGATGTTCTGAGATCGCTGATGTTTCAGGCGGGAATCACCTGCCGCAGGAGCTCGGATGGAGATTTTCTGTTGGCGGAGTCTGGGGAAGTCTGATCGCTAGAAAAGTCCATCTGGGATTTATCTGATGTGGAGGCTCATCCGAAGATCGTTCGCTGGGGAAGCCTACTTTTACGGGGAGCCTGGTAGGAGGTCGGTCGGCGATGGACATCGGATAGTGTTGGGGAGGCTCGGCAGACATCGGGGGCGATTGACCATCGCAGGGACCCAGCTGCTGGAGCTTGTCCGTCATAGAAGCTCATCCAGAATCCATCCGCTGGAGAAGTTCGGACAGGATCCGATTGTTGTGAGAGGTCGAAAGGGGGCCGTTTGTTGTAGGAGATCGGGCGAGGACCAGTTGTCGTGAAAAATCAGAGTAGTGTTTCGTTGTAGAAGTTCATCCGGAATCTCCTCGCTATGGAGTAGCTCGGCTGAGGTCTACCTGTAACAGAAGTTTAGAAAAATTTTATTCATAGTAGAGGCTCGAATGGAATTTGTTTACAGTAGACGTTTGGGGTAGACAGCCCACTTTAGGTGTTCGGAGTAGACCGTTCGTAGTAGAAGTTCGGCTCTCGCGGAAACCTGATTAGGATCCGGGGGGTGGTCGACCGCCGTAGAAACTCGGATGGAGTCTGGTTACCGTAGAACTCTCGTTGTCGGGGAAGCTCGGATGCTGATGAAGTTCGAAAGAAGTGCGGAGGGTAGTTGGTTGCTGTAGAAGGTCGGCTGACAGTGAGCCCCAGAGGGCCTTCGGGGAGGCCCGATGGATGAATGCAGAAGTTCATTGTCGGAGAAGTCCGGACGATCAAGGAGGTTCGGAGAGGCACCACGCACAAGGTCGGGAGCCGGAAGAGCACAGGAAGGATCGGTCCTTTACAAGCTTTGGCCGGGGGGGTATTTTATACCCAACAACTCTCTTCTCTTTGGTTTTTCCCTCACCCAAAAATCCTAGAACAGTTCTAAGTCTCTCACCCGAGAGGAGAATGATCTCCTCTTTTGTTCACGCCAAAGAAGAATGAAACCCACCCAAAGCTCACATCCCAAAGAAGAATTTTCACCCCTCTTTCTCTTTGGTATCTCACAGTGAAAAGCCAAACTAATTTGAATTCAAATCAAAACCAACCAATTCCTATCCTTAATGAGTGACAAAAGAAGAGTCATTTTCTGATTTTCTCATACACAAATTGATTTTGTGTGGTGAAAAAAGGTGTGAGACAATCTGGATGGTGCAAGGGAGAGAGTCCCACTCATTTGGGACTTTAGGGTTTAACCAATTAGATTTCTTTCAAACCCAATCTAATTAAACCCAAATAAAATATGGTGAACCTAATCTAATTAGGCTCCTATAATTTTAATTAAATTTTACTAAATTAATAAATTAATTGAGCCATAGATCTGATCAAATCAGGATCATTTCTCCCTTATCAATTAGGTCATCTCATAACCTGATCAGACCTGACCCGATTTAATCCAATTCAATCATACTTGATCCAAACATTATGCTCAATCAAATTGAGCTAATTAGTAATCTAATCACTAATTAATCCTTCATTAATGATAGAGTCCAAGTCTAGTGGGACTCTTTTCTAGAGTCCCCATCCAGTGAGACTCTTCACCAGTCTCCGTTCACTAGAACTCTTCAGATTAGCCATGTGATCGGAGAAGAACTTCTAATGTGTGTGACCTTATAGGTTCGAACCTAAATCGGTAGCATAGAAACTGATTTTTGTGCCAATCAGAGTAACGATCTAGCAATGGTACCCGACGTTCGGATAGGCCGAATGTATGCAAAGCAACACTCAAGAACCTATTTGGATATAGTTACCAAATAACTCATCCCTTTGACTCTTAATGCTAGGATGCCTTAAAGTTTAAACTGTCAATTCTTAACAGTACATCCATTATGTGTCTCAACCTGATAAATTCTGTGACTTCTCACAAGGATTGCCTTGGCCAAGGTCTTACTAAATTTAAACACAAAACATTCTCTCTAATCTCTTAGAGTGGTCAATTTTATCTGGACTCATGCACCGACTTCACAAGTACTTGACTGTAGCCAGAAACCTTTCGATCCTGAATTAAAAATTCAGATAGTCCGGCATCAAAGCACAGTGAGTTGCTTATAAGTCACTGTGGTGATCTCAAGTCAGAGGGACACTTATACCCATATCCTTTCAGAGCGATTCTTAACAGCAGAGTGCTCTGGAGTTGGTCATGTTCAGTGAAATATATTCCTATATTTCACCTGCATGCCATACTAGCGTCTCTACGCTCCTTGGTTAAGAGAACAACCAACCTATATGGCACACAATGACCTACATTTGATATGTCTATCATCTTAGTAATAGCATATCATTTAGTCGCTAACTCATTTAAAGACTAAACAATAAATCTTCTTTTATCGATTTAAAATAGTCCTAAGGATTTTCATCATAACACAGAAGTTCGATGTAGAAGATGTACAAGCTTATGATGAAAATTATCAAATAAATATTTTATTAATTAATTCATATACAATTACATCAAATAGTACAACCATCAACATGCTGACGATTGGCTTTGGGACACCTTTCCCAATAGGACGTGCCTTCACTCATCCTGGTATAAGATAACTACTTAGATATCTCATATCTAGTAGTTCGATTTTATTCTCCGTACAACTTCTTTAAATTGAGAAGTATGGACTGAACATCTATACCTTCATATTGCCTCTGAAGCTCGTTGCTCATAGAGACAGGCATGATGTATTTGACAGTCACACTATCATCTTGCCACATCTTATATGTGGTCCTATCCTCCTCAGTAGCATCTTCTCCAATCGAATTGAGTGTAGAGATATCCAGAATATAGGAGACTTTCTTCTTAGTGAGAATAATTCTCAGATTTTTCAATCAGTCTATATAATTTGATCCGATCACCTTGTTAGCATCAAGAATACCATGTAATGAAAGTAAGGATGTCATTATGTAGTTTAATCTATAAGTACAAGAATAAAATATAAGCGGACAACTCATGATGACATGCACAACTAGTTTAGGTCTTTTGTCTAATTGTGTCTCTCATCTTTTTAACAAATTTCATAGTTCTCAAGTATGAAAATGAGAAACATAATCTTGTTTCTAAGTGGGATTGAGATTCTTATTCCTCACAAACATCTTGTGGATAACGCTACAAGCATTCATGAGTTCAAGGGTATGTAACTCTTACCAATTGTATCTAATACAATTTCTAACTCTTATCTTGCCTCTAGAATACCTATAATCTTGTGGATAGCACAACAAACTAAAGTGTTCTAGTTAAGTTTGACCCTTCACTCCTATATAGTCATAAATGAACAATGCTACTCTTGTGGATAGCCCAACAAGGCAATACTATTCGAATATGCTATAAACATCAAAATATACTTGGTCAATATCATATCAATCTCTATAGCAAGTCTTGTAGATAGCACAATAAACTCACTATAGATTTTGACATACTCTATTGACCTAGCATGAAGGAAAGCCTACGTAGTATCTTCAACACTAAGTAATCCAAACTTGAAACTCAATTGACCAAATTGGCTAGATAAGTAGGTGGGAGGTTCTTCGATGCTTTTCTTAGACACCAATAAGTTGGCCAGATAAGCAATTGGTCCTAATTAAATAACCACCTTTGACACTTACCTTAGACACCAATTAATCAACGAATCCAAAATTCGGTTAGCAAATGATTTTTGATACTACAACTTAATATAATTTTTAATTGAAGATCTTAGATTGGTCTCATGCATATTCTAATATTAACATCACATGAAATATACTATTAGAAGAAAAAGCAATATCATGCAATATATCATGCTATTCAAATTGTAATATCATTCATATGCCTATGCCAAAAATCATGATTGTTAGGATCATGTAGGATGTATTTATGACTTTGGTTCAATACTTAAGCCAATATCATTTGACTATGATTTGGACTCAACCTTTGGTCCAATTCATATGTCAAATTTGACTTGGGCCAATATTTTGAATCATCATCCAATTTGGATTAGAAATGATTCAAACCCTAATCCAATTAGGCTTGACCAAGTCAACAATTGAGCTAAAATAATACACCCTAATAAAATCGATTAAATCATCAATCTACCATGAATCATAAAATTTTAAATAATGTTAAATTTTAAATTTAACAATTGAAATTTGAAGTCTAACTATGATCATGATCAAAATAATTTTAATTTAAAGATCGATGTAAGTAATCGATTAAAATAATATGGCATCACATGAATCAGATCTAATCTATATTACAACAATAGCATATGTTTGATTGAATCTCATAATGGTGGCTCTGATACCACTGTTGAATTTTAATTGCATAGTAAAATATAATTTTTAAAATTTTTTATGCTTTTGAAATAAGTTTTAATACTTAAAACAATACAATCAGAATACAAACCCTAGAAACACCTTGTAGATTTCAATCAAATAAATCAAGCATGCATATTAGGTAGAAGTTATACCTTCCCAAAGATGATGATCCGATGCGAGGATGGTCTCCATAAGATACCAAAGTAGATATCCTCCAACGACGATCCACATAGGATTGATCAAGGTCCTTTCCAACTTGATGTAGTGCTGCAGCCTTCTTCACAAGTTCACTGCTGATTTTCTTCTCAAGGAACGAATCGCACCACCATCTGATTGCTGTCAATCCTCCTCAAAAGCCATACCAAAATTTTTTTCTAAAGAGAACTCATCACCTAAGACAGATTCAGAAATCCAACTCTTGAAAATTCTAAACCCCAGGATTAGCAACATTTGCCTTTCCTTTTTTTCTCTTATCTTTTCTTTCTATTTTTCCTCTCTTTTTTTCTTGCCTTTTTCTCAGATTTTCTCTATCTTTTTTTTTTTCACAAACTCATGCCCAAAACCCAGCAAAATGGGATGCTAAATTTGATGTAGCACCCCCCTTTAAATAGGAAAGGAAGGGGCACCACATCCTCCCAAGGGACGTCAATTCTTGGGGCCTCCTTTTCTTCACACGGTGATTTAATTCACCATATGATAATTTATGGTATGGAAGAGCCTTCATACAGAAGAACTCCTCCCCTTTTGTGCCATAAATTTACATAAATATTGGAATGTCATTTTAAGAGATGGCATGGGAAGATAAGAAGGAAGTTAAGAGGAGTAATTAAAAAGGACTCCTCCTTCTTAACACCATAATTAAATGGGGTGCTGTATTTAATAAGGCATGGAGATTTGGTGAGGTGGCATGGAGGAAGTTAGGTTCACATGAAACTCTTCCATGTGATAAGGTAAGGAACCAAAAGTTCAAACCTAATCCTATTATGTCAAGGCATTAGGTTAGACTTAGCTCAAACACCTTAGAACTAACCTTATTGCAAACTTGGGTTAATACAATGTGCCAGCATGTTAATTTAACCCATAGGATTTATAATAAATTTAATTAGATCAAACCAAGATCAAATCTTAAAGTGCGTGATCCATTAGGTTCCATATCTAGCCAATAATGGACTCAGGCTCATGACCTAAACCAATCTGATTAGATTAGGTCAGCCCAAATGTATCAATTAATCAGAACTCTTTTTAATTAATTTTTAAATTATTTTTTTTTAATTTTTATGAATCCACAAGTCAAGATTAATGTCTAGTAATATATCATGACTACTTGAAAGATATAAAATTTGATGAAAATATTAAAAATATCCTTCAATAGTAAGTTACCATGTAATTCAATCATTCGATTATACAATATCCCAAATGAGCTATGGGCATGAAATCATGTCAAGCTTAAATACTTATCTCTATGTATCTCGATCAGAAGATGATGATTTAGTTGATGATATATTAAAAATTCTTTCTAATTATCATCCTGCTTTGACCAAAGACTTCTTGAATCATCAACCTATAAGATGACATAGGATGTTTTCTCTCCTTATAAGGAGTGATCGATTTCTTATTGACCACTCACAACCTTCATACACACCCCACCATATCCAAAACACCCGGTACAAGGCTCAAAGAGTTGAGTTAAAGAATAAATCAAAATATAGATTCATATACACAAGACACCATGGTGATCTCAGGTCTAAGGATCACTTGCACTACTCCCATTAGAAAATAATCAGCTAACAAGCATATAAGACTCCATCAGATGTTCTCTCATTTGGTTAATTTAGTGAACTCATTCTCTAATGAGCATCCACATCCTTATATTAGTGTCACCACACAAGTTATTATGAGATCAACCATCCTCTTCGTCGAGCATACATAAAATATATCGGTAATGAAATAAGAATTTAGGTCCACTGGCATGATCTCATCATAGACCTAAAATAATTATCCTAATCTATGAGATTCATTATAATCTTAAATAAGTATTAAGTTACTGCATATAATGAAAAAAATATCTAATTTTATTAATAATTAGTATCAAATATATGAGTTTGAAAGATAAAATATAGAAAAACAGTCTATCGCATCACACATGTGATTAGTTTGTAAAGCATTATTCTTTCATTTATCATTCTTGAATTATAATTTTTTATCAAATTAAATAATAAAGAATAATTTTTACAATCTACATGTTTATCTGAATCAACGTGTCTCCAAGGAATCTATTGGGTTCGATGGTGCAGTGAAAGCACTAGGTGTTTAAAATTTTCATTCAAAATACCTGATGCACTGAAACTCTAATGCCCAGGAATCCTTGACTATAACAATCAAAGCATAATTAAATTAAACTTAGAAAAGAAGAATACCTATAGCGCTAATCCTAATTTTGGTAGAGCTTTCATTAGGTACCTTAGTATTCGCCCTCCAATGATGATCCACGCAAAAATAAGATCAAGGACAGCGCTCCTTCACCTTGCTTCAAGAGTTCTAGCCCTTAGAACTCGACTAGCCACTAATAGATCAGACCTTCCTTAAGACCTGAGTCTAAACCTCTCAAAATCACCCACTGGACCTCTTAAACCCTTAGAGCTATTAGGAATAGGCTTGTCTTAAAAGAACAAGCCTTTGTCCTAAACCCTAGAGTTGTAAGAGAGGGAGAGGGGGAGTGGATAAAGGATGTAAGAATTGAATGATCAATTCATCTATCATCCCCTATTTATAGCAACAAAGGGGGCACCAACAGAGAAGACATGGCTTATCTAGAAAGCAATATCAGGTCCTCATATCACTTATCTGAGAGTCTTCAAATTGAAGGACTCATCAAGGTGTGATACGTCGATTACTTCCCTCTCACACGCACGTGCCCAAAAAGAGATGCAATTGGCATCACTTCTACTTTCAGATTTGTGTGAAACTTTGCCTTATATTCTCTAATTCAAATGGAAAGGTAATCAGCAAGGGATGCCCCATTTGGATAGGAATTTAAATAACAAAAGGACTCTCAACGTGGAGAGATGCGTGAGTCCTTCCTCTATCGCATGCGTGCTCGCCCAGTAAAAGGGCATCAAAAGCAATGATCCATTACCTAATAAATTTTCATACTTATCATACGGAATCAACATTTAAATCTAATCCTTATCAAGAAAAATATCAGATAATAGAGTCACCTAAGACTCCTTACAATAGAAGGAGACTTTGCATCTCTTCGCACGTCCAAAAACTTTCGTGCACAGGCATGATTCCAAGAGAATTTTCACACCCAATCCAAAAGATTTTTCATACTATAAAAAGTGTGCAAGCTGGTTAAGGTTCTGATCTATTTCCATATGAGTCAGAGACCCAAAGCAGAAGGACTGTTGGTCCTTCTGCATGCCAAAACCAAAGAGTGCGTGTGCTCTTCTTAAATTTGCACCAAGAGTCCTTAACAAAAAGGACTCTTGGTTTTTGGTGTTAAGATGAGTTGAGGCACCCCTCTTTGGGTTACCTCTAGGTGGCATGACCTAACCTAAAGATACTCCAAATTGGGTTAGCAAATTAGCAAGGATTGAGACCAAATTGATCTCCCAAGGGGCTAGGGTTTCCACACGTGCTAGCATGCTTATCGGGAACCTTGATTGGATCCAAAATTTTAATCAACCTTATCAAAAGGATTTTTGGCTTATTTTATTATGTGTGTGACCCATTAGATTCCACATCTAGCTAACAGTAGATCTAGGTACAAGTTGACCTAATTTGATTAGACTCCAATCTAACCAAATTAGGTCCAATCGAGCTATCCCGAGTTCAACAATTAGAATCATTTCTTATTGACGATCGAATTAAACTCTTTAATTCGATCAAATCTATAAGTCAAGATTGACATCTAGCAATGTATCATAACTATCCAGAAGATATAAAATTTGATGAAAATATCAAATATACTCTTCAGTGGTAAGTTACCGTATAATTCAATCCTTCAATCATCCCTGCATTCTGAATATATTCATGAGTATGGCATAATGTCAAACTCAAATGTATATTCATATTGATTCTCTATCAATCAATGATGACTCTGATGATGGAGCATTAAAAATTTTTTCTAATCTCCATCCTACTTTTAGCCAAAAGACTTTTCTCAAGTCATCTAGAGATGAGAATTCACAAGAAGCAATCTCCTCTTATTAGGAGTGATCGATTCCATATTAACTAACTTATAAACTTCATATGCACTACACTATATCCAGAATATTCTGTATATATTTTAATGCCATATCTAGGTATGAATCAAAATATGGGTTCATGTGCATTAGATTCCATAGTGATATCAAGTCTAAAGATCACTTGTACAACTTCTACTTAGAGAGCCATCTTTAACATGCAAGTAAAGACTTCCATAAGATGTTCTCTACCGTTGAGTCAATTCAGTGGACTCATATCCAAATGAGCACCTATAATCTTATATTAATATTCCTACACAAGTGGCTAGTGAGATCAACCATCCTCTCCATCGAGTATACACAGGATGTGCCAGTCTTTCTAGAACACTGATCCCTAACTCAATGCTCCCACAATCAGAAATATTTAAGATTAGGATTTTAAGATTTTAGGTCTCATTAGCATGATTCATTCATGTCTCCTAAAATTAATGCCCTAATTTTTGAGGTTCATCATATCTTAGACATAATAAGATGCAGCTAAAATGATGAATCAATACCTCATTTTATTATGAAATAATAAATATCATTACATGAGTTAGAAAATTATAAAGAAAAGTCCCATCGCAACATACATGTGATTGGTTTGTAGGGCACTCTTCTTTCAATCTTTCACTTACACTAAAGCCAATCGCCTTTATATTTTAATACCATACAATCAAGATGGTGATTAAATAGCTGTTGTGGTATGGTCTTAGTAAATGGATCTGCTATATTATTCTTAGTGTCTACTCATTCAAGGATAACATCTTGTCGCCCTATAATTTCTCAAAAGAGATAGAAGCATCTGAGGATGTGCTTGCATCTTTGATGAGACCTTGGTTGCTTAGCTTGAATAATGACTCCAGTGTTATCACAATAGAATGGCACCGATCTTTTAATCTCAAGAATAACTCCTAATTCTATGATGAATTTCTTCATCCAGACAGCTTTCTTAGCAGCTTCACTAGCAGCGATGTATTTCGACTTAATGGTTGAGTTAGCTACTGTCTGCTGCTTGAAACTCTTCTAACTCACTGCTCCATCATTTAAGGTAAACACATACTCTGAAACCGACTTGCTATCATCGGGGTCAGATTGAAAACTAGAATCTGTATATCCCTCTAGTTTCAATTCTGATCCTCCTCCAAATATGAGAAAAATATTTTTAGTCCTTCTTAGCTACTTTAGAATATTTTTCACAGCTTTTCAATGATCCTCCCCTGGATCAGCTTGAAATCTACTAGCTATGCCTAAAGTATAGGCTACATCGGGCCTGGTACATAGCATGGCATACATAATTGATCCCACAGCCAAAGCATAAGGAATTTCATTCATTCTCTTCCTCTCCTCTTGTGTCTTAGGATATATTTTTTTGGAGAGATGTATACCATGACTTATAGGCAGGTAACCTCTCTTACTTGCCTTCATATTAAATCTCTTTAATACGAGATCTATGTACTATGACTGGGATAAGCCTAGCATTTTCTTAGATCTATCTCTATAGATCTTTATACCCAATATATAGGATGCTTCACCTAAGTCTTTTATAAAAAACTTATTTGATAGCCAAGCCTTGATCGATTGTAACATTAGAATATCATTCTCAATGAGTAGTATATCATCGACATACAGAATCAAGAAGACAATAACACTTCCACTTGTCTTTTTATATACACATGGTTCATCCTTATTTTTGATAAAGCCAAACTCTTTGACTGTCATATCAAATCGGATGTTTCAGCTCTTCGAAGCCTGCTTCAATCCATAGATAGATTTCTTTAGCATGTATACTTGATTTGCCCTCCCACTTGAGATAAATCCCTCTGACTAAGTCATATAGACCTCTTCTTCAAGATTACCATTGAGGAAAGCGGTCTTGACATCCATCTGTCAGATTTCATAGTCGTAGTATGCAGCTATAGCAAGCAAATTCTGGATGGACTTGAGCATAGCTACTGATGAGAAGGTTTCATCATAGTTATTTCTTTGCTTTTGTCTGAAATCCTTCACCACCAACCTAGTCTTATAGGTTTCTACTTGGCCATCTGCTCTAGTCTTTTTTTTGAAGACCCACTTGCACCCTATTGGGATTACACCCTCAAGCGCATCAACCAAGATCCACACTTGGTTGGTGTACATCGAGTCCATCTCAGATTTCATGACTTCCAACTATCTGTCTGAGTCTCTACTCATGACAGCTTCCAAATAAGTCAGTGGATCATTATCCTAAATGATGTTGATCGAATTATCACTCTCAATGATAAAACCATATTTCAGAGGTGCTTGACACACTCTATCTGACCTTCGAAGAGGAGGTGTGTATTATGGATATATTTCATCCTTGGATATTTCTAGTTGAGGATCTTCTTATTGCTCAACCACAGGTATTTCTGGATTAGTTTGTAGATTCTGAACTTCCATAAGTTTAATATTCCTCCTACTGTCTCTTTCTTGGATGAATTTATTTTTTAAGAAAGTGGTATATCTACTAACAAATATCATTTGTTCAGTAGGGTGGTAAAAGTAGTATCCATTAGTTTCTTTAGGATATCCTACAAACCTACACTTGTCTGATCTAGCACCAAGCTTACGTCCAAAAATATTTGTAACATAAGCAAGATAGCCCTAAATCATAAGATGTTTAACATTAGGCTTTCTTCCCTTTCATATTTCATATGGAGTGCTTGCAATAGACTTTGAAGGTACCTTGTTTAAAAATATGCAGCAGTCTCTAGGGTATATCCGTAAAATAATATTGGAAGATCAGTGAAGCACATCATGGACCGTACTATATCCATCAAAGTATGATTTCTTCTTTCTACTACACCATTAAGCTATGGTGTATAAGGAGAGATCCATTTAGAGAGAATACCTTTATCCTTAAGATGATCAAAAAATTCACTGGATAAGTATTCTCCTCCTCGATCAGATCGAAGAACCTTGATACTTTTTTTAATTTATTTTTTGATCATACTTTGATACTCTTTTAATTTATCAAAAGCTTCAGATTTATGTTTCATAAGATACATATATCTGAATCTTGATAGATCATTTGTAAAGGTGATAAAATAGAAGTATCCTCCTCTAGCTTGAGTTATCATCAGCCCACATATATCTGAAATACTAAGGCTAACAGGTCCTTTGCCCTCTCTCCATGTCTAGAAAATAGAGTCTTGGTCATCTTACCCATGAGATAAGATTTACAAATTCCCAATGATTCATAATCATACAGGTCAAAGAATTTTTCTTTGTATAACTTGTTTATTCTAGTCTCATTAATATGATCAAGATGGTAATGTCAGAGATATATGATATTCACATCTTCTCTCTTTTTTTATATTATTTTTAATATAAAAAATATTTTTATTGAGTGTAAGAATTAAAAGATTGTTATCAATATAACTATTGCCATAAAATTTGTTAGAAAAGAAAGTGGAGCATCCATTTCTCTTGAGCCTTATTTTATAACCTTGTTTTAATAACAAAGATATAAAAATAATATTTCTAATGACTTTTGGCATGTAATAACAGTCTTTTAATTTTAAAATTTTATTCAAAGGTAAATCAAGCATATAGGTTCCTACAGTCTCTGTGCTAATGGACTCTCTACTTATGCCATAAAGCTCAAGGTCACCTCTTTTCAGACCTTTAGTATTCTGTAGTTGCTATAATGAATTACACATACACGATCCACAGATAGTATCCAATATTCAAGCATTAAAGTCTGATGCACTCAATAAAAAATAGGTCTGTATCATGTACATACTTTTTGGTGCTATACTCGTACCCTGCTTCAATCTTACAAGATAATTCTTGTAATTATTCTTTCAATATCTAAATTTACTATAAAATATATAAATAATATCCAACTGGATATCTTTTTCCTTCTTATTTTTATAAATATTATCATTGACCAATCTAAGGTTAGGAATATCCAAAATATCAGAGTTCTTCTCCGATATGAACCTAATTTACAAGTTTCTCAACCAATCTACATAGTTTGGATCGATCAACTTATTATCATCTATGATGTTATGTAGTGAAAATAAAGAAGCCATAATACGAAATGAAATCAACATAAATAAAGAATAATAATATAAGTAGATCACTTATGTTTGATATGCATAACTAGATGAGGTCTTTTGACTAGTTATGTCTTCCACTATTTTATTGGATACCATAGCCCTCTCTATTGTAGACAAGAAAATCTTAAATTTATTTCTTAGTGAGGTTGAGATCCTAATTCTTAATGAAGCCTTGTGGATATCATAACAAATTTCAATGAGTTCAAAGATAGAAAAATCTATCTAATTGCATCTCATGTAATTCTTAATATAATATATGTCTCTAAAAACACTCACAGCTTTGTGGATATCACAACAAACTATAGTATTTTCTAGTTAAATCAGACCTTTCATTTTCATATAGTCATATCTAAAAAATACTATCCTTATGGATATCACAATAAAGCAACATATCCAAAATATGCCGTAAAGCATCTAATATGCACCAAGATAACCCCACATCAATCCTATAGCAAGTCTTGTGGATATCGTAACAAACCTACTATAATCATTGACAGGGTATTGACTAGGCATGAAGGAAGGCATATATAGTGCTCAAAATATTGAGCATCCTTCATTCAAGACTCAAATTAATTCAATTGACTAGAAAAGTATTAAGATTGATGGAGGTCCTCCCATTGCTTTCTTTAGACACCAATAAATTGACCAGATCAGTGAATGGAATCAATTAAAGAACCACCGTAGACATCAATTGATTAATCGATTCAAGAAATTGGTTAACTACTGGTTCACAACACTATGACTTAATATGATTTTTATGAAGACTTTAATGGCCTCATATACATCCTAATTTAAACCAATCATAATGATGCACTATTATAGTTATATCTTCATAAACATAAGAACTAATCAAGGCATCTAATCATATCTTTAAGATATGAAATCACAATCATACAACATGATTATAACACAGCAACTTAAACATATCAAATGCATGAAGTACTAATAGCATGCATCAATATAAAGTATTTTTTTTATGATTCTTCTTCTTGGGACATCACAGTGGTATCTCTACATGCTATAAGAGTACCCCATGGAATGAGAAGAGAGGATCTTTGAACCCTACTTGCTCTTATGATTGGACGGCCTGATAATGAATCTCAATTCGAGTACTAGGCTATTAAGAAAAATTTTATATCTTCATATGCATATAGAATCCATACATCATGCATTTAAACATAATATTATGTATCTAAAATATATCTCTAAAACATGCTCGTGTTTGGATGTTCAATTGGGTTCAACCATTGATCCGACTTGAACCAAACCAAAAACTCAAGTTTGATCACAATCAAGATAATATTCTAACCTTTGATTGTATAAATCAAGATAGGCTTTGATACCACTATTAGATTTTGATGATGCAGTGAAAGGATTAGGTGTTTAAAATTTTCATTCAAAATACTTGATGCACCAAAACCCTAATGCCCAAGAACCCTTGATTATAACAATCAAAGCATAATTAAATTAAACTTAGACAAGAAGAATACCTATAGCACTAATCCTAATTTTAGCAAAGCTTTCACTAGGTGCCCAAGTATTCATCCTCTAACGGTGATCCACACAAAAAATGAACCAAAGACAGTTTTCCTTCTTCAACTTGCTTCAAGAGTTCTAGCCCCTAGAACTCGACTAGCCACCAGTCGATCAAACTTTCTTTCAGATCTGAGTCTGAACCTCTCAAAACCACCCACTAAACCTGACCACCTTCTTTTGGACCTCTTAAAACCTTAGAGCTATTAAGAAAAGGCTTGTCTTAAGAAAACAAGCCTTTGTCCTAAACCCTAGAGTTGTAAGAGAGGAAGAGAGGGAGTGGATAAGGGATGTAAGAATTGAATAATCAATTCATCTGCTACCTCCTATTTATAACAACATAGGGGGCACCAATAGAAAAGACACAGCTTATCTGGAAAGCCATATCAGGTCCCCATATCACTTATCTGAGAGTCTTCAAACAGAAGGACTCATCAGGGTGTGATATATTGAGTACTTCCCTCTTATGCGCGTGCACCCAGAAAGAGATGCAATTGGCATCTCTTTTGCTTCCAGATTTGTGTGAAACTTTTCCATGTATTCTCTAATTCAAATGGGAAGGTTATCAGCAAGGGATGTCTAATTTGGATAGAAATTTAAATAATAAAAGGACTCTCAATGCGAAGAGATGTGCAAGTCCTTCTTCTATCGCACGTGCGCATGCCCAGTAAAAGGGCATCAAAAGTAAC